>NW_020838032.1:727252-1094110 GCF_003676395.1 Aethalodelphis obliquidens | reverse complement strand
TTTTTTTTTTTTGCGGTACGCAGGCCTTTCACTGTTGTGGCCTCTCCATTTGCGGAGCACAGGCTCTGGACGCACAGGCTCAGCAGCCATGGCTCACGGGCCCAGCCACTCTGCGGCATGTGGGATCTTCCCAGACCGGGGCATGAACCTGTGTCCCCTGCATTGGCAGGCGGATTCTCAACCACTGTGCCACCAGGGAAGCCCTCGTCTGTCAGCTATTTTAACAAATAACTTTGTACGCCAGAATATATAGAAAGTAAATTTTATGTTTCTTTGAATATCAGCAAATGTCTTTTATGTGCTCTGTCACTTGCTACTTTGGCCAACCGTAGAATTCTAGATTGAAAATAATTTCCTCTCAGATCTTTGTGGTATTACAACATTGTTTTCTGGTATTTAGTGTTGTTGAATTTTTGTCTATTGCCAATCTGATTCTTCTTCCTCTTTGTGAACTCACAAGAGTTTCTCTTCATCTGTTGTATTCTGAAATTTCACAGTGATATTTGAGTCTTGGTCTGGGGTTTTAGTTCATTTATTTTGCAGGGCATAATCCGAGGGGCTTGTATTTTTCAACTCTGGAAAATTCTCTTTGATTATTTCTTTGATGATGGCTTCTCTTCCATTTCCTTTGGTATTTCTCTCAGACACTAGGTTATCTGATTTTAGGGCTCCTACAATGATTCTTTTTTTTTTTCCGGCTGCACTATGCAGCTCGTGGGATCTTAGTTCCCCGACCAGGGATTGAACCCAGGCCCTTTGCTGTGAAAGCTCGGAGTCCTTACCACTGAACCGCCAGGGAATTCCCTACAATGATTCATTAAACTTCTGAACTTGGACTCTTACTTCATATTTTTATCTTTTTTGCTCTATATTCTGAAAAATGTCATTTTCTGATATTATTATTTTATTTTAAATAACTGATTTTGTCTTTTTTTTTTAAGCCCTTGTTCTCTGAATTATCTTTATTCTGAAATGTCAACACCTTAAAGCTTTGCTTTCCATAATCATCTCATTCAATTAATTAAGGAAGGGTTATCTGGCATTTTTCCTTGGGTTGGGATTTTTATTGTAATCACTGAATTTATAAATGACTTTGGAGAAAAGTGACATTTTAATGCTATCGAACCTTCCTATCTACGAACATGGTATCTCTTATATTTAGGTTTCTCAGAAGTATTTGTTCAAGTGACTACTTCATTCGACCTTTTATAATAGTTAATACATAACAGTAAAATTTAATTCATTGACAGAATTTTTTTGTGGAATATTAAGATATGGTTAAAATATATTTTTTTACATATTTATTGACACAAAATAGAATGTGGAAGACCTAAGGAATGAATAGCCTGCATGTTTATTAGCAATCTATCTTAATACCATTCTTCAGCTTGAACAGGGCTATAGTCTAAATATTTTATTGCTTAAGGAGTAAGCCTTTGCTGTTATCCATATGAGAGGAGTGATACGTTTGAAAGTTTATGATTCTGAGTTGTATTATCGTCAAATAGAGAATCATCTCATCTCTAGAGATAGAGTTTAGAGATTATTTTTTTCTTTAAAAGAAACATTGCCTCTGCTTTAACTCGGACAGTCTTAAGTTGTAACTTCAGAATATCTTTGAAGATTGTTACCTCAAGTGGTGACCTTCCTGTGACTCATTTAGGGCATCTGAAATAAATTCATGCATATCTTACTGACAAGAAGCTAACTGAACAGTTGACTAGACTTACTTTTGGTGTTAAGTGTTAGAAAATATTTCTTGATTTCCAATTTTATTTTGATATAACTGGTTGATTTTTCACATAACTAGTCTAATTATATAATCTTATGAACCTTGTTTCTTCAGAATTTTCCCCATCACCATAGTAGGCAGATAAACTTCTAACTTCTCTTCTACTTGTTGGGTATCTAAATCCCACCCACTTCCGTAATTTACCCATTTTTTAAATCCTTTCCCAAACTTCCTCTTTTATCCCACCTAACTTCTTTCTTTGAGTTTAAGTCTCTGTGACATCTTTATGCTGTTGCCTCTAATAAATAATTTTCCAAAGGAGAAAATTCAATTTCTATTGAATATTGAACAAGTCAGGATACTTGGGTTTGAATCCAGACACTGGCCACCTCAGAGACCTTGAGCAAGTTAGTCGGTATTTCAGATTCTTAATTTTCTCATCTGTGAAATGAAAATAGTAGTTAGCTCATAGAGCTGTGTTGAGGATGAAAGAATAGAATATATGAAAATATCTTGCACCATTCCTGGTATATAGTAGATGCTCAATAAATGTTAATTTTTTTCTATTTTGATAAAAACTGTATAAGAGAAGATTATTAACATTTTCCCTCCCTGGATGGTTAGTATCTAGTGTAAAGCATTATCTAAGTGTGAGTTACATGATGGTCTAAGCATCTGAAAAGGGAAAATCAGCAAGAGAAAGCCTCAGTAAAGGCTTTGAAGGTTGAGATTAGAAAAACGAAGAAAATGATTTTATTATTGGATTTTAATTTTACCTTCCCTTTAAAAAATACAAAATTTTATCATTATTATATAATAAAATAATTATTAAGTGTATGGTGTTTAGACCCAGAAAATTCAAAACATGAGAAGATAACAGTTATTTTTAGGTAAAATCTAATATGCTATGCAGGCAGCTGAAATCTTTAACTCAGTTGACAAGCATTTTATATATTCAGTTTTGCTAAAAGATACATTTAGAAAAGATATCTTTAGAAATAAACTTCATTCCAAAATGAATTATTTGTATTCTGACATGTTTTGACTGATAGAAAAATGAATCTATCAAATCCATTAAGCAATATCATATTTTAAAAACTGTCAAAATATACATATATCTTTTGTGGTTTCTTTTCATTGTATCTTTTAACCACAGGTCAATTAAATGAAGATAAAGCTTTGGCTTTCCAAAGAATTGAGGGGTTTTAAACAGGAATGGCATACTTAGTTTTCTATATTCTGTGCTTAGAATTATTTTATGTAATGTGGGGATGGATTTAAGGTCTGAGGTAAGGGAAGACAGGAAGCCACTGAAGTAATACATACAGGTGTGACATAAAAGCTTGACCTAGGGCAAGTGAAAATAGGAATGGAGAAAGGACTCATGAAAAAAACATTTTTGAGGTAAATTTGACAGGACTGGATATTGGTTGACTTTTTAGTTGTTTTATTTTATCTTTCCTCTAAGTCTGTTGGTGACAAATTCTCTTAGTTTTCCTTAATCTGAGAATGTCATGATTCCCCTTTCATTCCTGAAGGATATTCTTGCTGGATATAGAATTCTGGGTTGATAGTTCTTTGAGCACTTGAAAATGTACTGCTTCCTCCTCGCCACCTTGGTTTCTAATGAGAAATCCACTGTCATTTGATGTTTCCTTAAAAGTTGTGTATCATTTCTCTCTGACTGCTTTCAAGAGTTTTTCTTTGTCTTTTGTTTGCAGAAGTTTAATTATGCTGTATTTTAGCATAGGTTTCTTTGGGTTTATCATTCTGGGAGTTCATGCAACTTTCTGCATTCTGTAAGTTTATCTCTTTTCCCAAATTTGGGAAGTTTTCAGCTATATTTCTTTCAATATTGTTTCAGTCTCACTCTCTCTTTTCTCCCAGGACTACAATGATAGAAGTGTTAGCTCTTCTGTTACTGTCCCTCAGGCCTCTAAGAATGTGGTTTTATTTTTCAGTATATTTTCTTTCTGTTGTTCAGATTGGGTAAATATCAATAATATTGAACTGCTCTTATGTTTATTGATTCTATCATCTGTCATCTCCACTGTACTATCAAGTCCATCCAGCAAGTTTTGTAATTCAGTAATTTTTCAATTCTAAAATTTTCATTTGGTATCCTCTCTTTCTTTGCTGAGACTTTCTATTTTTAATTGTTTCAAGCATATTTGTAATTATTTTTTGAAGCATTTTTATTGTGGCTGCATTAAAATCCTTGTCAGATAATTCCAACATCTGCTTCTTTGCAGTGTTGTCGTATGTTAATTGTCTTTTCTTATAGAAATTGAGATTTTCCTAGACCTTGGTAAGACTAGTAATTTTTTATTGTATGCTCGACATTTTGAGTATTATGTTATGAAACTCTGTATCTTATTTAAAACTTCTGTTTTACCCAGACACCATGCCAGCCACATGGGCTGGAAATCCGTGTCTCTTGCTTGACCTCTGTTGACACCCTGAGTTTGAGGCACTTCATTGCTATTTCTCCATGGCTTCCACCCACACTACAGAGGGGCCTGGTTATAGCTGGGCAGAAATGAAAAGTTCCGGCTCCTCAATCAGTCTTCTCTGACACCACCCGAGTGAGAATGAGAGGTACCTCATTACTGTCAAAGGTGGAATTTAGTCTCCTCACTTAGCCTTTGCTGACCAGGTTAGGGTTGGAGCCACAGATTTTTTTCTGTGGTGTTTGCAAGAAAGAATAGGCTGTTCATTATCTAACATTTTTCTGTCTTAAAACTCTGTATCTTTCCTGGTTCTTTGGCTAAAGGAGGAAGGCTTTTCTTGGGGCTTTTTCGGTCTGTGACTGTTGGCTGCTGGCATTTCCAGTTCACTGGCTTCTCCAGAACCCAATCTGGGATATATTAGGCAAAAATAAAGCCAGGGAACTCACTGCCATGTCATTCCTTAGGTTTTTGTGGTCTCTAGCCAATTTGTGTTCTCTCTACCTTTCATAATCTTGTGTTTTATTTTATATATAATGCCCAGGGTTTTTAGCTGTACTTAGTGGGAGGAATAAGGAGAAGCACATTTTTTTTAAGTGTGTATATTTATTTAGCTGGAGTATACTAGCAGTTTTTAAAACTTATGTTAGGAAAATCTTCGAGAATAGTATTTGAGTATCCAAAAAAATGTAAAAACCAGCACAACCTACTTACATGGTCTCTAATGCTCAAATTTCTTAGGGATATTCTAGAGTGGTACAAAAAAAATTGTCCATAGCTGTTTTACTTGTGGCATATTGTGTTTTAATCACCTTACTTTTATAATGTTAATGTAATATTGTATTGATTTGGTTATAGAAACCTGGCATAATTGAGTTAGAAAGCAAAATTTATTTTTGCTGTTTTAATGTGCTCTTTTCTGTTTACTCCAGGGCTGGTGGACTAGGCCTCAATTTTGTTGGTGCCAATGTGGTGATATTATTTGATCCTACATGGAATCCAGCCAATGATCTTCAAGCCATTGACAGGTACAATGGTGACAAAATTTAAAGTGACCTGCAAATACTTTTAATCTAAAAATGCTCCTGAATTTTTTAGGTTGCTTACAATGTGACTGTCATTAGAAGATAGGGAAGACCTTGTAAAAAAATTTTAAACTTTTATTTAAGATAACCCTGAACTTCTGAATCCAAATGACAGGCTGATAATAGCCATTAATTTTCCATTCATCTCAAAATCCCATTATTGTGACAAGATTAATTTAGAAGAAAGAATAAATCCCCAGTACTGCAGGAAAATAGAAAGGTCACTACTAGTAGATCAGAAGTTTTGAGAAACTCGTGGGAGAATTTTTATGATGAAGGAACCAGCAGAGAAAAGCAACAATCCCAAGTCAACAGGCGAGCACAGAGAAATTCAAGCATGGGTTCAGCAACTTCAGGATTTGGGAGTAGACTAAAGTACATCCTTATGGGAAATTAATTAATGTGCTGACTCTAAAACAAATTCCTCTTCCACACCTTGTACATAAAGAGGGATTAACCTATAACATGTGCTCCTTGATCAAAACTGAAAGAATCATTTCATATATTTTATAAGTAAGTGGGGAATGAGGCTGACAAAAGGTTCTTGCAGTGGATGTTTGGACCAGATCATAAAGCATTGAAACCCAGCTTTCTTATACAGTCCATTTCATCAGTGTCTTATAGTTTTCTGAGTAAAGTTCTTTTACCTCCTTAGTTAAATTTATTTCTGGATATTTTATTCTTTTTGATGTGATTGTGAATGGAATTATGTTCTTAATTTCTCTTTCTAATAGTTCATTGTTAGCATATAGAAATGCAGCAGATTTCTGTTTATTAATTTTGTATCCTGCAGCCTTACCAAATTCATTGATGAGCTCTAGTAGTTTTTTGCTGGCATCATTAGAATTTTCTATGTATAGTGTCATGTCACCTGTAAACACTGACAGTTTTACTTCTTCCTCTCTAATTTGGATACTTTTATTTCTTTTTCTTGCCTAATTGCTGTGGCAAAGACTTCTAATACTATGTTGAATAAAAGTGTCCAGAGTGGGCATTCTTCTCTTGTTCCTGATCTTAGAGAAATGCTCTCAATATTTCACCATTCAGTATGTTGTTAGCTCTGGACTTATCATATATGGCCTTTATTATGTTGAGGTATGTTCCCTCTGTACTCACTTTATTGAGAGTTTTTATCATAAATTGATGTTGAATTTTTTCAAAAGCTTTTTCCACATCTATTGAGATGATAATATGATTTTTATTCTTTAATGTGTTAACGTGGTATATCACATTGATTGATTGCAGAGATTGAACCATACTTGTGTCCCTGGGATAAATCTCACTTGATCATGGTGTATGATCCTTTTTTTTTTTTTTTTTACTGTTTTTTTCTCCATTTTCCTTTTTTTTTTTTAATCTTTATTGGAGTATAATTGCTTTACAAGGCTGTGTTACTTTCTGCTCTATAACAAAATGAATCAGCTATACATATACATATATCCCCATATCCCCTCCCTGTTGCATCTCCCTCCCACCCTCCTTATCCTAACCCTCTAGGTGGTCACAAAGCACTGAGCTGATCTCCCTGTGCTATGCAGCTGCTTCCCACTAGCTGTGTTTTACATTTGGTAGTGTATATATGTCAGTGCCACTCTTTCACTTCTTCCCAGCTTACCCTTCCCCCTCCCCGTGTTCACAATTCCATTCTCTACGTCTGTGTCTTTTTTCATGTTTGCCCCTAGGTTCTTCAGAATCATTTTTTTGTTTTTCAGATTCCATGTATATATGTGTTGGCATACACTATTTGTTTTTCTCTTTCTGACTTACTTCACTCTGTATAACAGACTCTAGATCCATCCACCTCACTACAAATAACTCATTTTTGTTTCATTTTATGGCTGAGTAATATTCCATTGTATATATGGCCCACATCTTCTTTATCCATTCATCTGTCAGTGGACACTTAGGTTGCTTCCATGTCCTGGCAATTGTAAATAGTGCTGCAATGAACATTGGGGTACATGTGTTTTTTGAATTATGGTTTTCTCAGGGTATATGCCCCGTAGTGGGATTGCTGGGTTGTGTGGTAGTTCTACTTTTAGTTTCTTAAGGAATCTCCATACTGTTCTCCACAGTGGCTGTATCAGTTTACATTCCCACCAGTAGTGCAAGAGGGTTCCTTTTTCTCCACACACTCTCCAGCATTTATTGTTGTAGATTTTTTCATGATGGCCATTCTGACCGGTGTGAGGTGATACCTCATTGTAGTTTTGATTTGCATTTCTCTAATGATTAGTGATGTTGAGCATCCTTTCATATGTTTGTTGGCAATCTGTATGTCTTTGAAGAAATGTCTATTTAGGTCTTCTGCCCATTTTTGGATTGGGTTCTTGTTTTTTGATATTGGAGCTGCGTGAGCTGCTTGTATATTTTGGAGATTAATCCATTGTCAGCTGCTTCATTTGCAAATGTTTTCCCCCTTTCTGAGGGTTGTCTTTTCGTCTTGTTTATGGTTTCTTTTGCTGTGCAAAAGCTTTTCAGTTTCATTAGGTCCCATTTGTTTACGTTTCTTTTTATTTCCACTTCTCTAGGAGGTGGGTAAAAAAGAATCTTGTTGTGATTTATGTCATAGAGTGTTCTGCCTATGTTTTCCTCTAAGAGGTTTATAGTGTCTGGCCTTACATTTAGGTCTTTAATCCATTTTGAGTTTACTTTTCTGAATGGTGTTACGGAGTGTTGTAATTTCATTCTTTTACATGTAGTTGTCCAGTTTTCCCACACCACTTACTGAAGAGGCTGCCTTTTCTCCATTGTATATTCTTGCCTCCTTTATCAAAGATAAGGTTACCATATGTGCATGGGTTTGTCTCTGGGCTTTCTATCCTGTTTCATTGATCTATATTTCTGTTTTTGTGCCAGTATCATACTGTCTTGATTACTTTAGCTTTGTAGTATAGTCTGAAGTCAGGGAGCCTGTTTCCTCCAGCTCCATTTTTCTTTCTCAAGATTGCTTTGGCTGTTTGGGGTCTTTTGTGTTTCCATACAAATTGTGAAAATTTTTGTTCTAGTTCTGTGAAAAATGCCATTGGTAGTTTGATAGGGATTGCATTGAATCTGTAGATTGCTTTGGGGAGTATAGTCATTTTCACAATGTTGATTCTTCCAATCCAAAAACATGGTATATCTCTCCATCTGTTTATATCATCTTTAATTTCTTTCATCAGTGTCTTATAGTTTTCTGTACAGGTCTTTTGTCTCCTTAGGTAGGTTAATTCCTAGATATTTTATTCTTTTTGTTGCAGTGGTAAATGGGAGTGTTTCCTTAATTTCTCTTTCAGATTTTTCGTCATTAGTGTATAGGAATACAAGAGATTTCTGTGCATTAATTTTGTATCCTGCTACTTTACCAAATTCATTGATTAGCTCTAGTAGTTTTCTGGTAGCATCTTTAGGATTCTCTATGTATAGTATCATGTCATCTGCAAACAGTGACAGCTTTACTCCTTCTTTTCCGATTTGGATTCCTTTTATTTCTTTTTCTTCTCTGATTGCCGTGGCTAAAACTTCCAAAACTATGTTGACTAATAGCGGTGAGAGTGGGCAACCTTGTCTTGTACCTGATCTTGGTGGAAATGGTTTCGGTTTTTCACCATTGAGAATGATGTTGGCTGTGGGTTTGTCATATATGGTCTTTATTATGTTGAGGTAAGTTCCCTCTATGCCTACTTTCTGGAGAGTTTTTATCATAAATGGGTGTTGAATTTTGTCAAAAGCTTTTTCTGCATCTATTGGGATGATCATATGGTCTTTATCCTTCAGTGTGTTAATATGTTGTATCACATTGATTTTTATACATTGATCAATCCTTGCATTCCTGGGATAAACCCCATTTGATCATGGTGTATGATCCTTTTAATGTGCTGTTGGATTCTGTTTGCTAGTATTTTGTTGAGGATTTTTGCATCTATGTTCATCAGTGATATTGGCCTGTAGTTTTCCTTCCTTGTGACATCTTTGTCTGGTTTTGGTATCAGGGTGATGGTGGCCTTGTAGAATGAGTTTGGGACTGTTCCTCCCTCTGCTATATTTTGGAAGAGTTTGAGAAGGATAGGTGTTAGCTCTTCTCGAAATATTTGATAGAATTCGCCTGTGAAGCTCTCTGTTCCTAGACTTTTTTTTGTTGGAATATTTTTTATCACAGTTTCAATTTCATTGCTTGTGATTGGTGTGTATGATCCTTTTAATGTACTGTTGAATTCAGTTTGCTACGTTTTGTTGAGGATTTTTGCATCTATGTTCATCAGTGATATTAGCCTGTAACTTTCTTTTTTCATGGTATCTTTGTATGGTTTTGGTATCAGGGCAATGCTGGCCTCATAGAATGAACTTGAAAGTGTGCTTTTGCAATTTTTTTGGAATAGTTTGAGAAGGATATTGTTAATTCTTCTCTAAATGTTTGTTGAATTCAACTGTGAAGCTGTCTGGTCCTACACTGTTTTTTGTTGGTAGTTTTGTGATTACTGATCCAATTTTATTACTGGTAATTAGTCTGTTTAAAATTTCTATTTGTTCCTGGTTCAGTCTTGGGAGATTATTCATTTCTAGGAATTTGTTCATTTCTTCTAAGTTGTTTACTTTATTGACATAAAATTGTAGTAATCTTTTATGATCCTTTGTATTTCTATGGTATCAGTTGTAACTGTTTCATTTCTGATTTGATTGATTTAAGTCTTCTCTCTTTTCTTGAAGAATCTGGCTAAAGGTTTATCAACCTTTGTTATCGTTTTGAAGAACCAGCTCTTAGTTTCATTGATCTTTTTTTTTTTTTTTTGCGGCTTGCGGGCCTCTTACTGTTGTGGCCTCTCCCGTTGCAGAGCGCAGGCTCCAGACGCACAGGCTCAGCGGCCATGGCTCATGCGCCCAGCTGCTCCGCAGCATGTGGGATCTTCCCGGACCGGGGCACGAACCTGGGTCCCCTATCGGCAGGCAGACTCTCAACCACTGTGCCACCAGGGAAGCCCTTTTCTTTTTTTTTAAGTCTCTCATTTATTTCTGTTCTGATCTTTATTTCTTTCCTTCATAACTTTCACTTTTGTTTGTTCTTTTTCTAGTTCCTTTAGGTGTAAGTTTAAGATGTTGATTTGGGTTTTTTCTTGTTTCCTGAGGTAGGCTTGTAATGCTATAAGCCTTGAAACTGCTGTTGCTCAGTCCCACAGATTTTGGATCATTGTGTTTCCATTTTCATTTGTCTCCAGGTATATTTTTATTTCTTCTCTGATTTCTTCAGTGATCCATTGGTTGTTTAGTAGCATATTGTTTAAACTCATGTGTTTGTGTTTTTGCAGGTTTTTTTTTTAAATAGTTGACTTTTAGTCTCATATTGTTGTATCAGAAAAGATGATTGATATGATTCCAATCTTAAATTTACTAAGACTTGTTTGTTGTGTAGCATATTGTCTATCCTGGACAGTGTTCCATGTGAACTTGAAAAAAATGTGCATTCTTCTGCTTTTGGATGGAATATTCTATATTTATCTGTTAAGTCCATCTGATAAAATATGTTGTTTAAGGCCAGTGTTTCCTGATTGATTTTCTGTCTGGATGATCTGTCCAGTAATGTCAGTTGGGTGTTAAAGTTCCCTACTATTATTGTATTACTGTCAGTCTATCCCTTTATGTCTGTTAATAATTTGCTTTATGTATTTAGGTCCTCCTATGCTGGGTGCACATCCATTTACAAGTGTTATACCTTCTTCTTGAATTGATCCCTTGATCATTATGTAATGTCTGTCTTTGTCTCTTACTACAGTCTTTGTTTTACAGTCTATTTTTTCTGATATAAGTATTGCCACCCCAGTTTTCTTTTCCTTTCCATTTTTAAGGAATACCTTTTCCCATTGCCTCACTTTCAGTCTGTGTATCTTTAGCTCAAGAGTGAGTCTCTTGTAGGCAGCATATAGATGGGTCTTGTTTTTGTATCCAATCAGCCATGCTGTGTCTTTTGATTGTAGCATCTAGTATATATATATATATATATATTTTTTTTTTTTAGTCCATATATTTTTAAAGTAATTAGTGATAGGTATGTTCTCCTTTTCATTTTGTTAATTGTTTGGTGGTGGTTTTTGTAATTATTTTTGTGTCTTTCTTCTCTTCCTTGTGATTTGATGGCTATCTTTAGTGCTATGTTGGCATTCCTTTCTCTTTTTCATGTGTTTAGATTTTTGGTTTGTGGCTACCAAAAGTTCCTCAAAAGGATAACATAAATTGCTGATCTTTCAAGTTCACATACACTTAAGAACCCTACATGTTTACTCTCCTCCCCCGCCGTGTTTGCTGTTTTTGACATCATATTTTACATCTTTTTGATTTATGTAGCCCTCAACTACTTATAATGGATATACACGATTTTACTACTTTTGTCTTTAAACCTTCCTACTAGCTTTATACATGGTTGATTTACTACCGTTACTGTATATTTGCCTTTACCAATGAGATTTTTTTCCTTTCGTAATTTTCATATATCTAGATGTAGCCTTTTCTTTTTCACATAGAAAAGTCCCTGTAACATTTCTTGGAAGCTGGTTTGGTGGTGCAGAACTCTTAGCTTTTGCTTGTCTGTAAAACTTTTGATCTCTCCATCAAATCTATATGAAAGCCTTGCCAAATAGAGTATTCTTGGTTGTAGGTTTTTCCCTTTCATCACTTTAAGTATATCATGCCACTCACTTCTGGCCCTGCAGAGTTTCTCCTGAAAAGTCAGCTGATAGCATTATGGAAGTGCCTTTGTATGTAACTTGTTGCTTTTCCTTTTGCTGCTTTTTAATATTCTCTCTTTATCTTTAATTTTTGCAGTTTTAATTGCAATGTTTCTTGGTGTGCTCCTGTTTAGGTTGATCCTATTTTGTGCTTCCTGGACCTGGACGTCTTTCCTTTTCCAGGTTAGGGAAGTTTTCAGCTATTATGTCTTCAAATATGGTCTCTGCCCCTTTCTCACTCTTCTTCTGGGACCCCTATAATGTGAATGCTAGTATGCTTGATGTAGTCCCAGAAGTCTCAAACTGTCCTCCTTTCTTTTTATTCGTTTTTCTTTTATCTATTCCTTCAGTATTTCCACTGCTGTGTCTACCAGCTCACTGATCCATTGCTCTGTATCATATGATCAACTGTTAATTCCTTCTAGTGTACTTTTAAAGTTGTATTTCTGCATTTTTTATTATTGAGATATAACTGACATATCATAGTATTTTTTAAGTGAAGTATAGTTGATTTACAGTAATATATTAGTTTTGAGTGTACAGCATAGCAATTCAGTATTTTTACAGATTATATCCATTGAAAGTTATTACAAGATAATGGCTATAATTCCCTGTGCTATATAATATCTCCTTGTTGCTAATCTATTTTATATACAGTAGTTTCATCTCTTAATCCCATACCTGTATCTCATCCCCATCTGCTTCCCTCTCCCCACTAGTAAGCATGAATTTGTTTTCTATATCTGTAATTCTGTTTTTCTATATACATTCACTTGTTTTATTTTTTAGGTTTCACATATAAGTGATATCATATAGTATTTTTCTTTATCTGTCTGCCTTAATTCAGTAAGCATAATATTCTCTAAGTCCATCCATGATGCTGCAGTTGGCAGAATTTCATTCTTTTTTTATGGCTGAATAATAATCCATTCTATATATGTACCACATCTTCTTTATCCATTTGTATGTTGATGGACACTGGATTGCTTACATATCTTGGCTATTGTAATTAATACTTCTCTGGATATTGGGGTGCATGTATCTTTCAAATTAGTGTTTTCATTTTTTCCAGATATATACACAGAAGTGGAATTGCTGGATTATAGCATAGTTCTATTTTTAGTTTTTTGAGGAACCTCCATACTGTTTTCCATAGTGGCTGTACCAATTTACATTCCCACCAACAGTGTACAAGTGTTCCCTTTTCCCCACATCCTTGCCAACATTTGTTATTTATGGTCTTTGTGATGATAGCTATTCTAAGAGGTATGAGGTGATAGCTCATTGTCGTTTTGATTTGCATTTCTCTAAAAATTAGCAATGTTGAGCATCTTTTCCTATGCCTGTTAGCTGTGTATATGTCTTCTTAGGAAAATATCTTTTCAGCTTTTCTGCCCCATTTTTTGATTGGATTGTTTGGGTTTTTTGACATTTTTTTTTTTATATTGAGTTGTATGAGCTATTTATATTTTTTGGATATTAACCCCTTGATGGTCATATCATTTGCAAATATTTTCTCCCATTCTTTAGGTTGTTGTCTTGTTTTGTCAGTGGTTTCCTTTGCTATGCAAAAGCTTGTAAGTTTGATTAGGTCCCATTTATTTATTTTTGCTGTTGTTTCTTTTGCCTTAGGAGACTGATCCAAAAACTGTTGCTAAGATTTATGTCAAAGATTGTTCTATGTTCTCTTCTAGGAGTTTTATAGTTTCAATTATTACATTTAGGTCTTTAATCCATTTGGAGTTTATTTTTGTAGTTGGTGAGTAAATGTTCTATTCTCATTGTTTTACATGTGGCTGTCCAGTTTTCCCAGACCACTTATTGAAGAGACTGTTTTCTCCATTGTATATTCTTGCCTTCTCTGTCATAGATTAGTTGACCATAGGTGCTTGGGTTTATTTCTGGGCTCTCTATTCTGTTCTGTTGATCTATACTAAGGAGAAATGTTAAGGAGAGAGTTTCAATTTCAAATGAAAGGACTCTAATGGTATCTCAAAGTCATAGGAAAATATAAAGTTCTCCAGTACAGGTAAGTACATAAACAAATATCAAAACCAGTATTATTATAATTTTGGCTTATAATTCTTCTCCTTGTTTTCTACAGGATTTAAAAGACAAATGCATAAAACTAATTATAAATCTGCTAATGAATACATGACATATAAAGATATAATTTATAACATCAATAAGATAAAAGGTGAAAGCAGAGCTGTAAAGGAAATTATTTTAATGCAATTGAAATTAAGTTGGTATCAATTTAAGATAGAATAAATTTGAATCCACACAGTCTGACTTGCAGAGCCTGCACTTTTAACCAGCCTCTTGCCAGTGACAACTGCCCAGGAAAATAGTCAAATGAAAACCATAGAAAAATATCCATTTCTTTTTGTCTTAACAACATTTGTTGTAATTTTGTTCTTTTTCATCTAGGCCATCAAGACTTATTTATCCCAGTGTTCCCTCGAAACACAGTTCACTGTGCTTTGGCTTTCAGTGAAAGTTAGTTGACAGTAAAACTAAATGAACAGAATTCCTCTTCCTCTCCTTCCATTTACTCTGACAGAAGGAGCAAAGAAGAGAAATGAAAATACTGACCTCCACACTGTATAACAGTTTCTCGACACTTGTCTTTGCATGATAAAAGACCATTTACATATCCATACTTGATAGACCTAGAAAATGATGAAGCATAGGTCCAGTGTAACATGTTATAAGGTTTTTGTCTATAAAGATTCAAGAATATGTATTCTGACAGAATCTATCCCATTCAGCAAACAATTGCCTTACACCCAAAAGACATTTCCTTAGATACATATTTTTTTTTTTTAGACCCAAATCCATTGTGGGAGAGAAAGGGATTATGAGTCCCTCTCTATCCAGGCTGCAGGATGGAAGTGAGAATTGCAGTAACTTACCCCTGGCTTTGCTGTGTCACAGGAGCCCCCATTCTTTTCTGGGAATGCAAGATTTTCAGTACCAAGATGTCCTCTAGTAAAAGCCCTTCTCTGTGAGGAGGAATGGGTGAAGGAGGCAGAAGGAGCACCAAATATAACAATACAGTGTGACTTCATAAGGTCAAAATTAAATTTCCCCCAAATTGTAACATTTTCAGGCATGAAGCAGTATGGCTTTGCCCCTGATCCCCCATGACTATAACAGGTATTTAGAAACAGATGACCTCATTCAGAACATCCAATAAAACCTCCACCTGGGAGAAGCTACAGGGACTGGACCTATAGTTAATCAGTGTGGTGAGTCAGGTTAGAGTTTTAATTAGCACTGCAGTCCATATCAAAACACCTGGGGTACTAATCATCTGAGTGATCCAGTCAGACAGACTGCTTGGAAATCTCTGTGGATGAAGGCTGTAAATCTGCACTTCCATAGGCTTGCCAGTTGATTACTGCTTTACCTCCAAGGTTTTTTTAACAGTTTCGTTGAGATATAATTAACATACAATAAACTGCACATATTTAAAGTGTACAGCTGATAAGTTTTGCTGTAGGTATACACCATGAAACCATTACCACAATCAAGAGAGTGAACATATCCATCACCCCCCAAATTTTCCTTGTGCTACTTTGTAATCCATTCATCTTGCCCCTCCCAGGCCCGCCCCCAAGCAACCACTGATCTGCTTCCTGTCACTGTGGATTAGTTTGCGTTTTTGAGAGTTTTATATAAATGGAATCATTCATAAGCTTAAGACTGCCATAAAAGAAAAATCTGAATTTAGGAAAAGTTTTTACACAGTAGAAGGTGATGTTTATAACAGAAATGAAGTTGATATGTATATTTTTTCTATAATACTTTCCTCCTCAATGACTGGCCTTTTTATATGAATTTCTGTTTTTACATTATTATTAAATAATATAGCATATCTAAACATAAGATATTTCTTTTGAAATTAAAATTTTAGCAATATTTCATTTTTATATCCAAAAGTTACCTCCTGAACCCAAAGTTGTTTCACTTGATCTTGGTTGCCTTTTGTTTTTAATGTTTTTACAGAGCATATAGGATTGGGCAATGCAGAGATGTCAAAGTGCTTAGGCTGATATCCTTGGGAACTGTGGAGGAGATCATGTACTTACGACAGGTATACAAGCAGGTAAATATATATTTCCCTTTTTCTAATTAAAAGTAAACACTTGTCAGTTTTTAAAAATTAATAATAAATTTGTGTACAAATATGTTTTTTATTTTATTCTAGCTATAATAAGGAATTTAATAAGATTATGAAATATACTGTAGAATACACTTCTATAAAACAGATTAAATCTTAGGTTCATTGAATTTTAGAGCTGAAAGTTTCTTAGAGCAGTACTTCTTTAATGTACACATGAATTACCTAGGGATCTTTAAAATACAGATTCTGATTTAGTAGTTCTGGGTGGAGCGCAAGATTCTGCATTTTTAACAAGCTCCCGGAAGTGCCAACACTACTAGTCTGCAGATCACAATTTGAGTAGCAAGGTCACAGCTCCCCAAACTGTGGGCCAAGATGTAAGTGTATGCCACAGATGGGGTACAGGTGCACCCAGACATCCTACAGCTCTCTGGGCAGCAAGATTATCTAAGCCAGCTTCCAGCCTTGAGTAACCTCCTCTTCGAGTAGATGTTCACATGTTTCCATTATCTATGTGTGCATGAAGAAGACTGGAGAGGAATACCTGAGAGATATCTAATACAAATGTTTCGTGTTGTATATAATGAAACTGGGATCCAGGACACCCCAGTAAATGAAATTATAGGAATAGAACTCAAGGGCACTAACTACTGTGCTGATGCTTTTAATATTCATCTAAAATTGCATTAACTCTTTAATATCCTTAGAGTATCAATTACTACTCCATTTATGCCTCTAAATAAAGTTTAGTTAGTCTGTAACTGCCTGCTTGAGAAGATCTGGAATGAGGTTCAAGTTTAATTATAAATGTTAAATTTGAATTACTCCCTATATATTCAGCTGGAATCTGTTTAAGAACAAACATCTGCCACATGTGGTGGTAGTTAACCTAAGAATGATCCAGTCTTAAATTTGTGCTATTTTCTTAATTCTAAAAATAGAATTGTACACAGCAGTGTTTATTTTTCTTAAAGCATTTAGCTCTGTAAGAAACCTTTAATCTTTTTGTTCTTAGGTATAGCACAACTACTTGAAAATTATTTTTTCAGACATTAACTAATCTTGGAAAAAAGTAGGATATTATTTTTTCATGTTAGGAACAGCTATTTAGAATACTATCTTTGACTTGTCACAAGGAAGAGTCTTTCCTCAATCACATAATAAGTTTTCTTGATCCCATTACTATATGTATTTCCTCTTTGCCTATTCATCTGACTCATTTAATGAAATAAAATGGCCTGTTATATAATAATATGTAATAAAAAGGCTTCAGAAGATGAGGGTAATTTTTCAGAACTTTGTATGATCTAATTGCTTATTAAAATAAGTCACTTAAGGAACATTCAGCCATACAACTTGATAAGCACAAATAAAGATAAGATGGCAATCATATGAGGAAATGGCATAAATGTGATTTAAACATTGATTGGAATTTGAACCAAGGGTGCAAATGGCAAACACACGCTAGCCTCACAAGTGTTCCTCAAATCTCTTGGGAGGAAAACAATCCAAAATGATGTTTTAAAATTCTGTAAAAATGTTGGAAAGAAAAAAGAGTTCTCTCTGTGGGCCAAAAATGATAAGGAACCCTGAAAGACAAAGGGCAGTTGAGATGAGATTGAAGGAAGAAACAAAGCTAAACTCAGTCATGAGAAGACTACTGGAAAAGGTAGGTGCAACTTGTGAATATTCCAAGCTTAGAGTCAACAGATACTAAGAATAGAAAGGAGCCTTGGGTTAACTGTGATGCCCCCTCTTTGGGTATTATTAGTGATCTAACAAGGTGGTTTAACCCTTATGATCTTTCCCCCATTGTACCAGATTGTAGACAATGGAAATGTCTGCTCTCAAGTAGGAACAATAAGTAGAACTACTGGAAGGAAGGAAACAAAGCTCTAAATTCTTGCTGAAATCAAGAAGAAAGTCCAAAATAATGAATATTTGCAAACCCCTCCACCTGCTGCCTGCTTTGAATAACTACTGCAGTAGGCCTAGATAAGCCCGTTAGGCGTTTGACAGATGAATATTCCCCCCCACCCCTCCAAAACAATAATTAGTATTGAACAGTTTAGGAAAATAAACACTATGAAAATGGCCCTCAAAGATACCAGGTCCTAATCCCTGGAACCTATAAATGTTACTTTATATGGAAAAAAGGGTCTTTGCAGATGTGATTTAAATTAAGAATTTTTGAGATGGGGAGATTAGCCTGGATTGTCCAGGTGGGCCCTAAATCATAAGCATTCTTATAAGTAGGAAGCAAAGGGAAATCTGACAGAGACAGAAGGGAAGCCAGTGTAACCCCAGAGACAAGAGATTGGAGCTATGTAGTTATAAACCAAGGAATGCTGGCAGCCACCAGAAGTGAAAAGAGGCAAGGAATGGATCCTCCCCTAGAGCCTATGAAGAGAACATGGCTCTGCCAAAACTTGATTTCATTCTGGTGATACTGATATCAGACTTCTAGCCTCCTGTAAGAACTATGAGAGAATACATTTCTGTTGTGTTAAGCCACCAAGTTTATGATAATTTATTACAAGAGATATAGGAACTCATATAGGCACTAAAAAAGAATTAACATCAGAGAAAACAAAATTAATAGAAAAGAGTAAAAGATTTTTGAAGAAATATCACTATTCAAAAGGTAAATGAGGTTGTAGGATCCTGGGAACAACAAAAGACTACTAGAAAAAAAATCCATTAGAGATCCAGAAAACGAGAAACTCCAGCAATAGGCTGAATAGCAAAGAACAAAGTTTTCATCTAAAAGAAAGAGCCATGCAATTCTTCTAGATTACAGAGCAAAAAGACAGAGGTAGAATGAACACATGTAAGAAAACTTAGGAGAAATGAAGGCTAGATGTAGAAGTTCCAATATCAGTCTTATAGTTGAGCAAGGGAACAGAAGAAAGAGAAGGAAGAAGTCCCAAAGGATGAGAGTCCACAGATTATGAGCCCCACTGAGTGTTAAATAGGATGAATGAAAATAGATCCACACTTACATTGTCTTTCTATAATTGTAAAACCCTTAAAATTTCCAGAGATAAACTTCATGGAGAGAAAAAAAATTGTCTACAAGAGTACTAGAATTAAATAGATAGCTAACTTCTTAATAGCAATACTGGATATTTCGGAGCAGTAACTTCAAATGAGGGGAAATCATAGCTCTATATTGTCAAAGAAAGTGAATTTTTAATTCAAAACTTTTCCACAGTGGTGGAAATTTTTCCTTCAGTGGTGAGTTCTATCAAACATTTAGTATTCTTTTTGAGAACAGAGGAGGGAACAATTCTAGCCTACTTTAGAAAGATAGAAGAATCCCGATGCCAGAATTGGCAAAGACATTACAAGAACAGAAAATTATAGACAAATATGTCTCATGAACATAAATGTAAGTCTTTAACAAAGCCTCTGTTAGTAGTTGAATTGTGCCCCCCCCCAAAAAAATAAAATAGAAAACATATGTTGAAGTCCTTAACCCCTGGTACCTGTGAATGGAATCTTATTTGGAAGTAAGGTCTTTGCACATGTAATCAAGTTAAATAAGGTTGTACTCTATAACGGTGGGCCCTAATTCAATGACTGGTTTCTTATAAGAGGGAAATTTGGATACAGACAGACACAGAAGGAGGATGCCATGTGATGACAGAAGCAAAGATCAGAGTGATGAAGCTGCAAACTGAGGAATGCCTAGGACTGCCAGCAACCACCAGAACTAGGAAGAGGAAAGGAAGGATATTCCCTTAGAACCTTCAGAGAGAGCATGGCCCTGCCAATATCTTGATTTCAGACTTTGAGCCTCCAGAACTGAGAGAGAATAAATTTCTGTTGTTTTACACCACCTGGTTTATGGTACTTTGTTACAGCAGCCTTAGGAAACTGATATAGCCTCTAAGGCAAATATTGTAAATTTGACTACATTTTTATATGAAACTTCTATATGACAAACGAACTATAAGCCAAATTAAAGGAGAGACCAGAGGAAATGCTTGCCATAAGTATAATAAATTAGCATCTATAATATATAAAGAACTCCTACAAACCAATAAAAAGACTGATTAGGCATTTTAGTGAAGAAAAAATACAAACAGTTAACATGTATATGAAAAGATGCTTAACTACACTTATAATGGAGAAGTAAAAAATAAGATCGTGTTCTGCACGTTCTGCAAAAGACTTTTTTGTTTTGTTCTGTGGGGGGTTTTTTAGGGAGGTGAGGAGATTGGCGTTGCTCATTGTTGTTGGGGATATTTTTAAAGAGGTGTTAATATAGTATTTTTGAGAATACAACTTGGTGCACTTATTTTAGAAGCTAATTTAACAGCATTTTTAAAATGCACTTTCTCCCTGTTTACCTGGCAGAAATATTCTCACATATGCACATTGAAGGATGACAAGGATTTATATTCAGAATTGTTAGTATTTGTTCAAAAATGAAAAAAGGAACAGCCTAAATGTCCAATAGTAACAGAATTAACATAAATTCTGATATACCCATATACAGCAAAAAAAAATTTTTAAAGATTATAGAGCAAATGTACTGATGTGGCACAATCTTTAAGACATTTTAAGTGGGGCAAAAGTAACTTGCAGAACAAGTATATCAATTGTGTTTATTTATAAAACTGTTTCTACATGTATATATAAATAGTTCTAACTGCATTGAAAAAGATCTAGGAAGGATAAACCTAAACATTACAGTGTTGGTTAGACCGATAAGGGATGATCTGTGTTGTTCAAGGGGGACTTGCCCTTTGATGTTTTTGTTTATGTTTGTTGTAATAATGCCTTCACAACATAAAATATATTTTATACTTTAAAAAAATTGCTTATATAGCAACTGCGCTCCTTTAGGTTTGGAGCATTGCATGTAATCTAAAATTTGGCATTCAAAAATTCATCTTTCATATATATGTAATTTATTTAGAAATTAATATGTATTTACAGAAGAGTTACAAGATCAGTACAGAGAACTCCCAATTAACGTCACCCAAATTCCCCAGTTGTTAACATTTTACCACATTTGCTTTCTCCTTCTCTCAGCCATGATCTTTATTCTTTTTCTGAACCGTTTTAGAGGAAGTTGAAGATTTATCACCTTTAAATTCTTTGTTTTCTCCCAAATAAGGACACCGTCCTATTTATATGTACATATAAAAATAGCTTTATGCATTATAAACACTCAGTTTTACATATTGTTCTGCAACTTGCTTCTCCCTTACCGCCCCCCCGCCACTCTCCTCTCAAAAATGCAGTTATCCATGGGCTTCCCTGGTGGCGTAGTGGTTGAGAGTCCGCCTGCCGATGCAGGGGACACCGGTTCGTACCCCGGTCCAGGAGGATCCCACATGCCGCGGAGCGGGTAGGCGCATGAGCCATGGCCACTGAGCCTGCGCATCCAGAGCCTGTGCTCCGCAATGGGAGAGGCCACAACAGTGAGAAGCCCACGTACCGCAAAAAAAAAAAAATGCAGTTATCCAAATCAAGAAACTAACACTTATACAGCATCACCTTGTAATCCATAGAACCCATTCAGATTTCATCAGCTTTCCTGGCAATGTCTCCTTTCTCCTTCTGGCTCAGGATTCAATCCAGGATCATAATTACATTTCTTTTTGTGTCTCTTAAGTTTTCTTCAACCTTAAGTTACCCAGGCTTTTCTGGTCTTTCATGACCTTGACAGTTTTAAAAAATAAAGCCTTTCCTAGTGTATGCTTTCCCTCAACATATGTCCATTTGATGTTTCCTCATCTTCCAACTCAAGACAAGAAGCCTTGACAAGAATGGTACAGAAAGAATGCTGTGCTCTTCTCATTGCATTGGTCAGAAGGCACCTGGTGGTGACCTGATCCACCACTGGTGATATTAACCTTGATCACCTGTCAAGTTTGTGTTTGCCAGCTTTTTGCACTGCAGAGTCACCACTTTTTTCATTTGTAAAACAGTATATATTTTATGGGGAGATCATCAGAGACTATGCTAATATAGTCAGCCCTCTGTATCCATGGGTTCTGCATCCTCAGATTCAGCCAACCATGGATTCAAAGTATTCAGAAAGAAAATTCCAGAAAGTTCCAAAAGCAAAACTTGAATTTGCTGTGTGCTGTTTACCTAACATTTACATTGTATTTACAACTATTTACACAGCATTTACATTGTACTAGATATTATAAGTAATCTGTAGATGATTTAAAGTATATAGGAAATAATGCATAGCTTATATGCAAATACTGTGCCATTTAATAAAAGGGACTTGAGCATTCATGGGTTTTGTTATCCGTGGGGATCCTGGAACCAATCCCCCCGATACCAAGGGACGACGGACAGCTGTATCCTGTTCCTCATCAAGCTTGTACTCATCAGCCTTAGCTTTCATTGATGATTCCCGCCTGAATCGGCTACTACTATGATGGTTTGTCAGACGGTGATTTTTCTATTTCCATTATTACTTCCTTTATATTTGTTGGCATTCTACCATAAAAAAAGAGCTTTCCTTTCTCTTCCATTTATTTAATCTGTGTGGACTCATGAGATAGTATTTTAGTAACGGATTTTAGTAACCCACTGAATATCAATTATTTTTATGTTCAAACTCTCATTTTTTGACCAGTGAGAACCCCTTCAAGGGGGCTTCTGCGTCAGTTTGACAAGCCCTCATCATGCTTATTGCACTTCCTTACTGTGGTAGGCTGAATAATGGCCCCCCACAGATATCCACATCCTAATTCCCTGAACTGACCTGGATTATGTGAGTGGGCCTAGTGTAATCACAAGGGTCCTTATAAAGGGAGGGGTAGCAGTAGGGTCAGAAAAAGGAAAGAAGGCAATGTGATAACAGAAGCAGAGGGTCAGAGAATGATACGAAGATGCCTCATTACTGGCCTTGAAGATGGAGGAAGTGGTCATGAACTCTTAACATGATGAATATTCCTGTTTTGCTTCTTGCATGTCTTGTATATTGGGAAGAAATCTAAGCATTTTATAGCCTCGTATGGGTTCTTCTTAAGCTAGAAACTAAGCTACATTTTCCAAATACTGATTTTTTTTCCCTACCCTCTTGAATTCTAACATGATTTTGTTATAGTTACCCTACAGATGGATGCATCTGGCCTTCACTTTTACTGGAGCCACTTTGGAAAACTTAAGTACAAAATAACGTGCCTTTTATAAGTTTTGTGACAAAACTTTGGTAGGAGACTTATAAAGATTTAGATTAATGCTTACAAATTACTTTGGTGATTATATTTAGTAGTATAGCAGTCTGACAATACAGTGTTTAAGGAAGAGTCAGTAGTAAGGGTAAAATCATAGGTAACTGGGCCATCAAGGCCATCAGTTGCTATTGTGATTCTGTATTTCCAGGACTATAGCCCATATTTCTGGGACGTTGATATAAAACTAATCAAGTTGGTATGTTGATCCATAACTTATTCAAACTTAGGTCCCAAGGGTCTTGTTTTAAGAGGGACATCTGGATATGAGAAATTGATACAAGTATAAATTTTGAATTCAGCCAAACTCAGGTAAAAATTCTAGAAATGATGCTTCCTAGTGAGGCAGCTGTGAACAAGGCACTTAATTTCTCTGAATTTAAGTTCTTTTATTTCTAAAAGGGAGATGATAATATCTTACAGGATTGTAGGAATTAAATGAGAATATAAAAATGCTGCACATGTGTTCAGTAAATAGTAGCTATTATTAATAAGAATAATTTTATTTGCCTAAAGTAATTATTATAGTGCAAATCAATCTGATGATAATCACCATAAAGTATCGCTTCTTACTAATCCTTCCATTAGCAATAGATGGAAGTTATTTTTCATTCTTTGTTTCAAGAAATGTTAGAGTGTACATGGGTTAATCAAATTGTATATACATTATATACAATAAAGTATCTAGTAAATAAAGAGATTACATTATGTTGGTACTAAAGTGGTATATGTCCTTAAGGGTTCCATGTCAGTGTTCTTTCTGTGTTCAGAATTGTTTCAGAGATGCAATGTTGCTAAACAATGATTGGGTTTTTGCTCTTAGTTGACAATGTGACCATGGCCACAATTAGTTTGATACCAACGTGGTTATTATATAATTACTTTAGATTATAATTTAACTTTGGTGATGTAGCGACTATTTCTGCCAGTTTTAGTAGTTTCTATTGAAATAAGAGTCTAGAAAGGAGAAAAGTGTATTCAAATGTATGCCTTTTACATTTTACATCAGGTGGCTAGTCCATACAGGTACGATCTTGAGTCAGTTGTTAGAAAACAGATAAAATAGGAAATGTAAGATTTCATCTTTAATAAAACTGGCCAGATTATTATTATTTCACCATAATGGCAACATCTGCCAGGGAAATTAAAATAAAATTTCCTCCCTACGGAGATTCTGCCTGCTCCAGCTAAAGCTGTGTATATACAGGGAATGCCAGGAAATTCTGACATATTGTTGGAGCGAACACTTCAAAACATCTTGTGTTTTTTCTGTTATAGCAACTTCACTGTGTGGTGGTTGGAAGTGAAAATGCCAAGCGGTATTTTGAAGCAGTTCAAGGATCAAAAGAGCATCGAGGAGAGCTTTTTGGAGTCTATAATCTCTTCAAACTGAGGTCCCAAGGGTCTTGTCTTACAAGGGACATCCTGGAGGTGTGAAATTTTTCTCTGATTTTTTTCAATATTTTAAACATGGATTTCTCCCTCAGGAAAATTGCTGGTGCCTTTTCAGAGAAATTTTTGGTTTTCTTTTTAAAAAATGTTTTATGTTTAGAATTTCTACTTTTATAGAAATAGGAAATGAATTACTGTACCTCTGAACTAAGATTTTCCCCATGCATAGTTATAAATAATGTACATACACAAATTCAGATACATATACAAGACAGTATGACCTCCAAGGCCATTTTCAGACGGTAAAGAGAAATTTATTATTTTGAAAACAGCTGTTGAAGTCAGGAACTAAAAAAAGAGACTTTCCTAAATAAACAAAAATATAAAATGTGTTTTGATTAAAAGTTACCAAATACTCCCTGAGATGCACTCTCATGTCTCATGGAGATTTTTGTTTTCTGTTCCCAATAAAAATTCCACACCAATATTTCAAACTCTCCCAGTTGTGTTCATCCTCAGGATACAGATGTTTCTTATTCTTAACAGGATATTTATATCCTTTAAAAAATCTTTTAAATTCTTTAATATACCAGAGTACTAAGAATATTAACCTATTTTTTAGTTAATATTGATATGAGTATCATAAAATCCTGGACTATCGTTTTTTTCAATCCCATCATCATACAGTTGAGGAAATTGAGTCTTGGAAAACTTAAGGATATTTCCCTTAACTTCCAGGACTTTGTAGTAAAACTTTAATGTACTTCATTTATTTAATAGTACCGTAAAAACAGTTAAAGGAACAATTGGTCCCTGTCCTTAAAGAACTTAGACCATCTTTATGGGAGGTGGAAGAGAACATTTACATACAGAACACGTAACATCAGTAAGCGTATGTTAAGCAAGTTTAGTAGCAGTTCAAACGTGATCATCAGTGGTTGGGGAAGAGGAAGGTATATATGATTTGTATGTTGTGAATATTACAACTGTTATACAACGTCTGATGTATATTGCTCAGTTTTTATTTTATAGTAACTATTTGATTCTGAATTGAGTGACCTATTCAAAGTCTCCCTTTCTCTGTCTCTTTCTTATTTTGAATATGCTGTTTCTCTGATTGACTTGTTCTTTCCCATTCCTCTTCTCTAATCAGTAAATAGCCTTGTTTGTCCTTCAGGACCCCCTCAGATCCTACCTCCAACGTTGGGTAGTACTACCCAACGTACTATATTCATGTTTCTAATTTCAAATCATTATCTGTAAAATGTATTAGTATTATATTACTTGTCCTGTTTTCTGCTGTGTATCAAATAGTTTTGTTCTCTTCTTTTATCAGAATAGCCACTATTCCTCTGTTTAAAAAGTGTTAGGTAAGACATTCCATATGACAAGTTATTAAACGGAAAGTTCTCTTATTCTCTGGTTGTCCTAAATATATGTTGTTTCTCCTCCAGGATTGTTTATTGATGACAGGACCCTCCATATCTTATATTTTGTTTATAGTAAAATATGCTTAACTGCTTGCTAGGCACATCATTGGCACTCAATTATTAAATTAAATTTTGAATTAAAATTGCTCATTTGTTATCAGTCAGAATTCAGTAGATTCATGCTGTGCTTTTGGCCAAACGATGTTTTAAAATATTATTAGTCCAAGCCCTGCATAATGGAAACATATATTATAAAGTAAAAGAAGTTATTTTACTTCCTATGATACATTTTTAATTTTTAAAGGTTTTAGAAAAATCCCTTTTAAAATGTTTTAAGATGTAGAAATTTGAATATATAGAACACTTTTAATCTGATGATTTCTGGGCAATTTAGTTCTATTTTTCATTGACATTCTTTTAATGGTTTCCCTTTAGAGATAGATACTGAGAGCTAATTTCACAAATATTTATTGAGTATATGTTAAATGTCCAATACTATACATCATAGGACTAGGCATACAGAAATGAATAAAATAGACAAAAAGCCCCGCCTACAAAATTTTACATTCTATTTGGGGGAAACAAATAGTAAAGAGAAATATAACTGAAGTTAGTATATTATGATGATAGATTCTAAGGATAAAAATAGAGCAAGTAGATGAATAAGTTCTAGAGATCTACACAGCGTGGTGAGTATTGTCAACAATACTATTATTATATACCTCAGAACTGCTGAAGGACTAGATCTTAAATGTTCTCACCACATAAAAGAATTGATAATTATATGCCATATTAGAGGTGTTAACTAAAGCTATGATGATAATCATATTACAGTATATAAATATATCAAATTAACACCTCGTAGACCTTAAACGTACACAGTATTATATGTAAATTATATCTCAAAAAAAAACAAATAGAGCAAGGAAGGGAAATAGGGAGACTGTCAGGGAAAGAGCATTACAATTTTAGATGGAGTAGCCAAGGAAGGCTACTGTGAGATTGCATTTGATTCTTTGAAGAGACAAGAAAGGAAGAGGTGTTTTAGGCAGAGGAACAAATGCAAACAAAGGCCCTGAGGGAGGAGCATGCCCAGCGTGATTTCAAAATGGCAAGGAAGCCAAAGTGGCTGGAGTGGAGTAATCAAAAGAGCAAAAGATGGGGCCAAAGAAATGACAGGAAACCAGATCCTACAGGAACTTTGGCTTTGACTTGAGTGATAACAAAAGCAATTAGAGGGCTTCCCTGGTGGCACAGTGGTTGAGAGTCCGCCTGCCGATGCAGGGGACACGGGTTCGTGCCCCAGTCCGGGAAGATCCCACATGCTGCGGAGCAGCTGGGCCTGTGAGCCATGGCCACTGAGCCTGCACGTCCAGAGCCTGCGCTCCGCAATGGGAGAGGCCACAACAGTGAGAGGCCCGCGTACCACAAAAAGAAAAAAAAAAGCAGTTAGAGTTCTGAACAGCAGAATGACATAGTCTGATCTATACTATCTATTCTAAATGTTAAGAATTGGACTATAGAAGTACAAGAGCAGAAGCAAGAAGCCAGGTAGGAGGATACTGCAACAATCCAGCCAAGAGATGGTGGTTTGGGCCAGCGGGTAGTGGTGGATGCCCTGAAGCACTGACAGGATTTGCTCCTGGATCATCTGATAGGGTATGAGAAACAGGAGTTAAGGATGACTCCAAGTCAACAGAAGACTGGAGTTGTCATTTACCTATCACAAAGGGGTTCTGACAGCTTGTAGATTTCTGTTGCTGCCAGTTGCATCTGTTGTAGCCATTTGAATTCTGTTGAAGAGATAAAAGGGAGTTCTCGGACAGAGGCTTCCCATTCCCTTACAGTAATAGCCTCCAGGCACTGGAAGAAAAGATCTCATGGCAATTCAGGAACTCTTTATCATTCTTTCAAGTTCTTTAGGGGTGATTCTCACTTGTTGCCCTGGATACCAGGTAACTGGAACCATGCCATTGCTATATTATGAATATTGGTGTATTCGTAAGTTGGATATTTGTAACTCTGGTGATGATAGTATTATTTCCCCTTGTTCTATCAACAAATAAAGCCTTGAAAAGAGAAATAAATTTATTTCCTCTTGAAGAATTTAATATTCTAGAATCTAGGCCATTAAATATCTCTGCTAAATGATATACCAAAAGCTATAAAAGCATACTTTCCTTAAAGATGTAGCAAGCCTATTATTTAATTAAGATTTTTTTAGTTTTATATTAGATGGATATTTTCATTTTGATGTCTACTACACTGAAGGAATCAATAAACATATTTTAATGAATATGAACTATAAACACTAGCAATATAAGCTAGAATATCGAGTGCCCAATACCCAACATTATCTGTGGTATTTAAAATGTTGATATTATGTCCTTACAGTTATTGCAATATTATATAATATTTACACATATACAATAGTTATATAGTTATCATATAGACATAGTTATTATGGCTGTCACTACTGGGTAAATTTTTAACATTTTTTCACTCTCCCTCCCTACTAGGGCTTTTAGTGGAGTTTGCTGAAAAATGTTATTAGTTTTCTATCAGAAAAAGTAAGCTTATGATAAGAAGTAAGAATTTTTTATGAGCCCAGCAGGCTTCCACTGTGCCTCTATACTACCTAAGAATTATGAGCATTGAAAAATATATATGAATTCCTTAATTAGCAAATTGAAAAATAGCATTAAGAGAGTTAAAAGCAGGCTGTACTCTTTTTTTTTTGGCCATACCACGCATCTTGCAGAATCTTAGTTCCCTGACCAGGGATCGAACCCAGGCCCATGGCAGTGAAATCGCAGAGTCCTAAACCATTGGACCACCAGGGAATTCCCTGGACTCAATTTTCTTAACTCTAAGTTTTAGCATAACATTGCTGTTGTTTATCTGGTTGTTTCTACCCTATATTTTACAGTTATTTGCATTCTTTATAGAGAGAAGGCCAAGTGGAAGCAGGGATCATGACAGCTACAACATGGTTGAAAGAGGAACCTCCAGTACACAAACTAGAAACAGTAAGCAATCTTTGAATCTGTAGCCTAGAAACTCCTGGGAAACATGTATGTGAAGATTTTAAGTTTCTTTTCCTTTTCCTTCATTTTTCAATGTGTAAAGAAAATTTTTTTAAGAAATGTCAAGGACACAAAGTCAGAGGACTGTCAGTAAAATTAATAATTTAGGCTAATATTTCATATCATATCATAAAAAAAAATTCAGGAGCAGTCACCAGGTGTTTACATCCAAACTGGAATTTTAACTATGCCAAAGTGTAAATCCAAAATTAAATGTACTGTATAGGTAACCAATCCAACCTAAATAATTTTTTTTTTTTACTAAATAACAAATTAGATGGAAAAATAGCAATCAATGTATATTTAAAATTATTAAATTCAAACACCAAACTCATTCTCTGACTCAAGCAGATATTTTATTTGAGTCCTTTGTCTTGTGGTAGTTTGTCATCTCACATACTACAAAATCTATATTGTCATCATAAAGTCTAAGTAAAGAATATATGTAGAAGATTTTTTTTTAATTGTTGTTGCTATTTTTTTCTTGTTTGTTTTTTTTTTTAAGGGATTTAACTCTAATTTTGTACTAGCCCAAAGATATGGGCTATATGACAACTATATTATGATATAACATATATATATGATATAACAGTACATCATATAACTGTATGATAACTATATGCAATGATAACTATAAATTTATAACACCCCTATAAATTTATATAACCAAGTATGGGGTGAATATATTTCTAAATTTATAGAAATACATGAGTATCAAATGTTGGCAGAAGTATTACCAGATAATACTTTCCCAAAATCTTTTACTAATGAAGCCTCAGTTTTCAGAAACTGAGAATATATTTAGCTCTAATTAATGTGAAAAAAGTAAATATTGGATTTAAATTTCTAGCAAATTTTACTTCAAAATAGCTTCAATATTTTCTTTATTTATGGTGGTCAAGATCCTATCCAATCTATTTTTAATCAATTAGAAACATTTTCCAGTTGGGAATTCTTTAGCTCCTACAAATTTGTTGTGTTTTTAACGCATGATTGAAAGTATCTGCTGGACTGTCGTAAGCAATAAGTTGTGTGCTTTTCACTTTGAGGCCAGAATCAGTCTCTGCATCTTAGCTCTGCTCTGTGTTTTCCTTATAAATAATTTGATCATTTGATATTCTAGTTTTAACTTTTATTTATTTGGAAAGTTATTCAACTTTAAAAGAGTATACCAGACTGTAATATTAAATCCTTTATGTTTGTTTACTATCAATAAATGTATTACTTTTAGAAAATACCAGGTAATATACTTGTACATAAATTATCTGCCCAAATTCAATTCCCCTCCAGTGTGATAGATTTGATATCCTTATTTTGACGTTTTCTAATGTTTCCACCATTACTTCTTATATAGGATAGGGAGCCTGACTGTCAAGAACACAAAGGTCCAGAACAGCCTGCAGAACCACTAGCAAAAGAAGCATGTGATCTCTGCAGTGACTTTAGTGAAGATGAATCAGTAGGAAACTCAATAATAAAGACTGCTAAAAACAAAGCATCTGACTCAAGTAAAGCTTCAGGTTCTCCTGGACAGCTTACCTTACTCCAGTGTGGTTTCTCTAAGTTGTTTGAGACAAAATGTGAAGCAGTTGAGGATAGTGATGGAAATATTACCTCTGACGATGAAAGTTCTGATGAACAGCCCACATGCCTTTCAACAGAAGCCAGAGATGTTGGTTGTCGGAAAAGTCAAGACTCTCTTGGTACTTCAAAGCATCAGAAATTCACTAACATCCTAAATCCAAATGGAAAATATATTTTTGATAAAACTGAGATTTTAGAACAGAATATTTCTTCTGAGTCTGATGATGAGAAAAATTTTAAAAATACAGTTGGCCACCATTGCATTTCACAGAATGTCACAGAATCAGAAGATAGTGATATCATCTTTCCCACACAGTACACAACTCAAAGATTCCTCAAGAAGAGGGTAAAGTTTAAGCCACCTGTGGATGGATCTGAAGATTCTGAAACAGAAAACCCTGTAAATATAAGAAATAATGGTGATAATAGAAAGACCAATGTCAGAGGAAATGGACTAATTTCAAAACAATTAAATCCTGAGAACAAGACCCTAAAATCTAATACAAAAAGAAAAGGCAGTAGTGATATTAGTGACGAATCTGATGACATTGAAATTTCCTCCAAGTCAAGAGTAAGAAAGAAAAGAGCTACTAGTTCTCTGAGGTTTAAGAGAAAAGAGGAAAATAAAAGGGAACTTTACACTTTTCCAAAAACAATGGAAAAAACAAACCAACTGTGTGCAACAGATGAAGACTGTACCTCTCAGGCTATTGATGATTTTACATCCTCAGATGATGATTTATCTGTTAGCCACATCAGTGTCTCTAAACAGAGCCATAGACCAAAAACTATAAAAGATAGAATCAGTTTCTCTTCAAAATTACCTAGCCATGAGAAAAATAGCACTTTTATACCAAGAAAACGAATGAAATTTCCAAATAAGAGCATTGTCAATCAAGATCAGATGTGTGAATCAATGGATAAATTTTTAGGTAACTGCAGATATATTCTGAAAACTTTTCTTTGCATATTTGTTTCGTGCAATCAAATAGTTCCTCAAGAGATTCTTGAATTAACTTGAATTAGCTCTGCAATCAAGATGCTACATTGAGGCACAGTGAGGAAGTGGGTGGTGGCAGGATAAACGGGAAGACCACCTAGGTCAAGATAGAGAACTTTGTCATCTAGACCAGGATCCCTTCCATGTGGCCCATCTGAATCACAACCTTGCCCATACACTACTTATTCTAACTTTTTTTGCATTTTTATGGCTTTATTAAATGTATATACATTGGATACAAATGTGTATCCCTAGACATTATAGTTTAGCCTCACTCATTAAAAAATTTTTATATAGCTTAATGTATAGGATTCCTCCTCCATCCCTTTTGTTTCTTTACAATTTGTATGATTTCTCTGTTGAAGAAACCAGGCCAATTGTTTTCTGCAACTTGCATATTGCGGATTGGTGCAGTTGCACATATTTCTCCACCCTCTATATTTCCTGAAAATGAGCAGTTGGCGTCTGACACTATATCAAATTCAGGTTCAATCCCTTTGACAAAACAAAAGTTAGTGTTTGACAGAATGTATGCTGGTTTCTCTCTTTGTGATCTTAGCAAACATTGATGCTTAATGCCTAGAATTATTTATTCATTCAGAGTAGCAAAATGACATTTTCTACTTCTCTCATTTCTTTTTCATTTGTTAGTTAGGATGCTTCTGTAAGGAGATACTTCCTCTCATCTACTATTACTTACCCAGTGGTACAGTTCATATAGAGAAGGCAGGAAAAATAATTTCTTTAACAGCTTTGAGTATAATAAATTAATTTCCTATTGATTTCTTTTCTTAAAATCATTATGAATTAATTGATTCAAACACATTTAATGAGTCCAAATCCATTTCAATTAATATCATTATTGAGGCTCAATTTTCCCATCTTTGGACAGTGGGAGCCTTTAAACATGAGCATTTTGATTCCTGAGATCTTTAACATGATGCTAATCATCTTTGATACCTATCAGGTATTACAGGATGTTCCATCATGAATTTTTTGCCTCAGACCTAAAATCAGTCATTTCTCTAAGAAGTCTTGGTTTCTTTTAGTGAGAAAGTATGTTTCAAGACCACAGTCTGGTGCTAGGAATGATCATTGCTACTACTCGCTTGGGCCTTTTCAGTGGATAAATTGTTTGTGTTACGTATGTTTATTCATATGTGTGTGTGTATATATAGGTATATATGAGTTTATATATGTATTTATGTACATGTATGTATTTTTATATATGATGATAAAATATTTCATGAATTCATATTGATATTTCCATATTTGTACTTACTTTGGGGGTATAGAGCTTTAACCTCTTCTCTATCATATTTACATACCACTTCTTCTATGCTGATAATACTGGTTCTTTGGCATATAGGGAACGATTTAATTATAACGTTCCATAATTACTCATGTTTTATCCATGTTACACAAAAGTCAAATAAGAAAAATATTATTATAATATAATTCCTAGAAACATTAAGGTTTGGGCGTGGGTTTTTTTGGTATATACTCTCCCATTTCTGCCCATTTTTAAAATGGATATATTATGTCTTCATTGTCAATACACATGAATATTGCATTATACTCTCTCCTCTTAGACTTCATTTATTCTTGTTTTGCAGATAACTATAAATTTAATGCTTCTCATTAGTCAATGTCTCTTATGTCAATGTCTCTCTAGTCATTTTGGTTGTCTGAAGCTTATTTTCTAGTAGATTCCTTATTTCTGTTAGATCTCAGGAAGTACTCATGAGAGTAATATTTCCTGAGATACTTGTTGATAGCAGTTTGTGCCCTTTATACTTAGAAGTCATTTTTTCTGGATATAAAATTCTTGGCTTACACTTTCTTTTCTTAAGTATTTTAAATATGTAGCTTCATTTTCTTCTGGCATGAAGTATTGTGCTATGTGTTCTTTTTTTTTTCTTAGATGCCCAAAGTGTGTTTTTTCTTTTCCTTATTTTCTAGTAATTTTACTAGATTATATTTTGGTGTTTGTCTTAGCTCAGGCTGCTGTAACAAGTTACCATAGACTGGGTGGCTTAAACAACATTTATTTCTCACAGTTTGGGAGGCTGGAAGTCCAAGATCAGGAAGGGTTCTTGATTAGGGCCCTCCTCCTGGTTTACAGATCACTGCCTTCTTGCTGTCTTTACATGGTCGAGAGAGAAATCATCTATCTCATGTCTTTTATTATAAGGGCACTAATCTCATTCATTAGGGCTCCACCCTTAAGACCTAATTATCTCCCAAAGGCCTAACCTCCAAACACCATCACATTGGGGATTAGGGCTTCAACATACGAGTTTTGAGGGGACACAAATATTCAGTCCATAGTAGTCTGTATCAATATTCTCATAGTGTAGTTTCAACTCAGTTTTTATTTAAGGAAAGCTTATTTGTACTAGTATTTTTAGTTACTTGTTCTATTCCTTTACTTTGACTTTCCTCTTCAGGAATTTGTTATTCAAGTGTTCAGTCTTCCTTGCCTGTCCAGTATTTGTCACATTCTCCCAAATCCTATTTTATTTATTTTTCATTTCTTTTTGCTTTTTAAAAATGTTCTTCTATTTCTCTTAAATCAATATCTATTGTGTTTATTCTCTCTTATGTTCCTTCTAATTTAGTCTCCATTTCTGAATTTTTTTTTAATTTCTATGTCTTTCTGAGTTCTGCCACTCATTTCTGAGTTATTCTAATTCTGATTTATATTGTTGGTTCCTATATTTTATCATTTTCTTAAGGTGTTTTACCTAATTTTGAAATCAATTACAATTTTGTTGTTTTGTAAGCATATCTTTCTGGCATATTTTCATTGTAGGGATATTATTCTGCTGCTTATTCTCTTTACTCTTATAATTTTTATGAGATTTGACCCTCTTGCTCATTTTTATAGAAATTCTTTTCCCTGACTTTTTTTAAATGAGGCAGAGTTTAAAAAATCTTTTCTAATTTCACAGAGATTCATATTTGTTATTTTTCTATAGTGTTCAAAACTATGATAGGATTTCCTGTTTCTGTTTCCACTGCTTTGCTCTAGACCATCTCTTTCCCTCATCCCTGTTCTTCCTATTCTGCTCATTTTGACTCCATCCCAGCAGTTTTTCCTCATTGTATGGCCCTGGCCTGGGAGCCCTGGTGGGTTAGTTTGGGGAGTTCCTTAGGGCTAGTTTGCCCCAGTCCCTCAGGCCTTCTTACCACAAGCCTCCTGTACGCTGTACTCAGCTTTAGAGAATGCAGAACCTTCCCAGATCCAGCTACTGATCTCCAAATAACCCACTGTGCTAGGGTCTCCTGTTCTCTGATCCAGATGCCACCCTGTCACTTCCTTCTTCCTTCACACAGACCCTGATGCCATGCAGAGTGTGTAGCTATTAGTGGGTTATACCCACCCTCTTGTATTTTAGGGCTAATGGGAGTATCTTGTCATCTAATTTTGTTGTAAGTGTTGTCCTTTTGGTTTTGCAGTCTAGTTGTTGTTCTCATGTTCTCATGTGGGGATTCAGAGAGATTGAAAAACTGCTTCCCCTTACCACCATCTGCTGAGAATCTGATTAGTAGTTTTAAGAGTTAGCATTGCTTTCAAAAGTGTCTCACTCATTCCCAAAAAAACTACATGAAAGAATCTGATATGTAAGCAAGCTTATACTTTGATAAGCTTTCTTTTGTGGTTATTAGTAGTGTCATTTAAAAGTTCATTATGATATATATTTTGATACCCTTGTAATTAAGTACAGGTTTACCCTGCTCTCCGAAAGTAGAGCCTTCCTGTGTAACTTTGTAAGCTGAAATGGTGTAAAGCAAAGAAGCAATTACCTTAGGACACATCTTGTTAATGGTTGCACAAAATAAATCCAGATAAAGCACAGATGCTCACAGACACAGTCCAAAGCTATGATGGCTTGATGCTGAGATGCTGAGTGTCGTTCCTGGGGAAGGAGCTTGGTGGTGCCACGCTTGCTGCTGGGCTGTGTGCTGCCTCTGTAAGGGCTTGCTGCAAAGCAAACACTGCAACACTTCACTCTTCTCCCTTTTTCACAAAAGTGAAAACTCTCTTTGGATTTTTTTCTGTTAGAGTGAGAACAAGTACTAACATAGGTCTTTTGGAAAAGCTAAGTGGTGTAAAGCAAACTTTCAAGAACTAAGGGATACCAGTACTGGACTATCCTTTGGTTTCTGTGCTACAATTAGATTTTAGGTTTGAGGAGTTATTGCATAAACTTTTTTAAAAGAGCAGCTAAGTTTTGTTTTTTGTTTTTGTTTTTTACTGTGTAAAAGGTGTCAATAGTTTGTGTGGAACTCGTTCTATTTTGAATAATGCATAAAATGTGTCATCAAAATGAAGAAAAATCTGAGTAAAGTTCTACCAGAATCCTTTTGAAGGTTTTAAACTGTTGGTATACTTACTACTGATATTTTGAAATTTAAGGCGAATATTATCTTGATTACTCTTTTACTCAGCTTATTTAACAAACATCTTGTTTTCTCATGATTGGCAATTCTGGTTGAGAAAGGTTCGGGACTAAAACAGCACAAGTGTTGAAGGTCATAATTGAGGTTCATTGCCAGAGCTGTTTGAGGGAGCTTTTATAGAACTCAATTTGAGCCTTCTTTTTTATGACAGCAATTTAAAAGTAAATTATAGGTGCCCAGAAACAAAGCAATAAAAAAAATGTAGCCGTTTTTTTAAACTTTCAGATAAAAGGTGTAAGTTAATGTTTTTCATTTCCTAAAAACCTCCAAATCTGGGCATATGTAGAAAAAAGACAGTATACAAACAGTAAAACTGAACAAAGCCAACCAAACGAAACTCCCTGGTCATAAACCCCATGCTCGTACTTCGTCACTGTAATCAAATACATGTTTAAAGGAACAGGTGAGGTTAGCACTGCTTTTAAATTAGTAAACTTTTTTTTTACATCAACAGAGACAACAAATTCATAGAGACAACCTTCCACTATGGCTTTCCTCTTAGCCAAAACTCTCATTTCAAGCTTAAATCTAAAAATTGTTACCTGATTCAGAAGTTCTTATATTGATGAGAGGGAAAAGTCATTTCTAGGTTAACCTAGACCAATATATTTGAACTCTTTCTCTTTTCAATTGTTTTAAAAAAGAATATTGTGATATTGACATACAAACAATGTTTTTCTTGAGGATTAAAAATAAAATAAACATAACCTGTTTTTAATGTGTTGCTGATAATTTTTAAAGTATACCTTGAACCATATTGCTTCATCATGAGACATCACTTAATAAACATCAATTACCTCTTAGGTGGTGTTCAGGAAGTGGCTTACATTCACTCAAACCAGAATGTGATTGGATCAAGCAAAGCTGAAAATCACATGAGCCGATGGGCAGCACGTGATGTATTTGAATTGAAGCAGTTTTCCCAGCTTCCTGCTAACATAGCTGTTTGTACTTCTAAGGTAAGTAGAACATAGGATAATGTATCTCTAGTTTTTACCTCATTTTCACTGAAGCTCCTCAATAGGATCTTCTGTAAGTACTCCCTCAAAAGTACCAAAAAGACTATAAATGACTTACAAATAAGTGTAAAAAACAGAATACCATTTGGGGCACTATATCCACTAAAGATGTTTTATATTAAAAGACAAATCTATATCTAAATGCCTAATAATGTTGAGTTGCTTAATAGTTTCCCTCAGTGAAAGTCTGCCAAAAATGAGAAATCTGAGGGAATCACTTAAATCAGAACCAAAAATACTTTTCATATGGAAAAAGGAAAGTGTATCATTAGATTTACCTCCATAATTTTTCATCTAAAATGAAGACACACACAAAAACTAACTTCATACAGAGTTTATATTTTTAACAAAAGGATTTTTATAATGTTAAAAGTAATAAATACTTCCTATGGGCTCTTCTCACTTAAATTTGCTGTTACATAGAAATAAGGCTTATATAAAAGTGATATTTTATTTACACACTTTTGTCAAAAGTTTTAAAAAATATTTTCTTCTCTTTGGCTTATTATTCTTTCTTAATTCCTTAGAGCTAGGTGTCTGAGGAGTAGTTTTTCTACCACTTTATGTGTAGAAGTGAAAAATTGGTATTGTATATAACAATGACACTTTGTTTCAAGTTAGTGCTACTTTTGGGAATGAAGGGGGGTTGGGAAATGCTATCTGAACTGTCAAGCTGAGACAGGAGATAGATGGGCCCCCAGGGCAAACAGTTTGTGTTTGTTCTTTGTGGACTGGTACTCTGAGATGGGAATAACAGGACAATTGAGAGAGGAGGCTGGACCCTGCCCAGAGGGAAGGTAAGAGACCACTTATTCCTCATTCTTGAAGTCAGGAGACCTCCCAGACTACACATGAGCAGAAAGCCTCCTTGGAGGTCAAAAGGGGAGTGATGCCAAGTGTCCAAACCTACCCAAAGGCCTCTTCCGTAGAATTCATCTTGGCCAAGAGATGCATGCTCACACATGGAAAAATCCTGAGCTATACCAAATATGGACTTTGAACCAGTCAAATCAGAATGACTGGCCAAAGGAAACCCGAAGAAATGCCCCATAAAAGTGATTCAAACTGCCATGAGGGCACTACTCTTTCTCTGAGCCCACCCATGTGTCTATCCACACATACTCTTTTTCTCGCCTAATAAACACTTGTTTCACTACTTTCCGTCTTTGTGGGAATTCTTTTTCTGCAAAGCCGTACAGCCAGGGCCTTGTCACTGACCACTGGTCTAGTGGCTAGGATTAGGTGCTCTCACCAGCACGACCCAACCTCAGTCACTGGCCGGAACCGAAACCCCGCTTCAAGCCGCTGCAGGCCTAGGCCACCCAAGATCAAAGCTATCTTCATTTATTTGTACCTCATCTGGTTTGACAAAGATTTTGGATTGTCTTAATAAAATCAGAATACAAAATTAAGTTCATGACCAAGGAAAATATAAATTAAGACGGAAGTTCAAGACTGGGAGAAAGTTAGAATGCAGGTATATAGCATATACTATACTTTCCCAGATATATTTTTTTAATGACAAATTTGATTGAGTTTCCTGGTAGGCAAAACAAAGGAAGTGAACAATGTATTTAGTGTTTTCTCAACTAGTACATTTAGAAACGTTGGGCAGTTTGGGTGGTCACAATGACCAAGTGCCTGACTGGCATTAATGTCTGGAGGCCAGGGATACTAAATGGCTGTCCTGGGGGGTGGGGGGAGCATCCCACATGCCGAGAATTTTTCTGCCCAAAATGCCATAACACCCTGCTGAGAAACACTGAGCTAAATGATTGTTCTTAAGAAAAAAGAAAAACAAAAAAACAGCTCTTCTAAGGAGGAGCAAAGCTTTTCCTAGGGTTTAATTTGAAAGAAATTTGTCACCTGGCATTTTAAATGGGGACCACTGAATCATCTAGTTAACTGTCAGTTGTCTTATAATATCCTTAGAGTAAATGTAATATTGAACTTTGAAAGACTGTGCTTTTAGCATTTTTCAGTGTAATCCAAAGGCCCAATTCCAAAATGCAACTCATGAAAGCACTTTCATGACCCAAGTATGCCACTTTTTTATATTCTCATTTGATCTGGGAGTATACCATATCTCAGCCAATGCTGTAGATAGCATTTCTATAGTTTGACTACCTTGTGGGAGCTATATGAACAAAGTAGGCAGAAATGTGCCAGGTTTGCCAGAAATTTACTGTATTAAAATGAAGAGCATATCAGAATCTTTTAAACAGCTAATTTTTTATTAGGTTTTTCTTTCTTTTAAACCATGCCTTTTTTTTAAACCATGCTCTTTTCCAAACAAATTTTAATGTGAAAGGTCAGAAAATTTGGCAAACTCTGTAGTAGATGTTAATGCAATAATTTAACTGGATATTGGTCACTAGCTTATTTAAATATTTCTCAGAGAAGAAATTTACACCCATGTAATACCTCTCAAAACGGACCCAAGAAGCAACCCCTAGATATAGAAGCAATAAAAAGTACCTTTGGAACCTTCGTAAGGAAAATTGTAAAGATGAAAATGCTGGAAGTATACTTTGCCTTTAGTTGGGGAGGGGTAGGTGTGCTAAGGGATTTCCTTTATCTTTACATTAGCAATACCAGTAGTTTTCAACCTTTTTCAGCCCCAGCATTCTTGAGATGAACAGCACAGTCTCATCAGAAACCTTGTCTTTTCACAGTGATTTTCAGAGTGAGGGGCATTTCTTACCAGGAAACAAATTGGAATACCCAGCCCCTGGAGTTTCTGATATGTCCTTTGAGGCCATATATCTCCCCAGTCACACATAGACCAATTTAGTAGACCTTTTTCAGGGAATATGAAGAAATCTGGTGTTTAATGACTAAATCACAGTGGGTATAAAATACTCAGGGAAGTTTTAAAGCCATTAAGCAGGAAGTCCAGTCCCATGCCACCAATGCTAGCAGGCATTATAGAACAGTCCATATAAACATACTTATTTCAGTGGCTAACTTCTTTAAATCAATACTTGATATAGTAAAATTCTGACAGAATAAGATTCAATCCCTCAGATTTGACCTATATCATTTAATACATCAGGTTAATAATATAGTTGTACTTTAGCATCTTGAAAGCTGGAATGTATTACCTATAAACAACAATCACTTGGGGATGGTATTATAAACTTACCATCAAAAAAGAAAGGTCTTGGATACACACTACTATATATAAAATAGATAGCTAATAAGGACCTACTGTATAGCACAGGAGACTCTACTCAATACTCTGTAATGACCTATATGGGATAAGAATCTAAAAAAGAGTGAATATATGTATATGTATAACTGATTCACTTTGCTGTACACCTAAAACTAACAGCATTATGAGTCAACTATACTCCAATAAAAAGTTAAATAAATAAAAAGTCAAGTCTTGGTATATGAAAATCAGAGTTTTCAGGGCTTCCCTGGTGGCACAGTGGTTAAGAATCCACCTTCCAATGCAGGGGATATGCGTTCGAGCCCTGGTCCGGGAAGATCCCACATGCCAGGGAGCAACTAAGCCCGTGTGACACAACTACTGAGCCTGTGCTCTAGAACCCGCATACCACAACTACTGAAGCCCACGTGCCCAGAGCCCATGCTCCTCAACAAGAGAAGCCACCGCAATGAGAAGCCCATGCACGGCAACCAGAGAAAGCCCGCTCACTGCAACGGAGAGTAGCCCGCCCAACCCAGTTCACTGCAACCAGAGAAAGCCTGCACGCAGCAACGAAGACCCAACACAGCCAAAAATAAAGTAAATAAATTTTAAAAAAAAATCAGTTTTCAAAATAGTTAGTTATCATACATATTTTTGTTGTTCTTAGTTTTTCACCAACATCAAAAACTAAACCTACTATATTTTTGACATAAAACTGCAACCCCTGAGATATACGTCATGCTTTCCTCCTTTTAGTTTAACTAGAAATAAATAAATAAAAGAACTCATATAATAAGACTCATCTTCAGTTTGTTGAACTCTAATATTCTAGAGGCAGAAGAAATTTTTGATTGTTATAACTAGCCTATGGCATGAAGTCTATTCAGGCTGTCAGTTTGAATTGTAGCTCTACCTGATACTTCCTGTGTGACCATGAACAAGTTACTTACCTTCTCTGTGCCTCAATTTCCTTGTGCTTAAAATACAAGTAATTATACTTCTTACCTCAAATGGTTGTTGTGAAGACCAAATGAGGTAATAATACCTGTAAAATGCTCTGAACAGTACCTGACACAAAGTAAGCAGTCAATGAATAATAAGTATTGTTATTACAACCAATGGATAAGACTGATGTCAGGTCTCTAACTCCCCTGGAGGGTGAGGATCAACAAGAACAAATAATCTATAAACAGTTGTATGCAGCTATATTTAACTATAAGTAAAAGAATAGGTGGTACTAGTCCATCTGGGGCTTTGAATTTCCTTAAAAACAAAACAAGAATGTTTATGGTAGATTATTTTTCAAATTTTTATATGTGACTTGTTTTTGTTTATGAAAACAAAGTCACTCAGTACTTTATATTAATTTTATTTTAGGATATTCTGTATTAGAGTAGAAGTTATTAGTAACTTTTCTCCTTAAAGCTGATAGATTTATTTTCTGTTTAGATTCATTAGTTTGTGACTATTTCTAATTCATGATATCTCCATAGCTGCTGACAGACATTCAAATGAGTGAGAGAGCACTCTGCCATCAAACTAGTCCTTTTGCATCTCTATACATATTACTCTGGGTTCTCCTCATTATAATTCTTCTGGAAACTAGAAACTACTTTAATAATATCAGTGAGATGGAATGATGGTGGTGTGTGTTTCTCTTTACTAAAGCTATTTGTAAAGATAGTTAAATTAAGCATTTCTGAAGACTTTTAAAATATTACTTTACATAAATGAGATATTGATGACATGTCAAAGCCATTCACAGAATTTCTAAGGAAAAAAAATGATCACAATCACTGATTTCATCATATCTGGTCGATAGTATTTATTTCAACACCTTTAATGAGTAAATCATTGAACCACACCATCATCTTTAGTTAGAGATATATATGTCACTCACTGAGAGATTTTGCAGCTCTCCCTGTGGTGGTGGCTGGCAATAGTGGATTTGCAGTTTTGGGAAAACTTTTAAACCGTTACGGGAAGAAAAGAGAATAAACTAAAGTGAAGGTAAATGAAGCAAGATGAAGGCAGAAAGACTCAGCCATAGTGTTAGAAATATTGACAACCCTCTTCTTCTGAAACCTCCAGAAATCCCTAGACCTCCCAGCTACAGTACAGTGTCTTTCATCTGGGGCTCACATCCAGAATCTTTCTGATTACTGAGAATTCTTTTGAGTGCTTCATGTCTGTCACCAAAGTTTTATTAGAGACCTTTGTGTTTGAAAAGATTTTGTGTGTTTGTGTGTGTGTATGCCTGTGTGTGGTCTCTGTGTGTGTCTGTGTGTCTGCAGCCAGATGCAGATGTGTTGCCTCAATTCCTAAGAAAACAAAACAAGTCCTATTTATTTGTATGAAGGCAACACAAGATTAACAGTGGCCACAATATGCAAGTATTTCACTTTCCAAGGAATACTGTAATTGAGTCTAAGTAAGAGCCTTTAACTAAATTGCAAAGGAATATATACTAAATGGAAAACTTACAAAAGAGAAGTAATGTACACTACAATTATAGATAACATACTATGGTCTTTCAGAGTTTCTCAGTCCTTTGATGTAATTATTGGTAACCAGAATGAAAAAAGCTATGAATCAAATGGAATTCACCCATATATTAAGAAAAGTTCTAAAATATACTATCTTTTCCATATTTCCTTTGGTTTCTTACAGTTTATACTTTTATAAAATAATTTCTACTTATTTGAACATATTTGATAAATGTCTTGAATTAAAACCTATCTCTCCTAAAATAATTTCTAATTATACCTTTTTAATTTAGCAATACAAACTATATAAAATAAGAACTTGCTTTGCCTTCAATTGTACTTGGATATTTTAGAACCATTTCTGAAGACAGCTTATTTTAAAAGACAAGATGTCTGATAACAAGGGGGAAAACCTGTGTGATTTAGGTTTAAGCTTAGACCAAAAAGAAATGTTTTAAGCATTGGAAGGAGCTTCATTACAGTTAATTTATTCTTTTAATATATGGAAGTATGTCATAAAACTTAGCTATACCTGTGTGTGATATGGTACCTCATTTTTTCAATCAACTGCATGTTTTCAACTTAAGTTTACTTAAAGTTTTCTGAAAAGAATTGTACAAAGACAGCATTTGATTAAGGATTAATCACTATGGCAACTGAGACGTGGTGACTGAAAGGGGGAGGATGTATTCTCCCCTCAGTTTCCTGCCAGCTGTCATAGTCAACCTCTGCTGCCTGAATCCAAGCCAAAATATAGACTGTGACCAACTCGAAGAAACTATATCTGTATTTTTATAAATTGGTACAAGTATCAGACTATAAAAGAAGACTTAATCCCCTGAATTGGATGACAGACACTTGGCACTCTTGCCAGTGTTTGACAGAGAAATAACGGGTTGCTTTGTAGTAAAACCTGGATTAATAGTAAACCGTTCTTTATGTTATTGCAGTGTGGTGTAAATGAGAGAACTAAGCATGCCGTCAGCCTGGAGGCGGGGGTGGCATGGGGGAGAGAGTGCCTTTTATATAACCAGTGCAGGTTTAAGCACTGTTCAGAATACTGTAAATACAAAATGTTGTCTTAGAACTTCTCTTTCTTGTATTTGTATTAGATTGGCATTTTGTAGATTACTTAAAGAAAGGATTTCTATGAGCTATGGTGGATTTAGTTGCAGTATGTTTATACAGCTTTTGGAGTCAGCAAGGAGGGATGGACTGTTTACAATGAGCAGACTTTGGGGAGATATAGCATTCCATTAGCCTAGTTTTCAGGACAGTGAATGGCATGATGGTTTAAAGTAATTGTTCACAAATGACTGGTTTATGAAGTAGTCCAGTAAGTAAGGTTTATGGTTTCAGCATGTAGCGGAATTAACTCTTACTGGGTGGGATTTTTCATGGTCTTATGATTTTTCTTTCTATAGCTAGATGTTAATTTTATGGTGTTTTTGTATCAGAAAGTTATTCTTTCAAGTGATTTTAGCAGAGATTGGATTTTTTAAGTTGTGTGTGTGTATGTATGAAATTATGTGACCAGTGCTGGCATGAAAAAGGCTGTTGTGTTTCTATCCTTAGAACTAGGATTGATTCAGAGAGGTAGTGTGTCATTTGTGAAGAACACCTGTTACCTCGTCAGAGGAATGAGAATCTGGTGTTAACTATAAGCACCTATACCTGTTCCCCTCCTAGCTGGTGGCAATGAGAAGCTGTGGCATCCTTCCTCACACTGACGTTACCAGGCTTAATAATGCCACTAATGAGCTGATGTGTACAAAACACATTCAACTCCTTGCAAGAAAGGCATAAATTTTTATTATTGTAATTATGATTATTGCTTATTAGTAGGGGTGATGAGTGAAACTCTTTGTTATTCTCTGCAATGACCTGTTATTCTTTTTGCTGTTAATAGTACCAATAATAGAATATGTTAGAATACCATAAAAGGTATCTAGTCCAGTCCTCAAATTTTATAGATGAAGGGCCCACCTTGAACTATGCCTGATTTATCATAAAGAATACTATAGAAAAAAACTGTATTTGACAGTACTTATAAAAAACTAATTTGACCATGGCCTAGACTGACAAAAATATTCTTTGCTTATTAGGAAGTAGCTTGATTCTAACTCTTCTCCTAGCTGGTCATTGTTCCAATTGCAGAGACGATTGATATGGCTTCTTTGAACAGTTTCTCCATTTAGAATAGTTGGAAGATTATAAATAGCTTAAAAATACTATCTCTTCGGGCTTCCCTGGTGGCACAGTGGTTGAGAGTCCGCCTGCCAATGCAGGGGACACGGGTTCGTGCCCCGGTCCGGGAAGACGATCCCACATGCCGCAGAGCGGCTAGGCCCGTGAGCCATGGCCGCTGAGCCTGCGCGTCCGGAGCCTGTGCTCTGCAACGGGAGAGGCCACAACAGTGAGAGGCCCGCGTACCGTGAAAAACTATTTCTTCAAATAATGCCTTCTAAGTAACAATATAAAAGCTTAAAGATATAAGGCCTCATTGAACTCTGATTGACTCCACCTAGCGACTTAGAGAATGTTAAGCACTTAACAGCCCTTTTCAAATTATATTTTATCCCTCTATTGAAAACCATGGTATCAATTGGACATGGCCACTTAATGGAAACACCTATTGCCTTGTCATCTGAGAATCCTGCCTGTATACATATGAATTCTGAATTTTATAGGACGAATAAATCAAAATTATAAGGTCATAATGTGAAGGATTCTTGGAGACTAATGCAAACATAATATTTTACTGATTTATTTTTTAAATGAGAGGGTACATGACTTCCCTCAGGCTCAGCAGTGGCAGTCAGCTTAAATCCCTGTAGTCTTTCAATCTTTCTGTCTTCTCTTGTGCTTTTCCCTCAGTTCCTTTGGTTTCTATTTTGCTTTGAAGGTTTTTACTTTTTTTTAAAATTCCATTTTGCTTTTCCAATATGACAAATCAGTCTAATTTTCCAAGATAACTTGCCTGTGAAGAATTACCATCACTTTAGCAGTTAAACAAAAAATTCAGGTGGACTGAATGCATCTGTCTCTTTAAAAAACATTTTTTTAGAGTTAAAACTATCTGTACTCAAGAAATATAGTAAGACTGTTTGCAATATCTACTCTGCCAAAGGTATTTTGGCAAAGACATAATTTTTTTACTTTTTTTCTCTTTACTTATGCTTTTTCTCTACCACAAATAACCTTCAGTCTTAGTTTTTCTAACCTCCCAAATCTCCAAACCTCCCTACCTTTCAGCATCTACCTCAGATGTGTCACTCTTTCACAAAGTCTGCCCCAATTCGGCTGTCCTTCTCCCTACACCCTTTCTGCTTCTCCCAATAGTACTTTATGTGGCCTATTATTCTAACATATGACTTCCATGTATTTATCATAGTTATGTAAGTATACATCTTTTTCTTCTTTTCTATAAACTCTGGACTTCAAAAAATAGCACAATATATCTCTGATTCACATTTGATAATTCTGGAGACCTAAAGTAGTGTCTTGTACATAATTGATACTTTTTGAATAATTTAGGTTTTCAGTTGTTGTCAGCATATAATGAACCCAATCACTATCTTCTGAAAATTAAGTGGCTTAAACTATCTTTTCCATGAACAACTTTCATAGTTTTCCTGAAAATCCTCTGGCAATGACTTGACATTGTTCAGAGCTACTACTGAATATATTTAATTAGCCAAGGGAGACAGTCCCTCCTTATCTGAATTAGAAGTAGTCTCAGGTTTGCCTGGCATTCATGGTCTTCAATAAATTTACTCAATCTGCACCTCCAAGTAAATCATCTACTGTCTGATCCTCCACTCCCAATTCAAGTTCCACTTCTTACATGAAGCCTCAGTCTTTGGAGATCACTCTATTCCCAGCCCCTTTCACACCCATTCTCTGTGCCAGTCATCACTGTAGACATGGCAGACACCGTATTAATGTTTGCTGTCTTCTCAAGTATGTGGCAAGCTGCTTAAGGATCAGGACATGACATACATGTCCGTAAGCATCACCACTTAGCAACAGGCAGCACAGAGTGGAAGTTCAGAAAACATTTGTTACTGGTCATTCCTGTAAGAAAGTACTACATAAGGCAGATCCCCACAACCATTTTCACTATGAGTAAAGGCTCCTTAACTCTTAGCTCCACAAGTTAATGTTAAAGGGGATATACTGGCAGATAACGTAAAGATGTTAGTTATTTTAGAGCAGCATAAATGCTGGTATTCTTCATCTTCACTCATTATCTGTCATCTCTTGACCATAGTGCTGGTATAAGACACCCACTCGAGAGGGGAGAACATGGAGAATGGTGTCAGAAAGATATCCCTACCCATGCATGACTTTGTAAGCTTTATTCATCTTAGCAGTAACAAATCTGAACAGTCACTTTGGGGCATAATTTTCTCTCTTCCAGAGTTCTGTAAAATACCTTATTGTGTTTCTTTTCCATAGCACATGAGGCCTATCTCATTTGGTGCTAATCTCCTTTTCCAGTCTCATTCTGAGACACTCATTCAGAATTATTGACACTATGTGCCAGGCACTGTGCTAGACTCTGGGGATAGAAAGATGAGCAAGCTCTTCCTAGTCAGCCTTCAGTTTATAAATCAGTCTCCAAGCACACCACGGACTTTTACTCTTCCATGTCTTTGCTCTTGTGGTTCTTTTGTTTAAAATTCCATTTCACCTGTGTCTGCTTGTTGAACCCCTACTCCTTGTATCGTCAGTGACAGTTGTCCCCTGTCTTCTCCAAAGCAGTATAAATGTTTTCCTCAAATTCATCTTTACTTATTTGTGTGTGTGTGTATGTGTGTGCATGTATGTCTGCTATAGCACTGATCACATTGTATTATGTGATACTTTATAAGTAAGTATCTACAGGATGCTTTCAGCTGCAAGGAATAGAATAACCATCTGAAAATGGCCTATACAATAGGCTGTTGAACTAATTTACATAACAGCAAATCTGGAGGGAGGTATGTCCAGGTGTATTACTACAGTCCAATGATACCATAAGAATTCAGGCTCTCTCATTTTCTGCCCCACTATCCTCAGTAAGTTAATTTTTAGTTCCATGAGGCCTTTTGCCTTATGTTACAAGATGACTACTGCATCTCAAGAACATATTTCCTCATACAAATGTATCCAAAGACAGGAAGGCGTGGTTCTTTTCCTGTATCTCTCCTTTTATTGGGGAGGAAAATCTTTCTGGCAGAACATAATTGGCTTGACTAATTTGTTTATCCCCTAAGAACTGAGAGGGCAATCTACCTTCCCTGAGCACATTTCTAAGAGAACCTCAGTTTTGTTCAGACAACAAAGAGGGAGGCAGTGGCAGTTAGTAGGCCATCCACAGTGTCTGGCACTGTATTCCTGGTTAGACTGTGAAACTCTTTTGCATTAGGAAGTGAATCTTTATCTTTTATTCCCAGGACCTAAAAAAAGTACCTGCTACATAGATATTCAGTTAGAGCTTACTGATTTTAATTGAATTTCTAGTAGATACCAAAGAGATTCTATACAGAGAAATGTGGAGAATTATTCTAATTTATTAGTATAAGCATGAATTCTTTTGTAGTAGATTAGCTTTAGGCAGGATAAATATGTTTGAACTATGATCCTTGATCTAAGATGGAAGTTGTGATATTTTTTGCAAGTTTCCTGATGAAGATAGAATCCCTCTTAACGTAACCAGAGTCAGCTCTCACAGCATTTACGGCAAAATTGTTGGTAGGTTGATGTTTTATTTAAAGGTGTCAGTCATTTTGTAACCAAGTTATTATCGGAATCAAATTTCAATTAATCTGTAAACAACTTTCATGACTATTTAGCATTAACTGCTTCAAAATGGAATTTGAAAGCCATATCCTACTTTTATTCAGTATTTAAGGCTATCCCGCTGCTGTGGCCAGATGAAATAATGAATACCTTAAGAGAAAGAACAACTCATTTTGTTCATAAAAATTATTTGGGCCACTAGTATTTACCACCACACACTTTCAGAAAAAGAAAACTACTTTTAGTTTCTCTTAAGAATGTCCTTGATGGGGATTTCCCTGGTGGTGCAGTGGTTAAGAATCCACCTGCCAATGCTGAGGACACGGGTTCGATCCCTGGTCCAGGAAGATCCCACATGCCACAGAGCAACTAAGCCTATGTGCCACAATTACTGAGCCCGTGCTTTACAGCCTGCGTGCCACAACTACTGAGCCCACGTGCTGCAACTACTGAAGCCTGCATGCCTGGAGCCCATGCTCTGCAACACGAGAAGCCACCACAATGAGAAGCCCACGCACCGCAACGAAGAGTAGCCCCCGCTTGACACAACTAGAGAAAGCCTGTGTGCAGCAGCAAAGACACAACACAACCAAAAAATAAATAAATAAAATTGATTCTTTAAAAAAAAGAAGAATATGCTTGATGAATCAATAAAAATTACTAATTTTCTTAAATCTCAACCCTTTGGTACTTATCTTTTTTTCGTTTTGTTTTGTTTTGTTTCGCCGTATGCGGGCCTCTCACTGTTGTGGCCTCTCCCATTGCGGAGCACAGGCCCCGGACGCGCAGGCTCAGCGGCCATGGCTCACGGGCCCAGCCACTCTGTGGCATGTAGGATCTTCCTGGACCGGGGCACAAACCCGTGTCCCCTGCATCAGCAGGCAGACTCTCAACCACTGCGCCACCAGGGAAGCCCTGGTACTCATCTTTTTAGTATTCTGTTTGGTGAAATAGGAAGTGTACACAAGCACTTGTATAATTGAACTGCGGACTAAACTAGCCACTTTTTTTTTATGGAACACAATTTGTATCAATACTTGAAAGAATGACTGACAAACTATGGTTATTCAGACTTGTGTATTTGGTAGATATTTTCTGTCACTTCAAGGAAGACAACAGACAGTACTTGTTGCCGGCGATAAAATTCAAGCTTTCAAGTGAAAATTAAAATATTGAAAAACTTGTGTCTGCCACCGTGACCATGACCCCTTCCCAATATTTAAAAAGATTTTTTCTGATGCATAGGTGGTAATAACAACAAATATGGTTTTCCAATGTTGTATAATTGAATGTGTCAACATTTTGAAGATCTGCATAACTGACTTAATATTTTCCAAATGACCAGTGAATGATATTACAAAATCACGCATGGGGAAAAAATTCAGCCAAAGTACAAAATATACCAATGAATTTTACTTTTAACAATATAAAAAGTTCACTGATATGGTTTCAAATATTACATGTAACTAACCTTAATTGAATTTTGGTAAAGTATCAAAAAAGAATATCTACAATTATCTGAAAAGGCTATGAAAATATTCTGCCCTTTTTCAACTATGTATCTGTATGAGGCTGATTTTCTTCATATACTCCAACTAAAACAGCATTGTTGCAGCAGACTGAATGCAGAAGAAGATATGAGAATCCAGCTATCTTTTATTAAGCCAGCTATTAAAGACATTTGCAAAAATGTAATACGTAGCCACCCTTCTGGCTAATTTTTTGTTTGTTTACCTTGGAAAATATAAACTTTTTTGCTGATAAAGAGTTATTTAATTATTTTAAACTTTCAATAGATATAACCTACATAAACAAATCTCTTTGGTGTCCTCAATATTTTTTTTTTTTTTTTTTTTTGCGGTACGCGGGCCTCTCACTGTTGTGGCCTCTCCCATTGCGGAGCACAGGCTCCGGACGCGCAGGCTCAGCGGCCATGGCTCACGGGCCCAGCCGCTCCGCGGCATGTGGGATCTTCCCGGACCGGGGCACGAACCCGTGTCCCCTGCATCGGCAGGCGGACTCTCAATCACTGCGCCACCAGGGAAGCCCCTCAATAATTTTTAAACGGTAAAGGCGTCCTAAGACCAAAAAGTTTCAGAACTGCCATTTTAGACCATAAGAAGGGGGTCACTTGATCATTAAATTCAGTTCTAGTGGAACATACTTTCAGTTGGCCTTTCTCCGTCGGAAAGCTTTACTTCCTCTTCTACATGACTCAAGAAAGCATATCAGAATAGAAGAGAGTGAAAATGATGTGGTTATAGGAAATCCACTCTAATTTACTAAAAAGGAGAATTATTCACAGATTTCAGTACTTTATTATTAACAATAATCTGCATCCAACTTCACAACTAGTTACAATGTCCCAGTGTTATTTGTGGCAGGGTGCTTGAAATGTTCTTCCCTAGACACTGAAGAGCCATCGATGGCCTTGTCACTGAATCAGCCTGCATAGAAGCCTACACTTACTCCAGCTGGAGGCCTGGAGGAAGGAAGTGAGAGCCTAAGCTCCCCATGGAAGTGCCAGCCACTGGAAAGGCAAGCAGGGGCGGGTGCCTGCCAAGAAAGACTTTAATTAAAATTTTTCCATCAGCACCACCCTTCCGTGATCTTTTCACTAACAGGTATTATTTAGTATAGGACCTTCAAGTAGTCTTTAGAGACATTTTTACAGTAATATAAATAATATATGTAAAGATTTAAAATTCAGTCAGGGCTCAAGATGCCAAGGACCTATTCATTACTACTTACTGGAGATCCTAAAAAGACTAGTAGAAACCAGGGCTTGTGGTGCTGAGTCCAGTGCTCAGACAGCTACCCCAAAAGGCCTTGCCTTTGTCTTTAGGAGGTATTAAGGGGAATTTACTCTCTGACCACCCTCCCATGAAGGACGGAGGGAATATTAGCCAACACTCCCTGTTGCTGGTCTGCAGGCTTTTTTAAAGGTAGTTGCCACCATCTCACCTGGCCTTTTCCCCCAGGTTGACTGCTGTGGCACTGCCTTCATGTTCCCAAATCCCAAGGAGATGGGGCTTTTGTATTTCTGTTTGTAGTGTGTGCCCCACAGTATTCACCTGCACTCCCGAGGCTATCACTTTGTTCCTTTAGATAGACGAGTTTCTTGTACAATGAGAAATGGACTGTTGTGCACACAAAAAGGGAGCTAGGCTCAGGGAAGCCAATATAAAGTTGTCCTTTTGTGGCTCACTCAGCAAGCAAAGTACTATCAAAAAAGAAAATATATATCTATATATATAAAAAACTGAATTGTAATGGTTACTCCTTCCAGGAGGAAAAGAGAACCATAATTACAAACTTTAATCTCCCTTCACCACCAAAAAAAAAAATGTTTTAGATTTGAATCTAAGTGTTTGTTTTTTCAGACTTGAATGACATTTTTAAACATATGCAGAAAATTATACTTCAGTGTGTATTCGTGGTGGGTCCTCTAACCAGCTGGCTTTTCTCCAGAGGCTGAGTGAAGACAATTCAGGGGTACCTCATAGTTGCCTTAGGTTTCTGTTGAGTGTTGGAAAACTGCATTTACAGTAATATTTCCTACCTCCAGGCAGAAATCTTGAATGATTACTTCAAAGATAAGAGGTTTTCACACTTGAACAAAGATCCTTAAAGGTCTTTGTCCTTTTAGACTCTCAGATGCCACTTGAATGAATTTATTTACATGTGCTATATGTCTTTATGGTACTCCTGATTCCCTGCTTTGCAAAGACAAGCAAGTTTATGACTTTTTATGTGTTTATAGGGTTTGGCCCTTACCCAAAGGGAGATTTCTTTTTAATCTTTTGTTTGAACAGATGTGTAAACAAAAGCATTGCTGCCTCTCAGACTTAACTATTTAAGGTTTAATGAAGAAAAAAATGAAAGAGCACTTGATTCTTTTTTAATCTTTATGACAAAGTTGGTGTGATCAGGCCAATGTGAGGGGTTTGGCTACATGGTGTGCCCACTTGTGGCCATGACCATAGACTGGCTTGTGAAGCTCTGTGCTATTCTCAGGAGCAAGGTGTAAACCAAAGAGCTTTCCTGTGATGGGCAGGTCCTCTGGTGATCTTAGAATCCAAACTCAGGCTTCTCAACAAGTCAGAACCATTGGGACCTTCCATTGCCTTTGAAAATCTCCCTGGTTTCCAGTTTTCTCAGTGACTAATCAAGGCTGATCATCCAGTTATGGAGAGAACAGTGAATGTGGCTGTTAAATATACATTGCTCTTTGTTCTGATATATCCTCTGTAAGGTGTTTTCTAGAGAAACCGGCTCAGCAGACAGATCCATTCCAAAATTGCTTAATAAAGATTTCACTACATCCTGGTAGCCTATCATAGACAGGCTACCCATCCTATCAGGCTGTTCTTCATTGTACATTGTCCCCCTCCAAGCTTCCTCTACTTGTGGGGGATACAGATGAGCAGAGGAAAAGGAATCAGCATTATCTGTACCACCTATGGATGTGTCTCCAGTAATTAGCCCCAAAGAGATTTAGAAAGATGGTAGAGATTACGATAGTGTTTCTCCTGCCAAAATGGGAACTAGAGGCTGTTCATGGTTGTTTTTGAAACTCAGTCTCCTGGATTGTAACATTTCCTGCCCCATTTGTTGCCCACAGGTGGGTGTGTATGGGAAAAACTGATTCCTATCAACTTTTCTCATTTCCTTGCTATTCCTACCTAGGCACCCTCTATAGTTCTTTAGTAATTTGCCTCCAAAATTTTTTACTTCAAAGAAAGAGGGTTTTTTTCCTTAAACATTCTGTGCACTATTCCAATGAAGTTTTCTATTATATAAAGATAAATTTCATATGTAGCAGAGAAAAAAGAGAAATGCTAATGTAATCATATGGCTGTGAGGTAGGGGAAACATTCCTTTTTTTCCTATTCTCAGTACACTGACATCAAAGATTGTTATCTGCAAACTTTTTAAGAGTCAGTTTTATTTTTTCTTACTCTTTCATATTGAAAATCTATATATACCTTATCTTTTTTCAGTTATATCTTTTAAAAAATAACTACTGGTTCAATATTTTAATTGGCTATTGCTATTAATATTGCTATTTGGCTTAGGTCTAATGCCTTGAAATACGGACAGTACACTTTGGGTCCAAAGGATAAAGAAAGTATTTATTATCAAAGGTCATTTGAATGTCTCATACTACTGATCTAAAGATAAACTTTCCTTCTAGAACCAATATAAACCTAAAAGTTTACAGTAAGAAATAAGTGGTACAGGATTATGTACAGTTTACTAGGTCTAGTGTAAATTCATTTTGGCTACTCTAAAAGAAGACATTTTTCCCTACAAAAGTGCCCTCTTATTTATTGTAATCCTAATGTATATCTTTTACAACTTAAAATTATAGCTTTTATTTTACAGACTGTATATTTTATACACGTTTAAATAGTAATTTTATGATGTATTTTTAAATATATTTTATAGAGACATTAGAAAAATGAATAATGATTTTATAACTTTATCAAAATTAAGTCAAAACAGATGTTCATCATATACTACTATGCAGCATAGGGAAATACAGCCTTTGTTTTATAAATGTAATAATTTAATAATGGAGTATAATCTATTAAAATATTGAATTACTATGTTGTACCTAAAACTAATATAATATTGTAAATGAACTATACTTCAATTTTTTAAAAAGCAGGTATTTATGAAGTCTTTGAAGTGAGCCATTTCCACATTAAACATTTGATTGTGGATAGGTAAGGAGACTGTTTTGGCCAAAATATATTAAAACAATTACCATTTATAGAAATAATACATATTTGATGTTTTTGTTGAACTAAATAATTTTTTATATTCCGAATTTTATTTTTAATGACAAATATTTACTTTTCTGACAATAGCATGTTACGTTTTTTTTTTTTTTTTTTTTTCATGTTACGTTTTAAATGTTTAATTATATAAATCAGATTAGGACTTAACATAATTAGCCATGGCCGACCCTTTACCTTTCTAGCCCTGTTTAACTCTGAAGGGGGAGGGTTTTCCCCTACTTTTTCAACATTCAACTGGCTGCTCCACATAGTACATATACGTCCAAAGGAGGAAGACATATTACCACTCATAAATTAGGATTATTATTTCAATATTCTCTGATAAATTCAGCTTCTTAAGTAACCTCACGTTTCCATTCAATTAATCTCATCATCAAATGGATCTTTTAACTGTATGTTTATGTTATTTAGAAATAATTACTATACTCTTTACACTTTATTTTTAATAAAGATACCATAAGTTGAACTTGATTACTTTCATAAATATACCATAGTAGAAATACCTAACAATATCCAATAATTTATGAAGACAATCATGAACATAGCAATTACTAAGTTATAAATTAAACTCTGTGTCAAGCTTTCTAAAATACTTATTAGCAGTCATATTTATACTATACAAATACTGTACAAAGTTCTTGTCTTCATAATTCCCTCCTTATCATTATAACCATAAATCTTAAGAGGAAGGAAACCTTCATCAGAATCACAGAGTATAGAAGTAATTTCTCAAAGCAAATCTTGGATAATTTAGAAGAAACTTTCTAGGAAAAAGTTAGGAGCAATTAGGGGCTTTTACAGAAATTGGGCTTTCTGCTTTCTTCATGTTATGATCTCAAAATTTCCTATCAGATACAGACATAGTGTTCCACTTGTTGGCCATTCTGTTCTCTGGTGGAAAGAAGAGTGGGTTTATTTTGCTTTCTTGAGCAAGCAATCTCACCCTCTACCATAATATTAAGGAGCGATAATGTTATCTTTTAATTTCCTAGTCCAGCTCATTTTTACTGAATTTTTCATTACTTGACCCTTCATTACTATTGCTACTTCATAGTGTTGCCTCAGTGTCATATGACTTCCCAACTTTGACATAAGCGGTAGTGAAAGAGTTTGCGTCCAATTTCACATGGTCTGGAATCTTTTCATCTTGGCCACAGGCATTGTACTTTGCTTTATAATAAATTATAACTGTCCCTTCAATTGCAACTGCACTGTCACTATTTTCCTTATATTAGCTATTATAAAAGATACTATTTTACTATAAATAGTGAAACCAGCTTTTATAAGAAGAGCATCAAAATGTTTATTAAAATAATTAGTAAACAAAATTTTGTTTCACAGCCTTGTTTCAGTAAGTGTTAAACTACCCTACTAAAATGGAAAACTGAACCTAGATATTTTTTAAGTAAAAGATGGGATATTGAGCCAGTGTGAGAGAACAAATGCTTTTCTCTTTTAATGATTATCTAAAATAATCAGGTTTTTAAGTGTATAATATGTGGCATAAATTAAAGATCCACATGTCTGATAGCTATGAATAGAAAAGTTGAATTTTCCTGAAGAATTTGTAAAATCAACTTGAGAAAGAATGTATCTGTTCGAAATATGAGCTTTGTAATGCTGCCAGGGTCAGAAAGACCCAGAGTAATCATGTAAATAATTGAAAATTTCCATGGCCTGGCCTGCTTTCTCCATGGCTTCAGAAATTGCAGTATATGAGGAGGGAGTGTTCTTGGTTGGCCCCATTCCTTCCCTTTCGGTTTACTCCCTTTATCCCCATGTAAATGTTCCCATCCCTCCTTATAATAATGGATAATTATTTCTTGGGAATCATCATAGATTATGAGCTATTTTATTAGGAACTTTTAACATTCATCTTGTTTTCTTGTGATGTAAAATAAATGCATCAAATCTCTTTCAAATTTATCTTTAAAGATCAGCATTTTCCTCTCTTTATTAATAATGTTTTAAACTTTAAGAAATGATGTCTTTGAGGAAAGTACTGTCAGCATTACTGACTGAAGCAAAGCCCTGGTTCAAAATGGCAACCTGGCATTTTGTGTTTGTCCACATGAGTCACACTAGATTTTGAAGAAGTCAATTTCTTTTCATTAGAAGTGCTTTGCTATTAAAGAACATATAATTATGTCTTTTGTTCAGTTTATTTCAATGAAATGAACTTGAATATAAATTAAAGAGATAAATGATTTATTTTAAAAACAGAAAAAACTAAAAATGGGAGGGGGGTGGGGCTCAGCTTTTTTAAGCCCCTTAATAGTAGGGGCCTCTTTGTATATGTAAATATTTTTCTTCTCAACTGCATAGCATGGTGGCAGGAACGTAATAAGTGCTTAGTAAATATTTGTGGAATGAAAGCCATTCCCTACCAACATTCAGTCATATGTGCCACTTGAATCCCATTGAACTCCTGTAAAAGAAAAAATCACTGTCTCATTGACAATTACTAATCTGTGTTTTGTAGTATTTGTATGCCTGCAAATTTCTTAAGTGATAGTTTAACTGGGTTTAGAATTCTAGGTTGATGGTTTTTCCCTCCCAGCATGTTGAAGATACTCTCATTATCTTCTCTTGGTGGTGGTGATGGTGGTAGTGGTAATGAGAAGTCTGCCTTTAGTTTGATTATTATTTCTTTGTGGGTTAGCTTATTTTTCTCTGGTAGTTTTTAAGATATTCTCTTTATCTGTGATATAACAAGGTACAGATTTATTTTCATTTTTCACACTGGAGATTCTCTCTCCTTTTTTAGTTTGAGGATTCATGCCTTCTTCAATTCTCTGCCATTACTTCTTTGACATTATCTCTTCCATTTTCTGTTATCTCCTTCTAATATTTTAGAAATTTTGGTATGTTTTCTGCCATGTCTTCTGTCTCTTAATTTTTCTTTCTTGTCTTTCTTTCTTGTCTGTCTTCCTTTCTTCCATTCTTTTTTCCATTCTTTCTTTCTTTCCTTATTTCTTTCCTTTCTTTCTTTTCTTTCTTTCCTTTTCTTTCTTTCTTTCTTTCTTTCTTCCTTCCTTCCTGCCTGCCTGCCTGCCTTTTTTTCCTCCTTTCCTCCTTCCTTTCTTCCCTCCTTTCCTCCTTTCTCTCTCTCTCTCTCTCTCTCTCTCTCTCTCTGTCTCTCTCTCTCTGCCTAGCATTCTGAGTAATTTTACTCTACCAATTTATCAACCGTCATTGTAAGGCTGTGTAGCCTGCTGCTTAACCCATATTTTAAGTTTGTTTCTATGTCTATTTTTTTTCAAACCTATATTTCTTTTCTAGAATTTGTATTTGGTTCTTTCTCAGATCTGGTATTTTACAATACCCAGTTCTTCCTTTATCTTTCTGGATATGCTAATGAGTTAAAGTCTCTTTCAGATTGCTTTGTTATCTGTAATTCCTCAGATATGGATTCTCACATTTGTTGTATCTGTCCACTTTCATGGCAGTGGGCTTTGTGTGTTCTTTATAATTTTTAACTGAACTCTTTTTTCCCCCCCGCATTGGAATCACAAGCATTCTCTAGATTTAAAAAGTGTTCTTCTGTTATATTTTTGTATTCACCCCTCATTGAGGTCTATGGTTTTCACTGGTTCTGGGCCAGTTTTTTATGTTGGTTTTTAGCTTAGATTTTTCCATACAATGTAAGTGCTACAAAATCAGATTCCACAAATGGCACAGGCTGGGCATTCCATGTTTTCACCAGTGATTCTATCTAGAGTAACAAGGGAGCCTGTTTCTATCCTGTGCCCCCAGTTTGGGCTTTCCTAGCTTTAATTTGAAAACTGGATATCCATTTAATTCCTGCTGTGTTTTTATTTTGTTTGTTTGTTTTTTAATTCAGAGAGTTAAATCATTTCCATTTTCCCTCTACACATGGAATCCTGCAGACTAGAATTTAGGACCCTATTCCTCGGGCTGCTGAGCTTCAGCTCCCACCTACCACTGTGTTACTTGGCTTTGGCATCTAGAGATTTTCCTTTCTTACTTTTGAGCTCAAATATAATTTTGTTGTTGTTGTCAAATTGCATCCAATATTTCTGTTTTTGGAATAAGATGGGGACTTTCCACATACTCACCTTACCATTTTGTCAGGGAAAATGGAACCATACCTTTTAAAATTATTTTTTTCTTGACTCACTATTTTTAACAATTTGTATTATGCAAGACACCCTTAGTCTGTAAAATAAATGTGATTCTATCTGTAATTTCAACCACCTCTAGTTAACATCTTAACAATCACTAAGTAATTCTTGCAACCCACTGGAGATTGAAGTAGGATTTACAAAACTAGTGTATTGCATTATTATATAAAGGTTGTTATTTCTTAAAAGTTTGACTGCTTATATAAGATTAAATAACCAAAAGTCTGCTTAATAATATTGAGAGAAATTGCTGAATTAAATTTTTTAAACATCCCATTTTTATGCCATTATTTATATAATCATTAATTTTTATCCTTGTTTAGGAGAGTGGATGCCAGCATGTGAATCAGTATACCCATAGTCTTGACAGTAGAAACATCATATTACCATTACTTTTATTGTATCTTTAAGAAAGGTATATCTTTAGCATATATCTTAAACAATGAAAAGAGAAACATCACATTACTGCTACAAGTAATATCTTTTTAAAGATCTAACAAGATCTGACAATGATATTACTTGGAGAATATGATATACTAGATTGTAAAGAATACTGGGAAAAAGTAAGACAGTCTCCTTATTTGACCAAAAATGACTGTTTTTTCAGAGTTTTTGCTTTCATCCTTTTTTCAGACATATAAGGAAAAAATGAAGGGAGATACATCGACACATACAAAGGAATGCCAACAACCAAGTGAAGGCAGCATTTCCTTTCCCCTTTACATTTCACACCCTGTAAGCCAGAAGAAGAAAAATGTCTACCGAACAGGCCAGACCACCTTCATAATTGGAGAAACACCAAAAGGGATCCGCAGGTATGTCATCTATAACAACATTGGACTTTATGAATGATTCTCAAAAGAAATATAACTACCTAGTAAAATACACAAATTATTTGAATTTTAACTATACGTGGCATCTGAATATTTCAGATAAATATGAATTTGTACACTTTAAAAAATAAATCCCGGAATTCCCTGGTGTTCCAGTGGTTAGAGCGCTTTCGCTGCGGTGGCCTGGGTTCAGTCCCTGGTTGGGGAACTAAGATCCCACAAGCCATGCAGCACGGCCAAAAAAAGAAAAAAATTCCCAAATGTTTTAGTGTTTTAAGAAGGCTAATCCCCAAACTGATAAAAAATGAAATTATTTTATATAAGTGAAATACTTAAGTGCATTATATTCATTCACTCACTGAGTATTTATTGAGCATCTAATATGCACTCAGGCATTGTGCTAGGTGCTAAATATACAGTGTAAAAAAAGAGACATAGACACAGAGCTTACAGTACAGTGGGATGGGGGTTGGCCTCAAACCATAAAATTTTCAAAAGTAAGAAAACTTATAAATAAATAATTATAAAATGGTGTGTTATAGGAAAAAAGTAGACAGGCCTCCTTTATAGAGAATAATGGGATCGGGAGGGATATAACTCCCTTTCTACTAGGTAGTCAGGGAAGACCTCTCTATACGAGTGACGTTTAAGTTAAGACCTGAAGGATAATGAAGCAGAGAACCAAAGTAAGAACTTCCTGAAGAGGGAGGAGGTTTTGAGAGAAGACTGGTGTACTTAGTGCGTAATAACTCAAGCAGAGAATGGCATGAGATGAAGGGAGAGACATAGATGGGGCTGGAGCATGCCAAGCCTTGTGGATTATAGAAAAGAATTTGGATTTTGTTCCAACTGCAGTAGAAAGCTGTTGAAGCATGACATGATCTGATGTATGTTTCTAAAAGATTTTTCCAGCTTCTGCATGGAAGAGGGCAGAGTGGACTAGGGGAAACCATAAGGAACTAGGTGATGGTGGTTTGCAATAGAGTAGTTGCCATGGAGACAGAGCCGAATGGATAAATTCAGTTTGATGTTGAACTGTGTTTTGGGAAGGGGAGAAGACAGGATTACTCCCAATTTTCTGCCTTAAGCAGCAGACTGGATTCACTGAATGGGGAAAACTAGGAGAGACACAAGTTTGAAGTAAAAAAAAAAAAATCAAGAGTTCTCTTTTGCTCATATTAAATTTGAAGATATAGGGAAATGTCACATGGGCAGTGGATATGCTACTCTGAGATTTGGAGACTGGAGGTCTAAATTTGGAAATTATCAGCATAGAGATTATAAATAGATTACAGATAGTTTTTATAGCCATAGACTGTGTGAACAGCTTAGGAACAGAACACAGAGAGGAGAGGAGAAGCCCCAGTACTGAGCCTGGAGAGTGACTGTGGCCTACTGTGTAGGAGGCCCAGTGCAAGGTTCTAAAGTCCAAGACAAGTGAGAGTTTCGAAAAGGAGGGAACACTTAACTTTATTGACTGCTGCTGAGAACCAGAATCAGAAGAAGTGGGAAAGCCCCTGGAGCTGAAGAACTCTTTGGTCACCTTTCCATGAGCAGTAGAAGTAGGCAGATGCCAGGGTGAGGTGGGCAAGCAGTGAAAGGGCAAGCCCCTGGGACTGCTCCTTAAGTTTGGATGTGGAAACTAGCAGTAGCTGGAGGGCATTGTGGGATGAAGTGTAGTTTGTTTTTAAGTTGGGAAGATAATAGAACCTGTTTGTGTGTTGAGGAAAAAGACTAATAGGAAAAAACGAGATCATGCCAGAGAGGTGATAACAGAAAAAGTGAAGTCCTGGAGGCAGGAGAGGGTGGGATCCAGACCACAGGTGAAGATCTAGTCTTTGAGAAGTATTAAGAGAAAGAGATAAAGAAGGGCACAGATACAGTGATATTTCCTCAATTAATTGAGAATAAATTCATCAGCACAGAGGGAAGGAGATTTGGGGAGAGAGAAATTATGAAAGAAGTCATTAGTGGAAGTCATAAAGTGGGAAAGCAAGCTTAGTGGGGCTAGACTTCCTGGGTGATGTTAAGTTCCTATTTGAGAGTAATTCCAGTAAAACCATCTGTGCAGTTGTGCAGACTTCATTCAGCAAGCTTCAGTTGTTCAGTTGCAGACACAGAATAGGGAAACAGCTGAGTTTTACCAGGAGAAGGAGAGAGAAGCAAGGAAGCTAAAGGATGTTTGCAAAGAAGCGATTATAAAATTGAACAGAAGCTGGAAAAGGGGAGGCTGATGTTAGTGAGAAAGCAGAAGAGTCAGCAAATTGGAGGACTTGATGAGATGAAGGGTATATTCCAGCATTGTTGTCATTGGGATAACTGGAGCATATGATTGAATTCAGGGATTTGGAGGTTGTGCAGTTAATGGTAATGACATTAGTGGTATATGACTTTGGGAATAGGGGCCTAACATGGAATCGAGTCTGTGGAGGTGACGTCAAGAAACTGGTGGGCTAGGAGTTGGGTAGGACATCCACATGGATACTGATGTTATCAAGAATGATGGCAGGAGATGGGAAAGGAAACAACATTAATCCAGGATCTTGAGTGTTCAGTCACTATCAGGAAGCAACTAGAAAGTCAGTTAACAAGGTGGGGTGGGGGTGAGAATGGTTAAGCTGGATAGCATAAACCTTAAAGAGGGGAAGGAGTTTTTAAGAAAAAATGATCTGGAAGCAGCAATGGGAAGCATGAACCCTGAGGTTTAAGGATGTGAGGTATAAGATCTTGACTTGTGAGGGCTGCAGTGGGGAGGCAGTATCAGGAGGAGACAGAGCGCCCCTTGGGCAGAAGACACAGGAGAGTTAGTAGATCATAGCCTGGTTCCAGGGGCACCGAGGAATGGTCTGGAAGGATGGGGGATTGGATCAGGGATGTAGAGACTAGCAGGGGCATGAGAAGCCAGTGGTTATGTGTAACTGAGAAGTAGTGACTGAGGTAAGCAGGGAGAGGAGGCGTGGTCCAGTTGGTCCTGATGACTTCTACGGACAGTAAGAAAATGGTGGTTGCTCTGCGTGTTCCAGATGCTTCCCTCGGGTTTTGGCAACTCCCAGGCAACCTGTCCCTTAGCTCCTCGGGTGCTGGTGTGGCAGATTGGAGCACGCCTCTCAGCTGCGCACCGTTGCCCACAAAGGTGAACACCCCACACTGCTATAGCAACACAACTCCTCACAAACAGATTTACAACAATGATTTTGGGTAAATTGTGGGTAATTTTCTTTGGGCAATTATTTTTGCTAGGAGACCAACCATATACATTTTACCAGTCTTTAAGCACAAGTGTCTTATCCCCTTTAGTACTGTATATAAAAATAAAAGTATTAACAGTGATTAGTTTTTGCCTCTTTTTTTTTCCCTCTACTTATCCTAGGGATAAATGCCTCATGCTAAATAAAAAGGTGAAGGGTGTCTAATATTAGAATGCCAACATCTGAACTAGGGATCGGTGTCCAAACTGCTAGCACGTCTTTCCTGCTAACCATCCTAACTTTATGTGAATCAAGAATTTGTACTATGCTGTAGCCTCATGGATTATCTGAATGAAGTTTCAGTCCTACCTTCACTTCAGAAAGCTTAGACAGAAAGAACATGGTTTTAGCTGTGTTCCATCCCTTCTCCTTCAGTTCCTCGAGAAAAAAGGAGAAAAATTGAATTTTTTCCGTGATACATAAATACTCTTGGTACACTTGATGAAAGACTGAAAGATGCCTAACTTTGGCTTCCTTTGCCCCACCACTGCCCCTACCTCTAAATGGATTATGAGTGTCTACAAAATTTTCTTCACAAAGTGGTGGCTAGCTTGTATCCCCTGGTTGTACCTTGCAATTCGTTGAGTGTTTAGAAAGACCAAGAATTACAAAAGCAAGTTTAGAAGGCAAAAATAAAATGAATTGTAATCATAGCTCATCCTGTAAAGGGCAACCACACAGCCCAGTTTACTTGCATACTACTCAGGTAGAATAAGGTCTGAAGCACCTCTCCTCCCAGAGGTGACAGATTTGCAGGGTCATGGGTGAGGTCAGCACAGCAAAGGTGAAAGTACTTTGGCAACTGCTGAAACACTACCAAGTCTTGGATGAATAAAAGACATCAGCCTGTAACCCTGCCAATAACTTAATCTTCACAGCACAAATATTTATGAGAAAGGCCATGAAAATGATTCAGAGATGATTAATAAACAAAATAATGACACTTCATTACTTCATGTGAAGTTAAAACTGGAACTTTTTAAGAACATACTTGTTGCTTTCCAACCAAGAACATTGGCCATATCCAGGACAGAAATTTGGAACCTTGTTTTTGTGTTATTAACTATTCTGTTGGCAATGAGAGTGGCTGTTGATCAGGCATAGATAGTACCTGGATTTGGAACAAGTAACAGGACCAGTGTGGGGAGGACTAGAAGCCAGGGTACTCATCTGAAGCCACAAAAGAAAGTCATGAATTTGCAGCATGGATTACCACTAAAATCAAAGGAAACACAAACTTTATATAACCTGGTCTGAGTGGCAAAAATAATAGTGGCTTTAAATAAAGCTCCTGGTTACATACATTTAAAAAAATCATTTTTTATCCTCAGGATTCTCTGTTGTATACAGGATAAAATTCAAACTTCTGAAATTGGCAAACGGATCCCTCATGATTTTCAGCCTTTTTCTTGACTGACTCTCCTGCCCCTATGTGCACCAAGTCTTCTTGCACCTGGGCGCATGCACGTTCCCTGTCTCCCTAGAAGGCTTCCTGGCTCACCTTTACCTGACTGGCTTGTGGTGACAGCAGAGAAGCCTTCCCTGCCACCTTGCCCACTACCAATCACTGGCTTAGGTACCCCTTCTGTGGATGCCAACAGGGTGCCGTATTTACCTCCATCATGGGGTTTATCACTCCCTTCTGGTTTGATTTTCATGTATCTGTCTCCCCCAACTAGACTATAAACTCCTTGAAGACAGGGAACTGGGGTTTGTTCACTGTTGTATAGTTTCTTTTACAGTGCCTAGCAAATAAGAGGGCTCTATAAATATTTGTTGAGTGGATAAATGAATGTTGTAAGGAAATATATAAAAATAGATATAATTCTACAATTTGGGGACTTTTAATCATATGCTGCAGCACTATCTGTGGCTTTTGTTTAAAAGAACATTTATAAGCATTGGGCTCTCCTGACTCATGGCCTAAACTCAGCATCAGCAAACCAATACCCTCTTAGCCCATCTTAGTCTACTCGGGCTGCTGTAACAGAATACCACAGACTGCGGCTTAAAAGACAGAAATTTACTTCTCACAGTACTGGAGCCTGAGAAGTCCAAGATCAGGGTACCAGCTGATTTGGTTCCTGGTGAGAGCTCTCTCCCTGGCGTGCAGATGGCCACCTTCTCACTGTGTCCTTTCATGGCAGAGAGAGCTCTCTGGTGATTTTTTATGACCTCTTTTAACCTTAATTACCTCCCAAAGGCCCCATCTCCAAATACAGTCACACTGGGGTTTAGGGCTTCAACTTATGAATTTGGGGGGAGGATACAGTTCAGTCCATAGAACCCTCACCTAGGGAAAGGAGCAGAGTCTAGTGCCCAGGGGTCCTAAACAACCTTTCCACTTCCATCTTAGCAGGGTTTCAGAAGGCTCATTTCCTCACATATGCATATAACAGCTTTTATTAATATCTTATACTAAGACTGAAACGCATTTCTTCAAATAGCATCTTACTATAGTGTAGCTATCTATACTGAAGTCAGATCAATACTGAAAAAGAATCTAGGTTCATCAGTTTAGAACTTTCCTTTAGGCTCATCAAAAAGTTGTGTGAAATTTCTATATTTTATCGATACTTGTGGAAGGAGAAGAGATAGATGAAAAAAATTCCTGTCTTAATTTTTCAGCATTTTCTCTTTTCTATTTATTAAGACCCTTCTTTGACAGTTTTATTTCATGGATCTTGAATGCAATATAGATTTCCAAATACAGATTATATAAATTATGATTCTCATGTAAGTCATAAATTGGCTGACTGGAGTAGCAGCATGCTGGGATCACACAATTCCCAGGAAATACCTGATAGTATAAGTCAGAATAACTTAAAAAGCTGGTAATTTCATGAGCTAGAATATTTTTTTCAGTAGTGTAAGGAAAGAGATCACATTCTCCTAAGTGCAAAATGCATGTTCATTATGGAATTAAGCTAATATATGCTAAAGGAATACTATTGCATTGCTTTGTTGCTACATAGCATAACACTGAAGACAAGCTCTTTAAAAATAAAATGTAATAAAAATAACCACTGGTTTTGTTCGTTAAATCTTCAGAAAACAATTTGAAGAAATGGCTTCTTATTTTAAGTTGTCTTCTGTAAAGGAATTTGCTAAACATATAACTAATGCCACATCAGAAGAACGACAGAAAATGCTAAGAGACTTTTACGCTTCTCACTATCCAGAGGTAAAAGAATTTTTTGTGGATTCCCCTTCAGAATTCATTAAATCTGCCAATGAGGAAGGAGAGAGAGTCAGGAATCTGTCTGAAAAAAGAGAGTCTCTTATAAAAGAAAGGGTGTCAGATTCTGTAACTTTGTCATTTAAAAATTGTACCAAAAAATTGTCTCAAATTTGCAGCCCAAAAAGATATAAAGAAAAATCAATTAAGTTTCGAAATCACAGTTTCCATAGAGAAGAGGTGCTTTGTAATGATGTGGAAACTAAGAAATTACCTGTAAGCTCTACCCAAGAGACGAACAATGGGAAAAACAGCCAAGCATCCAAAGATACTGTAGCATCCTGTTTCCTGAACAGTAAGTCTGGAACATATGAGTTGGAAAAGTTGGAAAATACCATGAAAAACCGACAGGATCTCACAGGATTGGGTGTTTCAAGAAATGGACCCTTTTTCAAAGTGGAAAACAAAAAGATAGAAAATCCAGTGTTAGAAAACACTTCTGTGGTAAGCTTACTTGGTGACACCTCTATTCTTGATGACCTCTTTAAAAGTCACGGGAACAGTCCCACACGACTGCCAAAGAAAGTTCTTTCAGGGCCCATGGAGAAAGCAAAACAGAGACCAAAAGATTTCTGGGACATCTTGAATGAACAGAATGACGAGAGTCTTAGTAAACTCACCGACTTGGCAGTAATAGAGACTCTGTGTGAAAAAGTGCCTTCTGCTGCATCCTCCAAAAGGAAAGAGGGTCTTGAAGCTCCTCTTTGGAAATCAAATGAGAAATTTTTGTGGAAAAAATTTAACTCCAGTGATACAGATGAAAGCACAACTAATACCCAAGAGTAATACATAAACACACAAATAAGTTACCACAACCAATGAACTTCTGCCATCAATATTTACAATACTGTATTGCACACTAATTATGTTACACAGTTGTAAACATATATTTTTAATAAACTCTTGCTCTAGGGCTTTCTTTTTAAGTCTAAAATGTTATCATGTATTGGTTTTCCTTGATAGCTGATTTGATCTTTTAAAAAAATATGATTGTATTATAGTATAAACCTCTTCTATGAAATGGAAAATATTCTGGGTTTGTTATCAGGAGACCTGGGGTATCTCTCTTACTGTATAATTATGTGACCTTAGATAAGTCATTTTGGCTGGTGTGCAGCCATTTCCTAATATGAAAGATGAAGGGCTTGAACTTGATCCACATGAGCGTCCTTCCAGTTTAAAAAAGGTTTGTTTCACTGTCCTAGATTCCATTAAGTCATAGGCCAAATTAGGCTCAGCCCCCAAATCAAATGTATATTAATGAGTTTCTTTCTTACTACCATTTGGAAAATTCTTAACTGTTTTATTTTCCCTCAGTATCATGTACTGCTATTAAGAAATTATTTATACAAAAGTAATAACTAGTACTGAATACATGATGTATATTAAAATAGTAAGCTTTTAAACTCAAAATCAAAGGAGTAAGTTGTATAACTTTATGATACATGATGCTGAAGTAATACAATTATTATCATTAGCCACAGAACACCAGTGCATCAACTTTTTGTACAACTATATAAAGCTTTGTATAGTACTTTTGCACTTTTTTAAGTATGAGTCAACGAGAAAACATTTGATTTTATTTAAAACTCTTATATTCTGTTGAACTTAACTTATATAGTTTATAACCAATGGAATGTGCTTGTTGTTGAATTCACTTATTTGGAAACATTCACTCAGCCCCTATGGGTGCTGTGCTAGGAGCTCGAGATGTACAGGTGAGGCACTGCTACCAGTAAAACAAAGGAAACCATATGTATAAAGAGTCGGGTCTGTAAAGCCCCTGGCATCATGCCTGGCACATGGTAGCAGGACCTGAGGCTTCTACTGACCCACACGCAGATACACTGTGGCAACTTTCCCTCAGTTGAACCGGCAGGGCTATGATGGGAGGAAATGTCCAGAAAATAGCAGTGAACCAGGAAATGGTGGTGCTCAGAGATCACTGTGAATTGCTACTGTATTGAGGGGAGGGGGCCTTTGGAGTATCCAGCCATCGCAGTGTGGAGCCATTGCTCAGAAATGGGGAAAAAAAAGAAAGAAAATCTTTTCTTAAGGGACTGAATGGCCAAGTATGTTTTTCTCTAGGGCAGTGTTGAGAGCTGTGAAATATATATTATTTCATGACCCAGTACATGTGTTAATACATATATATGAATGAAATAAAATGTTTATGAAATAATATTTACCCTTAAGCCATGCAACATATTTTGGTATTTTCTCTTCTGTTGCACTTTTGGCTCTTGTGTATGTATGTTTTTTAATGCTTTCATAACCCACTAAGTTGATTTCATGACCCACTAATGACTGGGAACCACAGTTCAAAAATTCTCTGTTTTAGGTTATATAGACTTAGTCTTTTTTTTTTTTTTTTTTTTTTTTGGCTGCTCGCAGCTGAATTGTGTCCAGACTTATTAGATGCTACATTTCACCTCCAGGATCTTGCTACAAAATGAATGTGCTGTGCAGTGTGTGATAGACTTGACATATAAATGTTGTTAGACTGCTGTGGAGTCAGCTGTACGAGGAGCTCAGAAAGAAAGTAGATGCATCTTCATCAGACAGTAGGGTTCAGTCATTTTAATCGAAGTGTATCTTTCATAAAATAAAGTACCTTTTAATTTTTTTACATACACATGACCTTAGAAACATAAAATGATGTTCATACAAATATTAGCTCTATACTCTTCAAATGTAATTAAATGCTGTTTAATTTTAGATTTTTCTCAGTGCTGGTCAAAATGGGAGCAGAAGTACAGATCTGGAGTTTAAAAATTAGTTTCCAACAGATGTCAGTGAAATGTTTGTCATAATTATCATGTAGGAATGGTTTGCCAAGCAGAGTATGAGGTTCAGTATAGAAAAGAGCCAGTCAGAACGTTTCAGAAGGGTAACTGTAAGGGTTGACCTTCCTTGCAGTGGAACAGTGGGAAGATTTGGTTCAACTATTGATGAATGTGAGAACAGACACTGTAATAAGAATCCTTCCTTCCCCACTCCACTAGTGTCATGCCACCAAGTTTTCCCCCCAACTAAGAAGGTGACCACAGGCAAATCCCAGGGTTTCTTTCAGCATCAGTTTCCCCTTTAAATTTGAGATGGACTGGATCATTAGTGTTCATTTTTTTAAGCAAACAAACTCTACCATAATTAGAGGCTCAATTATTTATAACAATTAAAATGGAGGTCTGTTGATTCAAGCACACCACTGTGGCTCCATGGAACATTAGTTTGAAAACGACAGGGATGAGATCATTGCTAAAAAATCTTCCAACTTAAAGTTTCCATGATTCTATTTGCCACAATCTGTATTTTTTACTTCTCTTCAAAGCAACAATAGAGTTTCTGGCTGCTAGCACTCAAAACATAATTATCAATATTGGAAACTGAGGCAAGATACTGTGAGACCATTGCACTTGAACTCTTCAGAGTTCCCTTCAAGCCCTGAAACCACTTCTTAGAGTAAATTAACATTATCTGCAAGCAGTGCAGCTGCCCCTAAGCGTTCAAGGTGAAAGAGCCTTAGTTTGCAGAGATGAGTTGGTGATAAACTTTTCATCCATAGAAAATGAGAAAGCCAAGGACAGTATAGGGTTGTTTTTAAAGTTGAATGTGCAGTTTTAAGATTCTGAAGTTATCCTTCCTTTATGATATAAAATAGTCATCTTTTATGAAATCATAGCATATCATAGTTTTTCGCCTATTTCATTGTCCTTACTTGATATAAAAATTGATAACCATATGTCAGTCCCCAAGTTTTGACATTTACTAGTCTATAAAATCGAAAAGAATGGGTTCACTGTCGGCCTCAAAGGTCATTTTTCACATATGAGGCAATAGAGCTCCACGGTCACTATGTCATAAACCCAGTTAACAGTGGGTCTAGAACCCACCAAGGATGTCAGTAAACCTATAAGATCCTATAAGATGCATCTGCCTTCAAAGAGCCCAGAGTGCAGAGCACTTTTTAGGCTCCTCACCTAATTCTCATTTAATCATCACTGATGTGATCTTGTTTCCCAGTTCTGTCACCACCTTCTTTTGCAAAGCATCCTCCACCCAGCGCTTCTGGAGGGCCTTAAAGGGAAGGTTCGCAAGCTGAGGAACAGGTCTTGGCACTGGTGACACTGCATTTGCCCTGGGTGACAGCCCCATGCACTGCCCTGTCTCCACACCTCCCCCAGTGCTGGCTCCGTGTGGTGTTTGTGGCAGGTGGAAAGAACACCGTTGCCTCACAGGATCTTGCAGAGTATTAAGTATGAAAACACCCACTTGGGTGTTTACTCTCTGCCCCTAGGGGGAGAGACTCAGACTGACCTTCCCTTCAGAAGTCTAAGTCTGTGTGGTCCCCAGCCCTGAAGTGGCAAGTCAGAACTACCTGCAGAGGCTTTTCCACACACGGGTGCCCAGTTCCCTCCCCAGAAGATTCTAGTTCAGAAGGTCTAGAATTCAGCATAGATACCCATTTTTATTTTTAAAGTTTCACAATAATTGTGATATGTTAATGTTTTGTCTGAGACTTTGTTGCTGGACAGGACTCACTTGACCGCTCCAGTGAGCCCCCAACCCACGTGAAGCCAGTGGACATTCAACTGAACTCACACTGGAGCCATCCTGTACTTTTTTTAGGCCCCAAAGTGGTTGTTATGTTTCCATAAAAATACCCCCACACAGAATTGTTTCTCTGATTAAACTTTACCAAAAGTACTTTATTTATTTTTACTGTAGTTTAACAATTTTTGTGGTAATATTTATCCCCTAAATTTCCAAATTTAAGACCAATCTTATTTCTATGAGCATGATGCCCTTATGTCACTGACATGGATAATGCCCAATGGACATTCTTGGTTTTGTACTGCTTTCTCTCATAGTTAAAATCAAGAATGCCTCTTTAGGGCTTCCCTGGTGGCGCAGTGGTTGGGAGTCCGCCTGCCGATGGCAGGGGACGTGGGTTCGTGCCCCGGTCCGGGAAGATCCCACATGCTGCGGAGCGGCTGGGCCCGTGAGCCATGGCCGCTGAGCCTGCGCGTCCGGAGCCTGTGCTCCGCAATGGGAGAGGCCACAACAGTGAGAGGCCCGCGTACCACAAAGAAAAAAAAAAAAGAATGTCTCTTTCTACAGATGTCTTTTTGGGCCCCTTCCTCTCATTGAAAGAAATAACTGAAACTCAATTTATATTGTTTATATATTTAAGCAAGGGGGAAAGTGTGCATCTTGTATGTATAGGAAATCTTGGAATTTCCTATACATCTCTAAGGAAACTCCAGTAAGTCCTCTTGTCAAGCATGAGTTTTTGTCCCCCTCCCCATATCTTTTAACTTTGGGTTTTTCTTTATTTTTTGTAAAGTGAGGCATGCCTCTGGACTGAAAGATGGACTTCAAAAGAAACCTCATAATAGCTAATTCATATATATTTTCTTCTTTCCTAAAGCCATTATAAAAGTATTGATAAAAACAACAAAATATCTTAATTTTTCAAAACATAAATGTCAACATGTGGTCACGGGAACTTCTGATGTTACATGATCAGAGTCTGCCTGCCCTGCCCATCTGCCAGCATCCTCACTATGCTTCCAACAGTCAACTCTGTCTCACTGTCTCAGCCAGTACTCACCGCCTTCCTGACCCAGTGGCAATGCCCTGAGTGGCCTCCCTTCAGCACTTCCTGGCAAAACCCCAGGTTTTTTCCAGGTCAGTCCTTACCCACCCCTCCCTGCCCCCAAGTATCCTGCTCACCAGTTATCAGTGGAGCCCACAATGCCCTGCCCAGCAACCTAATAGCTTCCCCTCCTCAATCAGCTTTCCCCACTTTCCTCAAACACTACATCAAACCCGCATCTCAGACCTCTTAACTCCCCAATTTCCCTATTTAGTAGATACCTCACCCTCTGGCTTCACATATTGGGAAATGCCATCAGCAAAGGAGCTCTGAATGTCATATTTGGGACACTGCAGAGGCCCTATCACCGGGCAAGTCAACCCCAGAGGCAGCAATTCACTGACCTCCCATGAAAAGGGAAAACCAACCAGTTAGTGGGGCCCTTGCAGAGGTGCCATTCACCACCTGAAATGGCCCAGAGCTGCCACATTGCCCTGAAAGGCATAACAGCTCCTATAGTCCTAAAAGACACCCTAGGGCACAGCAGTGTGCTGGGGGATGTTGGGGAGGACGACCAGGTCTCAGGAAGATTGGAGTGTCCCCTAGGAAAGTATGTGGGTAAGAGAACAAGAGCCACTAAGGAACCCAGGCACAAATGACGGTTGCTCTCTGAGTGAAGCATGATTTGGAGATGGGTTGGTGGCCAGACCTGAAAGAATGGGAAGGCCAGAACATCACTTCCTCCCTTGGCCTTTAAAACCCTAAATGAGCAGGAACGTGGGCCTAGTAGAGAAGTTGGAGCTTTGGACTGCCAAACATAAAAATGCTCTGACGACTAACCTAATCTCCAAAATATGTAAGAGGGGCGGGGGGGAAAAGGGCGGAGGGGGAGACTGAGAGCTCGGGTGTCAATGACTGCAAGTCCTGAGTGTCGGGGGACTGGCAGCCCCTCGCAGATTTCCGTCTCTGGGCAACGGGAGGCTGATTGGCTTTTCCTCCCTCGCCTGTTATTCTGTGGGACGGTGTCGGGCACGTGGAGCCGCGCTGTGGCTTGCGGTGCGGGGTAGGACCGCGGACCCAAACTCGAGCGCGCACTCTGCTTTGCCCCTCGCCCCCGCTTTTCCCCGGCCCTGCACTCCCTTTCCCAGGAGCGCTGTCGGGGAATCCACTTTACTCCCGGCTCCGCCTTCCCATCCCGCCCGGCAGGCAAATATTAGACAGTGTATGTAGAAATTGCTTCAAGTAAAGCTCATGTGAATTTTCCTCAGCGAGTTTCCAGAAGGCCACCCGCCGCCGCTGAGGATCGTCGCTGGAAACCCCCGCTGCAGTGCCACAAAACTGGAGAGGGGATTCACCGGCCCCAAGCAGGGGAGGCAATCTGTTTCTCCGAATCAGGTTTATTTTCTCCTTTGGGGGGAAAAAAGAAGGAAAGCTAATTAAATTACGCTCTGGCTGTATTGATGGAAAACATGAAAGCAAACTGCAGGGACTTGCGCCTCGAGGGCGCGTGATCTTCCACTAGCCGCAAGCCTCAGGAAAGTCCCCGAGCCCCTCTGTGCGTAGGAAACGATGGGTGGCCGATCTCCACCGCGCCCCGGGGTCTCGTCCACCGCGAAAAGTGAGGCAAGGAAGGCGGAGGGGCGGCCCTTTGTGGGGTCCTGCTTACCCTCGAGCTTCGGGTGCAGGGAGCGCTTGATAATCCCCAACCCTGGTCTGGGGGACCAGGCGGGAGCTTGCGACCCCGCCGGGGACAGAGAGGGGCGAGGGATGTGGGCTGGCGGCGGCGTGAATTCCCCCCGCGCGCACACGCCACAGCTGCTCGCAGCCCGCGATCGCCCAGCACGCAGACACCGCTCTGGTCGGCGGGGTCAGCACTCTGCGGGCTGTGAAAGGCTAGACACTCTGCCGGCCGCGCCGGGGCTGGGGGATCCAGCCGAGAGGGGCCCCTCCCCAACGCCCGCGCGCGTCCCGCCCTGGCCGCGGAGGGCGCGCGGCCACCGGGTGTGAAGGGCGACGGTTTCTGCGGTCTGGCTGGCGGCCGGCTGAAAAATCAGCCTCGGATTGATCCCCAGCGCGTATAACTGAGGTCAAGCGAAGCAGGAGGGCGGAGGCGCCAGGGAGGTGGGCGGAATAGGAGCTCTGACTGAGGACGGTGAGGTGCGGAGGGAGGGAGGAAGGAAGCCAGCGGCTAGATGGAACTCCTCCTGGCGGGTCCCAAGCTCGGTACCTGCGAGTGCCCCTGGGCAGCTCGTCCGGACACCCGACAGCTGCGAAGCCGAAGGTCCGGGGAGGAAATTGGGCCTAGCACCTACTTGCACAGCACCTAGGCCAGAGCCAGCTGCTCCAGGAAGCAGGCCCCCAACGTGCAAAAATACTCCACCTCCTGCCTTAACTCCATCCCTGCACTCCCCGCCTCCTCTGGGCCTGCTGCTTGTCCCAAACCGCACGTGTCGCACACCCCCGCCCAAAATCGTCCCTGCACCTGCCCTCCCTACCTTCCACCTTCCTCCCGCCATCCAAGCCTGGTGCTTGGCCAAGGGTCCTTTCCCAGCCTGTTATCAAGTCCCAGAGATTATTTCTCCAAAATAACGACTCAAACTGCCAAGAGCCCGAGGTCCCGCCCCTCCACCTCCCATCTGGATGCCTGCAGACTTCTCCCTGGATTCCTAGTCTCACTCCTCCTCCCTCCCTAATCCATTTTTCACACTGCTTCCAAGAGCCTGTTGAAGCACAAGGGGACCCCGGTGGTGGTAAACCGCGTATTTCCTCTGTTAAGCAGGCTAAGGGTGCTTGGGCTGGGGAATAAATGTTCTGAGGACTTCGGCTCACATTTATTGAGCGCTTACTATGTCATTTGTTAAACACTTCAAGTGGATATTCTCATTTGACTGCCCAACAACCCTTCCGGATAGGTATTATTAAGTATTGTTATCTATTATTATTATCTATTATTATGAAGGAAGAAACTGAGGCACAGAAGATCACACAGCTTATGAGTAGCAGAGGCAATTTGGAGTCAGGCAGTCCTCCCCCACACCCCATGCGGCCCCCAGTCAGTTTCTCCACCACTGCAGAAAGCCCTGACCTTCCTATCAGGGATGGAATGACCCACAGCACCTGCTCCCTTTCCAGGACCCACACTGGCACCACAATAGTCCCTAGCCCCCATTTCCTGTCTAGGACTTAGGGGTGATTCCTCCCCACTGGCCTTTCTATGACCTAGGTAAGATGGGCAGACACTCAAGATGGTAAACAGGGACCATCTGATTACCATTTGCTCAAGTGAATCTCTGCTTTTTATTTCTGTGAACTGAACTATTATGTAATACTTGAACTATTATGTAATACACTAGTAAATAACCAGGAAATCACTGAAGAAATCAAAGAGGAAATCAAAAAATACCTAGAAACAAATGACAATGAAAACATGACAACCCAAAACCTATGGAATGCAGCAAAAGCAGTTCTAAGAGGGAAGTTTATAGCAATAAAATCCTACCTCAAAAAACAAGAAACATCTCAAATAAACAACCTAACCTTACACCTAAAGCAATTACAGAAAGAAGAACGAAAAAACCCCAAAGTTAGCAGAAGGAAAGAAATCATAAAGATCAGATCAGAAAAACAAATGAAGGAAACAATAACAAAGATCAATAAAACTAAAAGCTGGTTCTTTGAGAAGATTAAAAAAATGGTAAACCATTAGCCACACTCATCAAGAAAAAAAGGGAGAAGACTGAAATCAATAGAATTAGAAATGAAAAAAGAGGGGCTTCCCTGGTGGTGCAGTGGTTGAGAATCTGCCTACCAATGCAGGGGACACAGGTTCGAGCCCTGGTCTGGGAAGATCCCACGTGCCGTGGAGCAACTAAGCCCGTAGCCACAACTACCGAGCCTGCGCGTCAGGAGCCCATGCTCCACAACAAGAGAGGCTGCGACAGTGAGAGCCCCGCGAAACGCGATGAAGAGTGGTCCCCGCTTGCCACAACTAGAGAAAGCCCTCGCACAGAAACGAAGACCCAACACAGCCAAAAATAAGTAAATTTATATAAAAAAAAAAGAAATGAAAAAGTAGAAGTAACAACTGACACTGCAGAAATACAAAGGATCATGAGAGATTACTACAAGCAACTATATGCCAATAAAATGGACAACCTGGAAGAAATGGACAAATTCTTAGAAAAGCACAAACTACCGAGACTGAACTAGGAAGAAATAGAAAATATCAACAGACCAATCACAAGCACTGAAATAGAGACTGTGATTAAAAATCTTCCAACAAACAAAAACCCAGGACCAGATGGCTTCACAGGCGAATTCTATCAAACAGTTAGAGAAGCACTAACACCTATCCTTCTCAAAATCTTACAGAATAGAGCAGAGGGAGGAACACTCCCAAACTCATTCTACAAGGCCACCATCACCCTGATACCAAAACCAGACAAAGATGTTGCAAGGAAAGAAAACTACAGGCCAATATCACTGATGAACATAGATGCAAAAATCCTCAACAAAATACTAGCAAACAGAATCCAACAGCACATTAAAAGGATCATACACCATGATCAAGTGGGGCTTATCCCACGAATGCAAGGATTCTTCAATATACGCAAATCGATCAATGTGATAAACCATATTAACAAACTGAAGGAGAAAAACCATATGATCATCTCAATAGAGGCAGGAGAAGCTTTTGACAAAATTCAACAACCATTTATGATAAAAACTCTCCAGAAAGTAGGCATAGAGGGAACTTACCTCAACATAATAAAGGCCATAAATGACAAACCCACAACCAACATCATTCTCAATGGTGAAAAAATGAAACCATTTCCTCTAAGATCAGGAACAAGAAAAGGTTGTCCACTCTCACCACTATAATTCAACATAGTTTTGGAAGTTTTAGCCACAGCAATCAGAGAAGAAAAGGAAATGAAAGGAATCCAAATCAGAAAAGAAAAAGTAAAGCTGTCACTGATTGCAGATGACATGATACTATACATAGAGAATCCTAAAGATGCTACCAGAAAACTACTAGAGCTAATCAATGAATTTGGTAAAGTAGCAGGATACAAAATTAATGCACTCTTCCATTCCTATACACTAATGCTGAAAAATCTGAAAGAGATATTAAGGAAGCACTCCCATTTACCACTGCAACAAAAAAAATAAAATACCTAGGAATAAACCTACGTAAGGAGACAAAAGACCTGTATGCAGAAAACTATAAGACACTGATGAAAGAAATCAAAGTTGACACAAACAGATGGAGAGATATACCATGTTCTTGCATTGGAAGAATCAACATTGTGAAAATGACTATACTCCCCAAAGCAATCTACAGATTCAGTGCAATCCCTATCAAACTACCAATGGCATTTTTCACAGAACTAGAACAAAAAAATTTTACAATGTGTATGGAAACACAAAAGACTCCAAATAGCCAAAGCAATCCTGAGTAAGAACAACAGAGCTGGAGGAATCAGGCTCCCAGACTGCAGACTATACTACAAAGCTACGGTAATCAAGACACTATTGTACTGGCACAAAAACAGAAATACAGATCACTGGAACAGGATAGAAAGCCCAGAGATAAACCCATGCACACATGGTATGTTTGATAAAGGAGGCAAGAATATACAATGGAGAAAAGCCAGCTTCTTCAATAAATGGTGCTAGGAAAACTGGACAGCTACATGTAAAAGAATTAAATTAGAACACTCCCTAACACCATACACAAAAATAAACTCAAAATGGATTACAGACCTAAATGTAAGGCCAGACACTGTAAAACTCTTAGAGGAAAACATAGGCAGAACACTCTATGACATAAATCACAGCAAGATCCTTTTTGACCCACCTCCTAGAGAAATGGAAATAAAAACAAAAATAAACAAATGGGACCTAATGAAAGTTAAAAGCTTTTGCACAGCAAAGAAAACCATAAACAAGATGAAAAGATAACCCTCAGAATGGGAGAAAATATTTGCAAATGAAGCAACTGACGAGGGATTAATCTCCAAAATTTACAAGCCGCTCATGCAGCTCAATATCACAAAAAACAAACAACCCAATCCAAAAAGGGGCAGAAGACCTAAATAGACATTTCTCCAGAGAAGATATACAGATTGCCAACAAGCACATGAAAGGATGCTCAACATCACTAATTTTCAGAGAAATACAAATCAAAACTACAATGAGGTATCACCTCACACCCGTCGGATTGGCAATCATCAAAAAATCTACAAACAATAAATGCTGGAGAGGGTGTGGAGAAAAGAGAAGCCTCTTGCACTGTTGGTGGGAATGTAAACTGATACAGCCACTATGGAGAACAGTATGGAGGTTCCTTAAAAACCTAAAACTAGAACTACCATACTACCCAGCAATCCCACTACTGGGCATATACCCTGAGAAAACCATAGTGCAAAAAGAGTTATGTACCATGATGTTCATTGCAGCTCTACTTACAAGAGTCAGGACATGGAAGCAACCTAAGTGTCCATCAACAGATGAATGGATAAAGATGTGGCACATATACAATGGAATATTACTTAGCCATAAAAAGAAATGAAATTGAGTTATTTGTAGTGAGATGGATGGACCTAGAGTCTGTCATACAGAGTGAAGTAAGTCAGAAAGAGAAACAAATACTGTATGCTGACACATATATATGGAATCTAAAAAAAAAAAAAGGTTCTGAAGAACCTAGGGGCAGGACAGGAATAAAGATGCAGATGTAGAGAATGGACTTGAGGATATTGAGAGGGGGAAGGGGAAGCTGGGATGTAGTGAGAGAGTGGCATGGACATATATACACTACCGAATGTAAAATAGATAGCTAGTGGGAAGCAGCCGCATAGCACAGGGAGATCAGCTTGGCGATTTGTGAACACCTAGAGGGGTGGGATAGGGAGGGTGGGAGGGAGATGCAAGAGGGAGGCGATATGGGGATATATGTATATGTTTAGCTGATTCACATGTTTATAAAGCAGAAACTAACACACCATTGTAAAGCAATTATACCCCAATAAAGATGTCCAAAAAATATTTTTTTTAATTGAAAACAAGGAAGGGAGCATGGTCTGCTTCAGGCTGCAGCTCTGCAGTCTCCCTCTAGTGCCCCCTATTGGCAGAGCCAACGGCGCCACTGACAGAGGGGAGGGTCAGAGTCCTATGATGGTCCCACAGGACAGAGCAGAGCAGAGTTGGGTGGCTTGGGAGCTTAATAACTGGCACAGGGGAAAAGGGCAAAGAGAAGGGAGACTGGGAGCAGGAATCACGAGCAGGGGAAGAGACGTAGCAATGGGGGAACGTGGGACAGTTCTCCCCAGTCACCTCTTCTGGGGCATCGAATGGAGAGAATATAGAATACCCTGAAACAAACAGTGTCAGATGGGCTGACTTTGCCCCAAGCCCATCTCCTCCCACTTCACACGCCACACACATATATATACTATACAGACCATACACCACACACACACAGCACGTACACACACCACACACACCACACACACACAGCACGTACACACACCACACACACCACACACACACAGCACGTACACACACCACACACACCACACACACACACCACACACACACCATGCTTTTGCTCATGAGATTCCTCAGCCTAGGTCCAGTTCCCCAGAAGTGGGTCTGGGACAAGGTTTGGTCTGCATGTGATGTATTAAAGAAGTGCCACCAGGGGAGGGGAAAGAGGGAGGAAGCCAAGCAAGGATGTGATTTCAGGCTGCATCCAGTGGATGTAGCTTCAGTCTGAATTTGCTGGGGACTCTGGAGGCTAAGTAGTACCCACAGGCATCCTAACCTGAGGCCAGAGAGCCTGGATTTCATACTCCTGCACTTAGGAGTCAGAGTCAGCAGTGTCTGACCCTCCTCTGCCCTCGTGGCTCTTAACCAATGGCTGACCCTGCAGTTCCATTCCAGGTCAAGATGAGTGGTATTCAGAGTTGCCACTCTTAGATGGCCTTCCTCCCTCCCTTCCTTCCTCCCTCCCTCCCTCCCTCCCTTCCTCCCTCCCTCCCTCCCTTCCTCCCTCCCTCCCTCCCTTCCCCCCTCCCTCCCTCCCTTCCTCCCTTCCTTCCTCCCTCCCTTCCTTCCTTCCTTCCTTCTTTCCTTCCTTTCCTAACACTTGTGGGGCCTGGGTAGCATTGCATGTGGAGGCTCCAGCCTACAGCCTACCCTCCTTCTCTCCCTGCCCATGGCTCCATTAGTCACTGAGAGGGGCCTCACATGCAGTGCTGTGGACATCCCAGCTCTTGCATATAACTTCTAGTTCCACCGAATACATACCCCTTGGCCACCCTTCAGGCCCAGGAGTCCATGTATCAAGTGTACGCTCCAGGAAAGAGACCTGCCTGAGCCTTGGAAACAGTGGAGTTTTTTGGGGTTTTTTTGCGATATGCCGGCCTCTTACTGCTGTGGCCTCTCCCGTTGCGGAGCACAGGCTCTGGACGCACAGGCTCAGCGGCTACGGCTCACGGGCCCAGCTGCTCTGCAGCATGTGGGATCTTCCCGGACCGGGGCACGAACCCATGTCCCCTGCATCAGCAGGTGGACTCTCAGCCACTGCGCCACCAGGGAAGCCCCAGTGGAGTATTTTTATCATTTCTGTTTTTATCTCTCCTTGGGTAAAAGCTGAACACGCTACTTCCCTTATTTTGTTTCCCTAAACATTTTAGCATGCATACTAAACAGACCAAATCTGTGGGTAATCAATAGTTTTATCTTCCTCCTTAAATCCATGGACCTTAGATAATTTTAACTCTGAGTCTCCCTTCCCAAATAGTGTGCTCTTTTTATTATGTTTTATGTCTTTAAAAACCCCACAGAACATTATTATTGTTTGGATTTGATACAGGTAATTCTGTTTACATTTATGCCCATATTTTTATTTTCTTTGTTCATCAATCCTTATTGCTTCTTTGACCATCCATCCCTTTTTCCCTCTATCTGAAGTGCATCCCAGAATTTCCTTTTGTTAGCTTCTGTCGGGGGGAAAAAAAAAAACCCTAAGTTTATCTTTTTCTGAAAAGTGCTGATTTCAGCACCTTATTGATTCTTTCATATCCTAAAGGGCTTTTGAACAGTTTTTGTATCATCTGATAAGGGTGGTAAAGAAAGTGAGGAATTGAAGACTTTCCAATAAATGGAAAAGAGGAGACAATGTTAATCAACTTGCTTTTCTTTGGGTGGTCCTTTATGCGAAGACATCAAGAAAAAAATACAGCTTTGAGAAAGATGTACCTACAAAAGAGAAAAATGATTCATCGTTATTACTTTGATTTTCTTTCATATGGTTCTCACCTCTTCTGAGGACTACAGGATACTTACAAAAAGTTTCTGTCCTCGAATGGCCTAAAGCATTTGGACCATCCAAACCTCCTAAAATTGTTTATACACTCTGGTTCCATTTTATCAGTTTCTACTCAATATTAATTCACCCTAGTCTGGCTTCCAGACTCATAATTCTATCTAAACATCTCTTGCTGAAGTTACCAACGGGCACTGTGTCAATTCAGGTACTTCTAGAAGCAGACTCTGAGATAGAGTTAGAGGTGCTTCACTGGGGCTAACACCTGTAGGGTTAGAGGTGCTTCATTGGGGCTAACACCTGTGAAAGATAAAGGAGGCGGGGGAAGGAGCAGGCAGGGAGAACCCCCTACCACGCTTTGATGTGGATCTGGCACCTGTAAAGAAGAGAGGGCAGGAAGGGGAGAGGGTAGGAAGGACACTGGGCTTCGGGGAGTCTGAGCCCTAGCACTACCACTCTGGTCAGCCACTGGTTGAGGGCTGCCCTGGAGGAACAGGCCTTGTTCAAATGCTGAGGAAGATCCTTAGGGCACCACAGCTAGAGGCTGTCAGAAACTGCACTCCTTGGGCCAGGTCCTCCCTGGCAGGGGGATCTGAGTGGTGTACTGACATGTGACCATGGCCACTGTGGCAATAAACCCAGGGTCGTCCTCCAGCCTTGAGCTCACCTGACTTCTCTGAACATCAAGACTTTTGACCCGTCCTTTCTTCCGAGACTCTATCTTGCCTTGGCTTCTGTATCTCAGTATTTTCCTGGTTTACCTGAGATGTCACTAGATGTTCTTTCTGAGAATCCACGTGACCTTTATACATGGGTATTGTCCAAGCCTTACTCTTAGGTCTTCTGCTCCACATTCTCCCAGGTGATCTCACCCACACCCATGACTTAAATTACAATCCTGATCTAGAACCCAGTCTCAAATTGGCAACTATAAGAGAGTCAGAGGACGGCTTGATTCAGTTTTGCACATGAGCCTGAGTCCTCCTCTGTCCCTCCGACCCTCAGCTTTCTCAGAGCACATTGCATCAATAATCAATTCTGTAATCTGGACTAATAACTCCCACCTCAGATTTGACTGGGGTAGTGTACTTGAAGATACTCTGTAAACTGTAAAACTCACACAAAATAATGTTGTTATTATAACACTTTTCAAAGTTCTCTATTTTCTAGAGAACTTTATCTAACTTTACCCAAATCCCTCTTTGCATTGAAAATTCAGCCCAAATTGTATTTTCTACTACCCCATTCATTCACACTCTGCTCTGCATAAACATATCCCAAAGCTGTCTTACTTGGAACACTAGTGTCCCTTAAGAAAGAAGTTGATGCGCCATGAAAAAAGTCAAGTTTGAGAACTATTGCTCTCCTGGAAAGTTAAAATATACTCTCTTATATTAAAGGTCCCGAGAAGCATAACCTTTTTAACCACTTTTTTCAACTGCCTTAGCCACAGGGCCTTCTTTTTTTTTTCCATGTGACACTATAAAATTCCTGTAGGCCACTAGTGTTCACACAGCAGGTAGAAAACTTTGTTCTGTGCAGGTGGGGCAACTAACAATTCCACCTAAAGAGGTCATCCACAAGTTCTCCCTACCAAAATCCCCCCCTAGTAGGGGGAGACCTGACTCACATCCTTTTCAAAGCCTGGCTTTTCCCTCTTTTCCTTCTATTCTGTGAGCTCCTTAGAATGGTTCCAATAAACCCACCTTTTTGAACCAAGTTGTCCAGTGTAAGTTCTGTTGGTCAAAACTGAAATGCTAGGGCTTCCCTGGTGGCGCAGTGGTTGAGAGTCCGCCTGCCGATGCAGGGGACACGGGTTCGTGCCCTGGTCCGGGAGGATCCCGCGTGCCGCGGAGCGGCTGGGCCCGTGAGCCATGGCTGCTGAGCCTGCGGGTCCGGAGCCTGTGCTCCGCAACGGGAGAGGCCACAACAGTGAGAGGCCCGCGTACCGCAAAAAAAAAAAAAAACTGAACTGCTGCCTGACACACCAGTGGGCAAAAAATCAGTGGAGGGGCCAGAGTCCCAAACTGGAAGTTTCCCGAACGCCCCTTACATTTGAATGGATAAATTGTGGTGTATCCCTACAATGGGATACCGTACAGCAATGAGAATGGACTGTCTTCCACATGGGCAATAATATTCATGAATTTCACAAATATAATTAGACAAAAAAGTGAGGCATAATATGAATCCTTTTTTATGAAGGTAAAAAACAGGCAAGGACTTCCCTGGTGGCGCAGTGGTTGAGAGTCCGCCTGCCGATGCAGGGGACACGGGTTCGTGCCCCGGTCCGGGAAGATCCCACATACCGCGGAGCGGCTGGACCCGTGAGCCATGGCCGCTGAGCCTGCGCGTCCGGAGCCTGTGCTCTGCAATGGGAGAGACCACAACAGTGAGAGGCCCGCGTACCACAAAGAAAAAAAAAAACAAAAACAGGCAAAACTAACTAATGCTATTAGACGTCAGGATGGTGGTTGCCATTGGAAATGAACAGGGAACAAGAGGGCTGGTTTCCTGGGTGTGCTCACTTTGTGAACATTCATGAGCTGTACCTTATGATGGATGCATTCCTCTGTATGTATGTTATACTCCAGTAAAAAATTTTGGAGGGGTGGTGTCAGAAAAGATCATTCCCCACTGACAATTCCATTGGCAAAACCACCCAGAGGGAACATGTTGATTTCAGGACCAATATAAATGATAGCTCCAATATGATAGCTCCAGTTGTCTTAGCTCACTCTGTGTTTGGTTATCACATTTGTCTAAACATCTGTACCCATAACTTCTACATTTCTATGCATGTCAAAGAGTCATTCTGTATTAATCTTGTTTTATGTTGTCTATATTTTATGATACTTTGACATCTCAGGGCTTTGGGGACCCAGTGAGGGACTGCCCCTCCCAGGATTAGCTAATTCCTCCAGGCAGCAAACAACTTGCCTGCATATCTTTCAGATGCAAACTAACCCATCCAGAGCCCACACTCCAAACCACCTCCTCTATCTGGATTTTACACTCCTAGAGGCCATATCCTCTGCCCTAATCACAAAATACTAGACAAGGAGGGACCACCCCTATAGCCCAGAGCTACAGAAATTATTCAGACTATTCAATCTTGAGACTGCTCAGCTGTTCACCCTACCTCATCCATCCCTTCCCACAAAAGTCACAATGAAGGCTTGTGCCCATGCTTTACCCTCTCTTTCTGCCTCCTGATGGACCCTGGTGCTCCCCCACATGGCCCTGCTATGCCTCCAGTTTCTAGGGATCTGTGAGTACAGACTTCTTCTTTAATGGCAGCCATTTCCACATGTCTTACCAACCTGATAAAAAACAAATCCTGTGTACATTTCAAAGCACATTCATTCATTCCACAATTTTTTTTAAGCACCTGCTATATTTCAGGCATAGTTTTAGATGCCAAGGATAGAGCAGTGACCATACAAACAAGGTTTCTGCTCTCATGGAGCTCATGTCTAATGGGACAGAGATAATCAACAAGCAGAGAAATAAATATTTCCAGATAGAGTTAAGGTGATATGAATGAAGTAGGCCAGGATGGGTCATTTTATGTTGTTTGAGTTTTGTTTGTTTGTTTTTTAGGAAGACTGGTCAGAGAAGTTCTCCCCTTAAGGAGCTGACACTTGACCCAGAGCCTGAATAGATGATTGTATACCAAGGGCACCCAGAGATCTGTGATGGGAGCCTGGAGTCATCGAAAATAACCAGAATGACGTATTGTTGCCAATACTCATCCAGAACAAATTTTCTCAACAAGCAAAGGAGGGCTTGAATCCAACAAAAAATAATGTACCCGCATCAGCAACGTCCACAGCCTGCTCCAATCAAGTTGCCTTCCAAATGCTATAAAGCTGAGGTGCCCAGGCACCAGGACCCAGGGGATGGTTGGGCTACCTGCCCAAACCCTCAGGGCAGCAACCAGCTTGCATATGTGTTTCCATAACTGTTTGCAAATAGAAAGGAATTGTGTAGAGCCCTGAGCCCTCTTTGCTCTCCATCCCTGGGCACCCACTGCCCACACCCCCAGGCCCACACCCACACCCACTGAACACCACTGGTTCAGCTCCGCACTGACAAGAGCCTTCCCTGGCCACTGCAGACCTGACTGCCCTCCCACCTGCCCCCTGCCCCAGGCCCACCCCAGGAAGGGCAGGCTGTCCATCCACCATCCACATTAAGAGCAAACAACATTTCCACCAGTTATTTTTTAAGATCCAACTGACTTTGGACAACATTTGAATCAAATAAGGGTAGAAAAATGAAATCTCAGGGCCCTCAACTCATCAGTGGCACAATACGGGTCATTGACATGATGCAGGTCTGTCCAGGGTCCTGCAGCTAAGGGATGTGTACGCCTGGGGGCAGAGAGGGGCTGGCAGCTTCCACATTCCCCTTCCTCAAAGCTCCCGGGCTGGGCCTGGGTATCTCGCACTGGGAACCTTCCACACATGCCCTGGGCCCCAAGGCCAGCGCTACACGTACCTCCCTTCACCAAGAAAGAGCCAGGGACCCCAGATCTGAACATGCCGCCCACTGGAGCCTCCAGGAAAGAGCAGATCCATTTCACTTGGGGCAACGGGAGCTGGGCCGAGCGAGGCCAGCTAAGTGGAACCTGCACGTAGCATCTCACTCAGGCTCTTTTTCCACAGCCTCTCTCTCCTCAGAGGGTTTGTGCCAGTGACAGCTCCTCATAGAACATTTCCTAGGAGACCCGGCGGTAATTGGGCTCTGTCGCTGAAACTGGCTTGTTTATCTTTGCCTCAGATTCCAAGTTTGTCTCTCACCGTATATCTCCCTGGCGGGTTTGTTTGGGTACTCATACAAACACAGCCCTTCAGCTTTGATAGTCATCCTTCCAGAGCCCTTTTTCTTTTTTCTTTTTTTTTTGGCGGTACGCGGGCCTCTCACTGTTGTGGCCTCTCCCGTTGCGGAGCACAGGCTCCGGACGCGCAGGCTCAGCGGCCATGGCTCACGGGCCCAGCCGCTCCGCGGCATGTGGGATCTTCCCGGACCGGGGCACGAACCCGCGTCCCCTGCATCGGCAGGCGGACTCTCAACCACTGCGCCACCAGGGAAGCCCGGAGCCTTTTTATATGTCAGTAATGTCATGCTTCGGAGCTATGAAAACTCGAAGGGACCCCAGTATACCTTGCAGCAATTTAAAACCAGCAGAGATCTCATGGAGAGCCAGAGAGAGCTTCTCTGTGGCCAAGATACAATGCTGACCACCTCTAAAATGTCATTGTCCTCCACAAACTCCATCAGGTACTTGATGGCCTGTGAAAAGGGCAATTCCCTTGTCTGTAGGTCAAAGTCTCAAGGCTCCCAGCTGTCTTACAAATCAAGCAAGAATCTACTTATCAAGCATTCTGTATTTCCCTATTTAATCAGAAAGCCTGCAGAGGCACGGCCCCCACTTCCTGTTTAATCACAGAACCAGGCCTCAAGGGTCACAAGTTGGCTATTAGGCAATCTTTATGCATAAGTGCCTTTTTAGATAAAGCTTCCATGGAAAGTGCCTAAATCCTATAAAAGTAATTTATTTGCTTACCCACAAAATTATAATATTCATTTTGTTTGTGTAAACCTGCCAGTCCCTAGTCATTACTAGGAACCACAAAAAAACGTTTCAAGTAGAATTTCATCCCAGACATAGTTTACAGTTTGAATCTGACATATTATACCTGAGAGGATTACAGGAAACCATAGATAATTCCTAATTTCTACTTTGGGTCTTCATATAATAATTTTTCTTTTTCTCTTTTTTTTTTTGCTATTTGAAGAATCATCCCACACAGGAAGAGGCTGGGAACTAGGTATCCAGGAAGGAATGCTGGCCTTGGGAGGACACTGCCCCTTCTTGTAGCCATCACAAAATAAAAGAGATGCCCCTTTCTGTCTGCAGTTATCATTTGGACAGATTACAAAAATGTATTTGGGGGTTTGGGCACATGGTTTGAATCTAGGCGCCCCAAGCAGGGTGCAGGCCAGCACTGGCAGGAAGCCCCAACCCCCATGCAGGATGGAGCAGGGAGGTCAAGGCCACTGCAGGACCTCGGGGGGGAAGGAGCCATGGAAGGACCAGCTGTCCGCATAGCCCAGCTGCTGGGTTGTGGCAGCCTGCTCTGCCCGGGCCGCTCCCCACTCGCTGGGAAGCACGTCAGAAACCTGTCCTGAAGCCTCTCTCTCTTCTCCCAAGTTGAAAGGAAAGACAGCAACCTTCAGGGGCCTGACAGGCCCAGGGGACTCTGCACTGCCTGCCCTCTCCATGTGGCGCAGGGTGGGGACAGGGCGGGGCCCGGCTGGGAGTCCCCAGAGGTTCACACCCTCAGGGCCCTGTTGTCTGACACCATCCACCTGCCTGGAGCCCGCTGGCTTTGAAGAACCCCTGATTTGCTAAAGAATCTGGAGGAGGAAACGGTGAGAGACACAAAAACACATGGCAAGTGGCGGAGGACCTTCCAGGCATCATTTGGGGAGTGTCAAGTACTGGCTTGTCTAAAGCTTCCCTCCTATAGCACATCAAAGTGCCTGACCTCTTACTTTACAGCTTCTTAAATTCGTGTCCATGCCAAGGAAGCTCATTTTCGTACGGCTACTCATACTCCTAGTGGTTTCCTAGACTTTCAGAGGAGGCTTCTGGGAAAAGATGGCCTTTGACAGACAAGCCAGAATTAGGTGGATGGGACACAGAGGCAAAGGCATTACAAGCAAAAGAGCAGCCAGTGCCCCCACCAGGAGATGCAGAGTCCCCTGGGATGTTCAGAGGATTGGCGGATCCATCCATGGGTGAGGTTGGGCAGGGGCACAGACTGGAGCCCAGAGGAGTGCTTAGCTGAGGAGTTGGAGGTGTTTCTCAAAGCAAGCAGAAAACGACTGAACAACTTTGCCCAAGACGGACACGATGTTAGACTTGCCCTTTAGAAAGATGAATGTAGCCACAGGGTGAGAAATGGATTGGAGAGGGGTGAGAGTGCAGGCAGGCAAACCAGTAAGGAAGGGTGGAGAGCCTGACCCAGGGCAGAACTTCTGGAAGCATCTGTAGTATGCGCTGGAGGACCCGTTTGTTTTGTTTCCAATCCTTCTTGGACAGATACTTTTATAAAACATGTTACCAGAGAAAGTGAAATTTTAAAAGAATATACACACTATAAGCCCTAATTTTTTATCAAAACAGTTTTTAAATTGGGATCAAATATACACAACATAAAATTTACCATCCTAACCATTTTTCATCATATATAGTTCAGTAGTGTTAAGTACAGTCACACTGTTATGCAACCAATCTCCAGAACTTTTCCGTCTTGCAAAACTGAAACTACCCATTAAACAACCTTGTATTCTCTCTTGCCCCAGCCCATGGCAACCACCCTTCTACTTTGGACTACTCTGGGTACCTCATTCAAGTGGAATGGTACAGTACTTGTCCTTTTGTGTCTGGCTTGTTTTACCCAGCGTAATGCCCTCAGATTTCATCCATGTTGTAGCATGTGGCAGAATTTCCTTCCTTTTTAAGTCTGAATAATATTCTACATTTTGTTTATCCTTTAATCCTACAATGGACACTTGGGTTTCACCTATCTTTTGGCTAATGAATAATGATACTATGAATATGGGTGTACAAATATCTGTTCAATCCTTCCTTTCAATTCTTTGGGGGGTATACCCAGAAGTAGAATTGCCAACTGCATGGTAATTTTTAAAAATATTTTTACTAACTGCAATACTCTTTTCCACAGTGGCTGCAGCATTTTACATCTGCACCAGTAGTGCACAGTATTCCAATGTCTCCGCATCCTCACCAGCACTTGTTATCTTCTGGGTTTTTTTTTGTTTTGTTTTGTTTTTTTGCGGTATGCAGGCCTCTCACTGCTGTGGCCTCTCCCGTTGCGGAGCACAGGCTCCGGACGCACAGGCTCAGCAGCCATGGCTCACGGGCCCAGCCGCTCCACGACATGTGGGATCTTCCCGGACCGGGGCATGAATCCGCGTCCCCTGCATCGGCAGGCGGACTCTCAACCACTGTGCCACCAGGGAAGCCCTCTTCTGGTCTTTTGATAGTGGCCCCAATGGGTGTGAGATGAAGCCCTAATTTCTCATCATTAGATTCAAGCTGTATAAAATTATCCATCAGACCCTATAACAGTTTAGAACACTTCAGGGTTAAAACAGTTTAAAAGAGTTTAACACGCTTACTCTCAACTTCTGAACTCATCTCGTTGCAAACCAATGACAAGTATTTCCCAAACTGGCCCCAGTCTGTGGACCAGACCTTGAGTAGCACTCCTAGGCCACGTCTATCCCTTGGGGTGAAGAGCAGTGGTGGTCAGAGCCAATCTTTACTGAGCTCTTACTCTCTGGCACTACGTGTATTCATCACAAAAACCAGCACAACATCCCTATGAAGTATATACTGTTATTATGCCCAGTTTACTGAGGAGAAAGCAGAGGCACAGAGGTGACGGGCCTTGCCCCATGCCAGCAGGTCAGGAGGTGGCCGAGGCAGCTGTGAACCCCGGCAGTATGGCCTCAGCCATTTTTGTAATTATTATTGTTTTGTTTGTTTCCCAAGATTACTTAATTGATTGGTCATATGGGGGGGAAGACGGAAGGCTCCCAGGTTCTGGTTTGAGTGACCAGGTGGACAGAGATGCCAAATTTAGGAGGAAATGTGATCAGTCTAGCTTCGGACGTGTCAAGGTTAAGGTTCGCATGTGACATCCAGGTGGAGCAGGGCCATGGACTGCTGGGCAGCAAGTTGTGCTCTCCGTAACAAGGACGGGGCTAGAAGTGCAGCTGCAGAAGGCCAGGGCGAAGGTGACATGAGTTTGGTGAGATACCTCAGAGAGACCAAGAACATTCTAGGAAGAAAGAGAGGAGCCAGAGGAGAATGAGGTGACAGACAGGAATGGGGAGAGAGTGTCAGAGGGAACGACATATCGACAGGGAGTCCAGGGCTACGTGGAGGCCACACAAGACAGGATCATCTGTGGAGCTGGCTGTGTGGTGGCCCCCAGGGCATCATGGAAGCCAGGGAGGGGAAAGCTAGGTTGCCAAGGGTTGAGAGGTGGGTGGTGGTGGGAAGGGTGGAAGAAGAGACCAAGAGTGAAGACCACTCTTTCTACACAGCTCAACTGTGAAGTAGAGGAGACAGAAGACCGTCCAACTATGGGTGTCTTGTGTGGTAGGGGAGAGACTGGGCCAAGGGTGGATTGTTATTTTGTCTCACCTTTTAAAAAAGAAGGTTGGAACAAACATGAGTTTGTTCTTAGTTTGGGGGTGAGGGGGGCAGGGGAACCCAGTAGGAAGGTGAAAGATTGAGAGGAATCTGTGCTGATCGCTGGAGGAATAGGGCATTGGATCAGGAATGGTCAAGCTTGAATAGGGAGAGAAGCCCCTTTTCCCCTAAGAAGGGAGGGAAGGCAGTTTATGATACAGGTTCACTTGTGAAAGAGGGAGGAAGCTGATGCCCTCAATGAAGCTGGTGGCAACTGCCTGCTGAGAGCGTGTGGTGTGAGGGTCCGGAGAAGGGAGGCGGACTTTGGACGCGCCACCGAGAAACAGCAGTGAGAGTCACCTAGGGCGGCAGTGAAGACACACCAGAAGCAGGAAGAGCCCAGTGAGGCTGGAGAAAATGCGTCAGCATGAGCCCCATCGCCCATTTGTGAGATTTTTCTTCATCAGGGCTCAGTTGCCCATGCACAGAAGAGAAGGTGGATGACAAGATTGAGCCCAGTTAAGGTTTCACAAGTTGGCTCTGACTGTAGTCAAGGGGGCAGGAAAGTGGAGTGATTGCTGTCATGAGAGGAAAGGAATGAAGTGATTTGTGGTGGTTTTTTAAAAATGTCCACACGCTCCCAACACTCCTCCCTTCAAAAGGTTGAGTCTCATTCCCCTGACTTTGAGGGTGGGCTGGACTTAGCAACTTGCTTCTAAGGAATAGAATGTAGCAGAAGTGACAGTGACAGTGTGTGACTTCCAATTCTAGGTCACAGAAGACCTGTGGCTTCTCCTTTTCTCTTTCTCCTTCTTGGATCACTTGTTCTGGGGGAAGCCAGCCGTCATGTCCTGAGGATGCTCAAGCAACCCTATGGAGAGGTCCTTGTGGCGGGAGCTGAGGCCTCCTGTCAATAGCCCCACAGGGAGCCCTTGGAAGCAGACCCTAAGGCCCTAGTCAAGCCTTCAGATGACTGCAGCCCTGGCCAACATCTTCACTGCAACCTCCCGAGAGACCCTGAACCACAGCCACCCAGCTCAGCCCACAGAGACTAAATAAAGGAAACTAAGTGTTTGCTATTTTAAGCTATTAAGCTTTGGAGTAATTTGTTATTAACAATTGATAACCAATATATTGCCCAAGTGTGAGAGCAGAGAAGGCAGACAGTGAGACTGATCCAGGGTCAGGGTTTGGCAGGTGGGCCCTGGTAGAGGTCAAGGGGCAGGAAAGTAGGGTCATTAGTGGCATGAGAATCGAATGAAGTAGGGTCAGGAAGCGCCTCTCAGGTGAGGTGATGGAGAAGGCACAGGCCTGGAGGAATCAAAGAGCATATGTATAGGAGTGGGGGTGAAGGGATGAGGTGTAGGGGAGTCAGGCAGTGGGATTTCTTGTTTGAGGAGAACGTGTTCAGATGGACAGGGTGAAGGTTAAGGAAAGTTGAGGACAGTGGAGTTAAGGTTCATGGACAGCAAAGGCAGTCAGGACAGAGGCAGGACGTAAGGTGGAGAGAAAGACCTACCTTCAGATGCCAAAGGTCTTACCATGCATGGGAGAGTGTCAGGCCAATAGGTGACAGGGGGTAAAGGTGGCATCTCTGGGTAGCTTGAGGCTTCAGGGAGGTTTTTCCAAAGAGTGGAATCATAACAGCCTGTGCAGAGCCAAAGATGGCACTCAGGATATGCCCCCACCCCAAGAGGGCTGCAAGGGAGATGGTGTGGCCAGGAGAGAGCAGGCCACAGATGGGCATGGAGTCATCCCCAGTGTCGAATCCCACCATCTGCAGGATACCAGGGACACTGAGATGAAGACATCTCCTAACCTAGGGGAGAAACAGACAGCAAAGGGAGAAAAACCAGAATGGGAATCGGACTTCAGAGAAACAAAGTCCCGCCGGCCCCTCCCAGCTGGTCTGCCTCCTATTCCTGTGTCACATGTGCTGTGCTGGGATGAGAGGACTCTTCATTCACTTACTGTTCTCCCTACAGAGGCAGGATCCTGTTTCCTTCTCACATCCTGTTTCCTCCTCCCATACACAGTGTTTCTTTATCCTCGGATGCCCCTCCCACGCCGTGTGCCACCACCACTGCTGTTCTTCCTTCTCCTGGCCACACCCTCTTTTTCTGGGGGTTGCTGTGTTCCCCAGGCACTACCTCCTGCTGAGAGTCTGTGCTACTGAGTCACCAGGTAGGCCACTCTTTTCTCTGGACTGGCTTGTCTGCTAGATTCCATCTTCACTGACATGAGTCTTTCCCAGGAGGCCCTGTAGTTCCTCATGTGAGTAAATCTCAGCAAGACCTCGCCATCAGTTCTAGCAGGTCTGAACCCCAGAAGGAGGCAGAGCTTATCGCCAACTTTTGACCCCTACTTGAGCTCTGTACATTTGCCCTGAAATCCTAATATCTGTCTCTATATCGTTAAATTCATTAAGGTTCCCAGGTCCGGGTTTATCCGCCAGGCCAAATGCCTTTGAAAGGACAATGGCAACTCTTCAGGTGGTCCCCTTGCCCCTTTCTGCTGTCTATGCGCATGCGTAGTCCACAGCCACACCTCCCCTGTGAGGTGACACGAGTGGCAGCATGTGCAGGAAAGTGAATATTGCCAAGCAAACACACAGCAAAGCCAAAAACACATTTTGCAAAAAAATGTTAGGAGTAAAATGACAGGCTTGTAATGGTCTTGGACATCAGTTCTTATCCCTCTGCTCTTGCAGTTGTTTAATGTTGAAACGAGTCAACTTGAAGCTGTATAATAAATGAATTCCAGCTTGATCTTGGCAGAATTTGTTTTGCTTGAGGGAAGTTGTTTATGCCCCTAGTTGTTATGCGGGGGGGAGGGGCATGTTTAAACTATACGCCCCCCCCACCCCACATCGTTTGATTCATGTTATACAGAGTCTTGTCCGTCATCTGATGCTGCTGTAAACAAGATTATCCTTGTCTACCAGGAATGAGCCCAATGCCAGTGACTTTAAATAAACACAAGCACCAGTTTTGTATTTACATTGTCTGAGGTAACCGCTGGCAAGAGCTTTTAATGGCGCCGTTGGCCCCTCCCTGGCTAAGGTAGTGTGGGCTTTTGCGATTGACCTTGTTTGTGGAGGACTCACTCAGGGGAAAGATTTCTTACTTAGCAGATGAGTGCTACACCCAAGCCGGATTCTTATGTGTGGTTTTGGCATTTTCATTTCTGTCAAGTTCGCATTGCCTCTTTTTGTGCTGGATGGAGCAGGACAGGGGTGGGGAGGCGGGGAACCTTAGATGTGTAAAGTGAAATCCTGACCTGGAGCTACTGAAACCATCAATGGAAAGGCTTGAGTGACAGTGGGCTCCGAGAATTGTGTTATTCATAGGACTAATTATTAGAAAATGATTCCTGTTGACCTGCTCTCTGGAAGACATCAGTGCCTTCGGTTGCATTCCACGCAGAAAATAATTGGAAGTTTGCAGAAGTCTCAGTGTCTGTCGCAGTTCCAAACCAAGAAACCACAGAAACATACAATTCTTCAAATAGTGGTAAATTATCTCTGTGGAGGAGTGAAAAGAAGAGCAATCCCCCTCTGCTAATCTCCCCTACAAAGAAAGCAAGAACTATGTAGTGCACACTCCAGCCCTCTAGGAACAGACTGAGAATGTATTTTTGCAGTAGCACTATTTGGTTAATATTCCAGACTTCAAATGCAGGACATAAAGAAATCAGTTTCTAAGAGCTAAACAGACTTCTTGTGGAATATCATTCTGCTGGGGGATGGTGTAAGGGAGGGATGGAAAAGAGCCTGACTATGTGGAAAAACATAATGGGAGAGAGAGATTTATGGTCCCTTGTTTGAGTTCAGGTTTCAAAATCTCTCAGGAAAGTTATTTAATTCACCTGTGACTCCATTTCCTCTTCTGTATGATAGGAGTGATAATAGTACTTTCCTCTTTTTTTCTTTCTTTCTTTCTTTTTTTTTTTGCGGTACGCGAGCCTCTCACTTTTGTGGCCTCTCCCATTGCGGAGCACAGGCTCCGGACGCGCAGGCTCAGCGGCCATGGCTCACGGGCCCAGCCGCTCCACAGCATGTGGGATCTTCCCGGACCGGGCCACAAACCCGTGTCCCCTGCATCGGCAGGCGGACTCTCAACCACTGCGCCACCAGAGAAGCCCAGTACTTTGCTCTTAAGGCAATGGAGAGGATTAACGTAACTTTGGTGCAGCTCATTGCGAACCGTTCTAGTACTTCTCTGACGGACTCCTTCTTGCCTAGTACAATGTGAACTCATAGCAGATGCTCAAAATAGATCGATCCTGTAGAATAGCTGTATCAGTGGGGGCTCAGATGCAGAGAATAGAATCCATTCTAGCTAGTGTAAGTGAGTTGGGATTAATTAAGCAAAATGGCTTGTAAAAGCAGTGGGAGGTGATTCTGAAACCACCTCTAGGGAGAGATTTCAGAGGTGATTCTCAAAGCCACCCTGCAGAATGGAGCCACCAAAAGGCTGCTGCCTCTTCTGTAATCAAGAAACAGCCACTACAGAGGCAGGCTCCAGAAATCACACCTGTTCGCTACCAGCTACCCCAGCTCAATGGAAGGCGCCCGTGGCTCCTGATGTCCGCGAGCCTGCAGAAACCGCAGACGTCAACCCTGCCTCGCTCCCATCTTCCAAGCCTGTCACAGATGGATCTGAGTGGTTAACTCGAACTCATGTGAAAACATTCAGGTACAAGAGAGTTTGGTAAAGTTGTTTAGTGCTCCGGCCCCAGCAGGTCAGGAGTGAGCAGAAGGTGGGACAAAGGGCCGAGCCCCAGCCACCATGCTACCACGGTGGTCATGAGATAATGCCCAAGGACAGGGAGAAGGGAAACGGGACTTGTGTCTCCTTCTCTCCCTACCTTCCTTGTCCTTGGGTTCCTCAGCATCTGTGGCCATGGATGAACCCCAGTGTGGTTCTAAAAGCTGTGTTCATTTAGACCAGTGCTGTGGAGAGTACTAAAAGATTCAAGGAATTTCTAGGAGAGAGGAAAAATGGAAAATATAGGGGGAATCCAAGTAGATATTGCTGGACATCTAGAAATATTGGAGGGTAGATATAGATTCTGTAATAATTAGAAAAGCCCACAAGGTTTTCTGTGGTTGAGCTGAAGTCATTTGTCTATGCTGGTAGGATTCTATGGGGTAGCAGTACAGTATGAAAATCACTTTATTCTTGCCCGTTAAAAAGGAAACAGCAGAATGGAATACAACAAAATGTTAGCAGCGTTCTGGGTCACGGGAATAAGAGTGACTATTGTTTTCTCCTTTATATAATCTCTTTATATATCCATCAATATCTATATATTAATTTTACTATCTGTAAAAAAGCCATTTATATGACTTTTAAGGTAATCAACCAAAACCAAACTTTTTCTCTCCTTTTTTTCTCCTTTTTTTTCTTTCTTTTTAATCTTTCAAATCATTTGCTAATATTTTAAAAGCCCTCACCAGTAGGTAAATCCTTACCTGCGCAACTAATAGACCATTAAACATTTTCAAAATATTATAAACACACAACATTTGAACTAAATTCATCCGCTTGCTAATGGCTGGATTTTATCCCATCTCTTGAGTGAATTTGTCTCTCAACATCTTGAAACTGAAATGCTGCCTTAGAAGCTATTTTAAAGTTGTCTGGTTTGTTTCTCTAAAGACAAATGACAATGGCAAAAACCAAGAAATACATTTCGTTAAAGATTACAGTTATCTTTAACCCTCAAAAATATCAAGAGTATTCTCTATCAGGTAAGGTAAAAACTGGTATTTGTTTATTTGATTATATAGTATAAGTGTGTGGACCACACAAATTCCTCTCATATAGGATCTCATTTAGCCTCATAAGGCCCTTAAGGAAGGTATTATGCTCTTTATTTAATTGATGACAAGGAAACAGGCTGAGCGAGGTTGAGTGGCTTTTCAAAAACCACACAGCCCTCTGATTGCAACCATGGACCCACGTTAGCCTTAGACAAACACCTGTCAGCTAAGGACTGTGACACATGTTATGTCAGCTTGCCTCCTGCAGCCATCCCGTGGTTGCTCACAGCCTGGGGCCCCCACTCTTCAGCCCAATCCAAGTACTAATCAGGGAGCCGATCTGAATGGAATGATAAGCCCCTGTCATTGACACCCTCACATCTCCATGATTCTCAGTGGGGCTGCGTCCTTCAGGACACCCGGTCGCCTCAGTAGCACCCTGAGGTTGCCAGCCTCTGACTGCCACGCAGATGATGCTCTGGGGGAGCATGTCCATGGGACTGTTTCCACAGGTTCCACTACTAGTTCCACAGGTTGGAACTTCACGGACCAGGAAAATGTCAGTTTGCCAACTTTTCGTTTCTTCTCAAAAGGACATTTCATACTATTTAACATCCTCTCCCTCAAATTGCAAAGGCATACGTTCAGAATTACAAATTTTTTTTAAAAAAAATAGCTTCATAGGAAAATCACTACGTTGTTATTTTTCTCATTTTGCTGTGGACCAGTGTGGTAGGTCTGATGGCTACCTCCTAACCCCTGGAACGAGTGAATGTGTTACCTTATCTGACAACAGGGAATTCAGGTAGCAGATAGGATTAAGGTTGCTCCCAAACAGACCTTAAACTGGGGAGATTATCTTGGATTATCCAGGTGGGCCCAATGCAATCACAAGTCCAGTGTAATCTTAAATGGACAAAGGAGGCAGAAGAGGAAGTTGGAGTGATGCCATATTCAAAGCCCTCCACCCACTGCTGTGGCTGTGATGACGGAGGAGGGGCCGTGGGCCGAGGCAGGAGGGTGGCCTCTTGAAGCTGGAAAGGTTAGGGAAGGGATTCTCCTGCAGAACCTCCAGGAAAACACGCAGCGCAGCTGACACCTGGATTTTAGCCCAGTGAGACCTGGAACCTACAGCAAGATATAATGCATTCATGGTGTTTTCAACCACTAAGTTTGTGGTAATTTGTTACAGCAGCAATAGAAAACTAGCACAACCAATGAAACTTCGTCGTGGCCTGACTGAGATCTGGGGGGGCCCCTAGCTTTAGAAGCCCATCCTAGAAAGAGCCTGTCAGAATTTCCCATTCTACAGAAGGACATTTTGTATAACCAGGTAAGACGATGTACACGAGAACTCTGCCAAGTGCCTGGCGTGTAAAGCCATTCAGGAGCAGGTAAAGCCCAGGCCCCACCTACATGTTTCTGAGATCACAGCCTCAAATGAGGGACACGATGCCCCAGGAGCAAGTTGTGGAGGGCTGAGGGGAAGAACTGCTGCCTGGTGGAGCATGACCTGCCCAGGAGGGTTGGGGGAAGAGCAGTTCAGAAGGTGCTGGGCTTGGAAATGCCAGCACAAACCCTAGGGTGGAGGCTGAGGTCGCTTGTGAGTGTCTCTAGGAATATAATAAGTGCTTGATGAATGGCAGCTATCATTATTTTTTTCCTTTTTTTTTTTTTTTTTGTGGTACGCGGGCCTCTCACTGTCGTGGCCTCTCCCGTTGTGGAGCACAGGCTCCAGACGCGCAGACTCAGCGGCCATGGCTCACGGGCCCAGCTGCTCCGTGGCATGTGGGATTCTCCTGGAGTGGGGCACGAACCCGCGTCCCCTGCATCGGCAGGCGGACTCTCAACCACTGCGCCACCAGGGAAGCCCAGCTATCATTATTAATAACAGCATCACTACCATTTTGTCATTGTCATTATTGTTATTTTTTAACCAAGGCAAATGATCAGGTCCATTTTTAGAAAAGGTCACTCCGGAGCTAAGACAGAGAATTACTGGGAGACCAGAAGAGTCAGATCACAAAGAGAACAAGGAGGAGGCTGCTGGACACATAACCCCCAATCTCAGCTGCACGGGTAAGTACACGTATATGCACCTCACTTCTTTACTCCCTAGTCTTGCAGCAGGGGAGAATGCGGCTTAGAGAAGTCCAGTGACTTAAACTCCAAATGCCAGTAAGTGCTGAAGTGGGAGTCGATCCCTGGTTTTCACACAGACAGAAAGATGGGGTAATTTCTCAGCACTAGAGACCAAAATAGTTTCATGAGAAAGTCAGCACAACTTGTCTGTTCCCTGTGGAACCCAAATTTGGGTTAAAGTCCCAGATCCTCAATGTGTCATTAGTCAGGGTAAGTAGAAGTGACTGCAGTAACAAACAATCCCCAGACATCAGTGCTTTAACACGAGAAAAGGTTTTTCTTGATTACATCTCAGCCCAGTATGGGAGGTTGAGGGACTGACTTTGCAGGACATGGCCATTCAGGGACACTTTGGGGTTTGCCTTTCTCTGTTAATCTTTCTCAGTGATGGAAGATCACTGGATCATGTGTCCTAGGGGTATTTGGGGGGTCCAGTAACCAAACCTGTTGTTTTGAGACAATCGTAGATTTACATGAAGTTGTAAGAAATAATACAGAAAGAACCCATGGACCCTTCACCCAGTTTTTCCCAATGGTAACACCTTACAAAACTCTAGTTCAATAACACAGCCAGTGCTGACATTAATACCGTCAAGATAGAGAACAGCACCATCACACAAGGACCCCTCATGTTGCCCTTTTACAACCACACCTGCTTCCCTCCCACCTTCATCCCCTCCTTAATCCCTGGCAAGCTAATCTGTTCTCCAGTTCTATAATTTTGTCATTTCAATCATATTGTATATGTGAAATCATATAGTACGTAATCTTTTTAAAAATTTATTTATTTATTTATGGCTGCATTGGGTCTTTGTTGCTGCACATGGGCTTTCTCTAGTTGCTGCGAGTGGGGGCTACTCTTTGCTGTGGTGCGCGGGCTTCTCATTGTGGTGGCTTCTCTTGTTGTGATTGTGGACTCAAGGCATGTGGTTTTCAGTAGTTGTGGCATGCGGGCTCAATAGTTGTGGTGCACGGGCTTAGTTGCTCCGCGTCATGTGGGGTCTTCCCGGACCAGGGATCGAATCTGTATCCCCTGCATTGGCAGGCGGATTCTTAACCACTGCGCCACCAGGGAAGCTCCGGTATGTAACCTTTTGAGACTGGATTTTTTTCACTCAGCATAATTCCTGTGGAGATTCTTCCAGGTTGTTACATGTAGCAATAGTTTGTTCTTTTTTATTGCTGAACAGTGTGCCATGGTATGATGTGCCACAATTTGTTAACCATTCACCCACTGAAGGAGCTCTGGGCTGTTTCCAATTTTTGGCTACTATGAATAAAGCTGCTGTAAACATTTGTATAGAGGTTTTGACGTGAACGTAAGTACATAAGTCTTCATTTCTCTGGGGTAACTGCTCAGGGGTGTAATCGCCGGGGTAGAAGATATTTGCATGTTTCATTTTTTTGTTTTTGTTTCTGTTTTTTTAAGAAAATGCCGAACTGTTTTCTGGTATGGTTATCTCATTGCCATTTTAATTTGCATTTCCCTAATGGTTAATGATGCTGAGCGTCTTTCACGTGCTTATTTGATTCTGTATATCCTTTCCAGTGAAATGTCTCTCTTCGTGTTTTTTTGTCCATTTTCTAGTTGGATTGTTTGCTTTTTGACTACTGAGTTTTGAGAGGTTTGTATGTATTCTAGACATATGGATATATGGTTTACGAATATTTTCTCCCAGTCTGTAGCTTGTCTTCTCATCTTCTTAACAGAGTCTTTCTCTGAACAGAGGCTTTCATTTTGATGAAGTCTAATTTAGGAAGTCTAAAGGATGTTTTTCATTTTATGGTTTGTGAGTTTATGTCAAGCCTAAGAACTCTTTGCCTAGCTCTGGATTCCAAAGATTTTCTTCTATGTTTTTTCCTAAAGGTTTTATAATTTTATGTTTAAGTCTGTGATCCATGTTTGAGTTCAGTTTTGTAAAGTGTGGGAAGTTCTTATGGGCTGGGCCTGGACGTGGCACACATCACATGCTCACATCTCATTGGCTGGGACCCAGTCACATGGCTCCACCTGACAGCAAGGGAGGCTGAGACTGTATTCCAGGGGTGCGCGCAGTGGGAAGAGAGGATCACAGGAATCAGGTATTGATTGGTGAGCGCTACAGTCTCTGCCACACCTAGTGATAATGTTCAAAACTGTTACTCCTTGCTCTGCTAATGTGTTCCAGAGTATTTACCAAATAACTGGGAACTGGCAATGTTTCTGTACCTGGAATGTAATAGATATTTGATAAATATTGGTGGACTTTAAAAAAGGGGGGATCTTACTTTTTTCACATTGTCCTGCAAGATCAGAATCATGATCTCTATTTTACTGCTTGGGGAAGCTGTATTTTTCTGTCCCTCCTGGGAGGCCTGTGGAGGAGGATTGACCTGGGTGTGACACCCTGGGCCACAGGTGAGAGGCTGGCTCTCCAGGAGGACATGTGGATGCTATAGGCCCGGTCCTCTGTTTACCTGGTGTTCCAGAGGCAACAGCAGCAGGAATGGGAGGGGTGGAGGTGCAGGAGCAGAGATGCCAGGGGAGTAGAAGGTTGGGTGTCTATTTAGCAAGGGAACAAGGACATGAATTCCCAGAGGTACAGAGCAGAAGGATTAAAGAGCAGCTCTTGAGTTAAAATATGAGTGAGTTTATTGTGGGAGGTGACACCATCGCCTGAAGTGGTAGCTGGCTCTAACAACCCAGGATGGAGGGAGGAAACCTTCCTGGATGCGAAGTGACCACTCAGCCAGGAACCTTTGGCCTTTGTTCCATCTCTGTGGTTTGTGCTCTGGGCTAGGGAAACCGAGGTCAATCATTTCACCAGCATGGTCAGAGACTAAGAGGAAGCTTCAGGAAAACCCCAAGGAAGCTCGGAAGAGAGAACTCATTCTCCTGACTGTCTGCACTGCTTGAGGTTAAGAATCTGTGTACCCCATTAAGACATCCTGGAACTGTGTGGTTCCCGTTCCAAACCAAACCAGAACCCCTGGGCTTCCAACTTTGTACCTATTCTTGGCAAAATCATTTTCTCCTTTCAGAAGGTGTGAGTGTCAGAAGAAAGAAGGCAGTCCACAAGTCTTCTCTCCAGGTCACTCTCCTTGAAGCACCCTAGTGAGAGGCAAGCGGGGACAACCTTAGGAGGCGCCGGCAATCTGCCTCCCACGCCGCCCCCGGCACAGCGCGGAGGGGCGGGGGTGGGTAGTGGATGGTGAAGGAAAAACAAAAACCGTGAAAAAGTGTGGCAGTTTTTGCCAAGCTAGATGTGGCAGTGATGTCTGTCTGGGCCTAGCTTCCCTTCGTGAGGACCAGGACTCGGGGTGGGGGCTGGGGCTGCCCTCCCTCACCCTGCCCAGCTCTGCCTCTAACCCACTCAGTTCACTGAAGCACCGTAAATACTTCTTGGGTGTAACTGCCTCGTGCTCCTTGGATGCATTGGAACCTATGTCTAAATAAAAGTTCAAAAGGGAAAAAAAGAAAGCCTAAATCTTCTAAACTTCAAACAGGGCCCTAGTCAGGTTCAGTTTACCCTGCATGAAGTGTGCAGTCAGTGACGGGGAAACAACAATAATTTCGCCCCGATGTTTCCCGCAAGAAGCATACTCCTAGAGTCCTCGTAATCTCATTTGGGTGGGCCCACATTTCAGGAAGGGGGGCCGGGGGAAGGGGCATCCCCTGGACTCGCTGAACACAGGGCAAGTTTTCACAGGATGGACCTCATTCTGGGGAAAAAGTTGTGTGTTTCTTGACTCCCCACACAAAATTGATTTCAACAACTCCATTCGGCTCCGTTTTCTTCTCTGACAGCTGTGTTTAGGTGGCGCTGGCTTCTGGGTGAGCTCTCTTCAGGATGGGGTGCACACACTGGAGTAATCCATGTTTCTCATCAGCTCGTTGCTAACAAAGGGCCGCCAAAGCCAAGGACACCTCTTCACATTCAGCTGTGGACGCCAGTGAGCTTTCCCGCTGTCAGTGGGGGCCCTCTGTCAGGGCGAGGATAGGGAGGGAGTGTGTGTGTGTGTGTGTGTGATGGGGGCAGGGGGGAGGGCAGCACCGCTGGTTCAGAACCATCTCTGTGTGTGGTCTGAGGCTACTCCTCATTTCATGAAATCCAGGCTTCATTCCTGGCTCCGGTCAAACTTGTGCGTCACTGAATGAGTCCCTTGTCCACTTTCCCAAACACCGCTGAGGTTTGAAAGGGCTCTGTGGGTAGACTGTTACTGTCAGCAAAAGCAAACAAGCCGCCGTATTTAGCGGAGCATTTTCGAATATTTAAACATAATAAGCTTCAGCTAGTCCTGCACAGTTGTGGCCAGCAAGAAGGCAGGAGGGGGAAAAGCTGTGAACGTTCCTTCCTCACAGTGACCTTGACGTTCCTCTGAGGGGCTGGCCCTGGGCGGGGCTGAGCTGCCTGTGCCTGGAGCTGGGAATGAGGGCCTGTCCTGCCTCCAAGGCCGCTGGGGGCAGTGGGGGGGGGGGGGGGGGTGTTGGGTGGCAGCTTGAGTGTAATTCACTCACAGCCCCTTCATAATCAGATGTGGTCTGAGCCTAAGGTAAGGTTGTTCTTCCCACCCTTGGAAAACTGTAAAGCTCTGGGAAGCCCCTCCTTGTATAAGAAAGAAAGTTCTATGATTGCAGCATAAATAAAAAGCTAAACTGGGTAGCTGTGGGTGTCCCAAGTAGGTACAGCTAAGATTGTCCCCGTGGACGTGGCCTGGCACCCTCTAGGGCTGATGATGGCTCTAGAATCACCTTCCCTGCAGCCAGCAGAGACCACGGCCCCACCAGCCAGCCACCATCCCGCCCACCAGGCCCCGTTCCACCAGCTCGAAGTGGCTTTCTGGTGTATGGGGCAAGATAGAACCGTAAAGTCAGTCCTTCTCATCGGCCAGAATAAGGTCAGTGCCCTCCCCCACTCGAGCCAAAGGAGGCTTCCGGAGGCCACTCCAACCCCGCTAACCAGGCGTGGGGTCCAGACTCCCAGGATAGACTACCTGTGCCACCCCAGGACTCTGAATGGGCTCCCTGTCTGCCAGAGCAAACAAGGTCCCTGTGGTGGGGAGGAGGTCACAAGGGACATGTAGGAAGACAGGGGACTTTTTCTCTCTGGATGTTCCATTAGGGAAAGCCTGCCAAGGGATTTGTCAGAATCCAATCTGCTCCAGTGTTATGGATTCAACGGGAAATAGCCCCTTCAAGGAAGACAAGGCCCAAAGGGCTCTTATAATGCCGCTGCTTCCCGCGCCCCAGCCAGAGCCACCTCCTGTCCACCGCAGGCTGCCACCCAGGTTTCCTCCCCGCCTTGGGCTCACACGGTTTGTCTGCCTGCCTTATACGTGCTCCGGGCTCTGGAACACACAGTTGACTAACTTTACCTTCTGTCTTCCTATCTGTAAAATGTGAGTATTGATAGCTGACTTGCAGGGCTGTTACGGGGTTTAGAAAAGGGCCTGGCTTAGACAGTGCCTGGCCTCAGCAACTGCCCAATGAATGGCTGCCTCATTCAAACTTTGAAGCATTTTGGGGAGCTCCCATAGCCTTGCTAACAACCCAGGAGTTCGATGGGAGCAGGGGGCCTGGGGCTGTGTTACTTGCTGTCAATCCACCTCTCAGAGCCCGTTTCCCATGGGCGCTGGTGGGGTGGCGGTGGGGACAGGACGTGGGTGTCTGACTTCTGACTACTTATCCTTCCTCCTTCAGGATCCAGCCCCTGGAGAAACTAGCATGCTGTCTTCACCCTGCCCCAGGGACCTCTAAGTTCCCTCCCCTCCAAGGCCCATGTGGCCTGAGCCCTGGTGCAGCCTCCAGCATCCCAGCCTCTGATACACTCAGCACTGAAGCTCAGAGTGCAACCTGGAGAAGCCCCGGGCTCATTGCATTGGTAGGAGACCCGGGAAGGCAGAGAGGACCCACTTCACTACCAGCCGCCCTCCTCAAGCCACTTGTCCTATACGTCAGGAGGACATCCTGTGATTTCCTCCCAAGGAGACCTTGGAAAGTTGGACTTCTTTTTTTTTTTTAATTGAAGAATAATTGATTTACAATGTTGCGTTAGTTTCAGGTGTACAGCAAAGTGATTCACTTATACATATATATATATATATTTATGTGTATATATATGTGTATATATATTCTTTTTTTTTTTCGCAGTACGTGGGCCTCTCACTGCTGTGGCCTCTCCCGTTGCGGAGCACAGGCTCCGGGCGTGCAGGCTCAGCGGCCATGGCTCACAGGCCCAGCCGCTCCACGGCATGCGGGATCCTCCCGGACCGGGGCACGAACCCGCGTCCCCTGCATCAGCAGGCGGATTCTCAACCACTGTGCCACCAGGGAAGCCCTATACTAGTCTTTTTCATATTCTTTTCCATTATGGTTTATTACAGGATACTGAATATAGTTCCCTGTGCTATACAGTAGGACTTTATTGTTTATCTATTTTCTGTATAGGAGTTTGTATCTGCTAATCCCAAACTCCTAATTTCTCCCTCACTCAAAGTCTTTCCCCTTTGGTAACCATAAATTTGTTTTCAATGTCTGTGAATCTTTCTTTTTCTGACTTACTTCGCTTAGTATGATAATCTCTAGTCCATCCATGTTGTTGCAAATGGCATTATTTCAATTCTTTGTTATAGCTGAGTAGTATTCCACTGTATATATGTACCACATCTTCTTTATCCATGCCATTTGTTGATGGACATGTAGGTTACTTCCATGGCTTGGCTATTGTAAATAGTGCTGCAATGAACATTGGGGTGCATGCATCTTTTCGAATTAGAGTTTTCTCCAGACATATGCCCAGGAGTGGGATTGCTGGATCATACGGCAACTCTATTTTTAGTTTATTAAGGAACCTCCATACTGTTTTCCATAGTGGCTGCACCAATTTACATTCCCACCAACAATGTAGGAGGGTTCTTTTTCTCTACACCTTCTCCAGCATTTGTTATTTGTAGACTTTTTAATTATGGCCATTCTGACCAGTATGAGGTGGTACCTCATTGTACTTTTTATTTTCATTTCTTTGATAATTAGTGATGTTGAGCATCAGGAAGACAGACTTCTTGAGTCTGCGACCCAATGGGCACGATTTGAGACCATGGAATCTCTTAGACAACTGTGCCTCCCATTTGGAGAGCTACAGGATAAGGAGAAAAAGAAGTGTTCTGCAAAGAGTCGGTGCTCAATAAAAACTTCTTGGCCTCATTTAGTTTATCCTGAAAAGGGAGGGCAGAAGAAAAGAAAAGAGTGGCTAAAAGGAGAGCAAAGTGAGGTTGGGAAGAAGAGAATTTCAAACTTGGAATTAACAGAGAAGCGATCCCTGGCGTGTGCCACTAGGACAAAAATAGTGTTGACCCATGGCAGGCGACTTAGCACCGGTGCTTCAGTCCCCACACCCATAGGGGCTGATGATACCTCCCCCTGTGATGAGGAGGAAAGGCCATGGCCTGTGCGAAGTGGCTGGCTCAGAGTCAGAGCACAATGAATGGCTGGTCCATGCCCCTTGTGTTTCTTACTCTTCTGTAGAGGTAGGACCAGAGCCTATGGCTCAGGCTCCCAGAGAATGTTCTCCCTGCTCCCTCTGGAGGTCTTGTGTGTTGGAGCCCAATTACCTTTTTCTGCACCTCTTTAGCATGCAGTGCCTGGGCCTTGTCCCTCCTGTGGTGGGGCCTCGCTGCAGGAGGGAACATCTCTGAGAGTCCGTGGGCTCAGCGCCTGGCTGGCAGACTCCTTAAGCAGGACCAACATGCCAATGACCGCCAGGGCCCGCATTCCAGTCAGGAGACTTCTGCCGCTGAAGCTGCCACGTGAAAAACTGCAAATCACCAAAACAACTATAAACAGAAAACTGATTGAATAAATTAGATGTAACCATATGATGGAATACAATACAGCCATTATAAAGAATGAACTAAAGTGATCACCTGCTAATTTGAAAGAGCTCTGATGTGTAGAAAGTAAAATCAGCAAGGGCCAGAGTTGTGGATATAGAGAAATTTCTTTTATATAAATAAAAAGTATATAATCTTTCCTGGTTTAGGAGCTGACATTTTTCTGTAAACGTCCAATCTCTGAAAGTTTCTTTTGGGGGGAACAACTGGGATTTTATCGTACACTTCTCTGTACTGTTTTGTTTTGTTTTGTTACTCTATGTACGTACTGCTTTTAGTTTAAATAATGAGCATTGTACATGGTGGTTACCTGAGATTAAGGACACTTGGAGGAAGTTTTGTTTAAAATAGAGCAGGAGCTGATTGGTGGGAAGGAGAAAAGAGACCCTGACGGAGTTCAGCGTGTTTGTGACAGTAGAGGCAGTTTCAGCTCGAGCTGTTTCTGATTAATCCCGGTACCCTCCAGATGAATGGGACGTAAACCACAGACCGATTATGAGAATCCCAAGAAGGAAACTCCCTCTTCCGTCTATCTATCCACTCACTCATCTGCCCACCCACACACAAGACTGTCGTGTCTACCCACCACCCCACAAAAAAGGGCGGTAAAAGGAAGAAAGCAGTGCTGCTAATAATAAATTATCCCTGTGGACAAACCCCCTCTATGTTTCCCCCTTTCTCTCCTCTGTGTTGCAGCCCAGCACTCAGCAAAGGGAGATTTAAAAGATGCAGGGGAGCTGCTTACTCACGTTAAAAAACCACGACTGGGGCTTCCCTGGTGGCGCAGTGGTTGAGAGTCCGCCTGCCGATGCAGGGGACGCAGGTTCGTGCCCCGGTCTGGGAGGATCCCGCATCCCGCGGAGCGGCTGGGCCCGTGAGCCATGGCCACTGGGCCTGCGCGTCCTGAGCCTGTGCTCCGCAGCGGGAGAGGCCACAGCAGTGAGAGGCCCACGTACCACAAAAAAATAATAATAATAAAAAATAAAAAACCACAACCGGCAATGAAGAGAATCATTTTCCCTGGCACTGAAACAGAACACATGCATTGGAGTCCCTGAGAGCTGGCAGCACACTAAAAGGTAAACAGCTCTTGTGAAATGCATGAAATGCACCTCCCAGAAAGGCTCCACCCAAAAGTGTGGGCTGTTTTTCCAAATGAGCTCCAACTACTTAATTTCCCTGCCGAGTCAGCCCATATTTCCTGAGTGTTGCCCACATCCAGCTCTGCCCCTACCTCATGGGGTCAAAACTAACCAAAACTATCACACAGCTGACTAGACCCAGCTGACAGGTCAGCTCCGTTGTCTGACAGTGTCTACTCTGGGTCAGGACACCTGGCTTTTACTCCTGGGGTGACGACCGCTAGCTGGAGGCTAATTTGAAGAGTGATTTTTCCTCTTTGGGTCTGTTTGCTCTCCCACAGCATGTGGGGCAGTATATCCCACACATGTGCATAGGTTTCTGTGTGTTTATTTGGTGGGGGGTGGCTTTTGGAACAATGGGGAAAACCTGTGTCCACCAAATCTAGGTAGGTAGGAACAGGAGGTAAAAGTGAATCTGGATCGGAGAGGGCTCACTGGATGGAAAGGTAAAATTCTATGAAGAAAAAGGAGCATGGGTGGGTACAAGGAGAAGGGAAGGAGCTTGGAGGCCTAGGCCTCACTCTGGTAAGAAGACGGATCTGAAAGTTTGGAGTGTATGGAGAGAAGGTATGGGGAAAGGGGACTGACAGGAAAAGATCCTTGAAATCTTAAGTCTATCAGACGCAGGAAGAGAGAAGGATCCAAGGTCTGGGCAGAAGAGTGAAATGCACTTTAGGAGCTGAACACTTTGTTTTGGGAGACGCAGGGCGGAAGACCCTCCTCTCTGGTGTCCAAATGCCACTGGTCTCTGATGCTCTGCTGGCCCCTAGAGGGATGCATTATAAGAAATGCCACCAAACAAACATCCAGATTTGTGCTCTGATCCAGAGCTCCACAAGTCAGCCAAACTGTGTCTCCAGCTGATTTTCGAAGGCATTCGGAAATCACAGCAGGGAAGAATCCACAGAGAGGATGACAGAGCAGGTGACTGAGTCTCAGAAAAAGTTCAGGGCAATGTTTTCATGCTCTAGGGCTCTGCAAAGTTGCAAAAGCTTTCTGCTCTGTGGAAATCTGTTATTAAATGCCAGACTTAGCCAAGAGACAAATGAGGGAGGAAAGTTGGGGCTCAGGGTCAACTGAATCTTATTATCAGGGAAGGTGGCATATCCCTGAAGGGACTACATGGTCTGCTCTAAAAATAATAGCCAACGTTTATGTGATCAGCCACCTCTATGACAGGTGCTGCTTTAGGCATGTTACAGCTCACCCATTTCATTCTTACCCCAGCGCTACAAAGCAGAAGTGTATAATTATTATCCTGATTCCAGTTTTAAAGATGAGGAAACTAAGACATAAATTGGTTTAGTAACTTCCCTGCAGTCACACAGTTAGTAAGTATATCACTATCTTTTGTTGCCTAACAAATTACCACAAAGTCAGTGGCTTAAAACAAAGCTCATTTATTATCTCATTTATTACCTGATATTATTTATTATTCCTGTGTCAGGAACCCAGGCACAGCTTAGCTGAGTGATCTGGCTCCAGGTGTCTTATGAGGCTGCAATCAAGGTATCAGCCAGGGCCGGGGTTTCATCTGGAGACTTGACTGGGGAAGGATTTGCTTCCAAACTCACAGGGTTTTTGGAGGTGGCAGATCCTTGAGTACTGTTGGGGTGAAAGCCTCAGTTCCCTGCTGACTTTTGGCCAAATACCACCTCATTTCCTTGCCTCATGGGCTTCTTTTTATGATGACTCACAGCATGGCAGCTTGCATCATCAAAGCCCGCCTGGGAGATGGTCTGCTAGCAAAGAAGTTACAATCTAATGCAACATAATCACAAAAATGACATATTCTGTTAGTTAGAAGTCACACGCTCCCACTCTCAAAGGGAAGGATTTCACAGGGGAACAATGCAGGAGGCAGGGTCACTGGAGGCCATCTTTGAGGCTGGTTACCACAGTGAGCACAGGGCTTTACCTGAATGCAGGCAGCGTGGCACCAAAGCTTACACGCCTAACCACTATGATCTTCTACCACTGATGGCTTTGCCATTTCTGTCTAGCACCCAGATCCTTGATGCCCTTCCTCTTTTGTGTGTCCTTATCTTTAATTCACAGAGCCCTTGAAAGAAATAGCAAAGCCTCCACTGGCTTCTAGCCACCAAATTAAGGAAGGATGCAATCTACTGTCAAATGATTCCTGAACCCTCCAGACTTTATCAGACAGGGACCCAACAGGAAAGAGAAGGCACACTCAAATTACAATAATTAAAATAGGGTGTCTTTGCAAAGGTACTATTTACAAGGTGTAGGCTAAAGCAGTGGAGCTGTTATTGCCGCCAGACCCAATGGGATGAGGAAAGGAGAAGTTATGGGCTCCTGGAAGGAGAGAGTTGTGTGGAGGATGCCTTCCTGTGAGGTGACTTTGCAGGGAGGAAGCCAGAGCACGAATACCCTGAATACCCTGAACCCCTCTCCCCCCTCCCTCTGATCTCCTGTTGGGGCCCCCATTGGCCAAGCCCACCCAGAAGCCTGAGGACCTGGCAGCTGTAGAACGCAGTCCATACAAGCCAGACTCCTAGGACAGGGTCAGTTGGGAGGGTGACGGTGGATGGCGAGAGGGGGAAGGTGGCAAACAGGATGCCCTGCACTTAGACTTAGGAAGTTAGACTTAGACTTAGACTTAGGAAGTTCCCCTGGAAGGTTTAAGTGTTTGCCAAACCTTAGCCTCTTGGGAGAACTTAAAACTAAAGTTTTAAGAGCAGAGAAAATTGAACACCAATCAGAAAGGAAAATAAAGCCATTTCCAAGTTTAAGTGTGAATGTATGATTTAATTTATTAAGCATTTATTTGTCCCAATCTTTCAGGAGCACATGCAGCTAAAGTGAAACAAGCTATTGCTTTGTGTAATTCTAAATCTTCTATAGGTTCCCACTGTAGACCCAAAGTCTAGTACTTAATTTATAATAAAATGCTATTAATATTGTGTTGTTAGCATTATCATTATTATTATGATTATATAGCAATTTTATATCTCACAGATCACTTTAAATGTGTTATCTCATTTAGATATTATCTATTCCAGGGAAGCCATCAATTTCACTGAAGCTTAAGGGAACCATCAGAAATAAGGAATTCTTGGGCTTCCCTGGTGGCGCAGTGGTTGAGAGTCCACCTGCTGATGCAGGGGACATGGGTTCATGCTCTGGTCCAGGAAGAACCCACAGGCCATGGAGCGGCTAGGCCCGTGAGCCATGGCCGCTGAGCCTGCGTGTCCGGAGCCTGTGCTCCACAACGGGAGAGGCCACAACAGTGAGAGGCCCACGTAGCGCAAAAAAAAAAAAAAGAAAGAAGGAATTCTTAAACAGGATTCAGTGTTTACTAGGCATGGGACCACTATTTTTCCCAGTCCTCCTTTGTATAGACCCCTATTTCTTTCTGAAAAGTTGATAGATGCAAGATGGATGTCTAACAGAGAGCCCTGTTCTGGCTCTGCCCAGGAGACTCAAAAATGTGTTGCTCTGATTATAATTATTAGTCTAATACACTATCCACTTGAAGGTTGAGATACATCCCTGGGATGGAATACGAAGCAAGCACTAAAAATGACGTGCATGATGCAAAAGAACTTATGTATAAAACAGAAACAGACTCACAGACCTAGAAAACAAACTGATGGTTACCAAAGGAGATAGGGGGAAGGAGTGATAAACTTGGAGTTTGGGATTAGCAAATACAAACTACTATACAGAAAACAGACAAACAGATTCATCAAGAAAAAAAGGGAGAAGACTCAAATCAATAGAATTAGAAATGAGAAAGGAGAAGTAACAACTGACATTGCAGAAATACAAAGGATCATGAGAGATTACTACAAGAAACTATATGCCAATAAAATGGACAAACTAGAAGAAATGGACAAATTCTCAGAAAAGCACAACCTTCTGAGACTGAACCAGGAAGAAATAGAAAATATTACCAGACCAATCACAAGTGATGAAATTGAAACTGTGATTAACAATCTTCCAACAAAAAAATGGTCAGGACCAGATGGCTTCACAGGTGAATTCTATAAAACATTTAGAGAAGAGCTAACACCTATCCTCCTCAATCTCTTCCAAAATATAGCAGAGGGAGGAATACTCCCAAACTCATTCTATGAGGCCACCATCACCCTGATACCAAAACCAGACAAAGATGTCACAAAGAAAGAAAACTACAGAGTAATAACACTGATGAACACAAATGCAAAACTTCTCAACAAAATACTAGCGAACAGAATCCAACAGCACATTAAAAGGATCATACACCATGATCAAGTGGGGTTTATCGCAGGAATGCAAAGATTCTTCAATATACACAAATCGATCAATGTGATACACCATATTAAGAAATTGAAGGAGAAAAAACATATGATCATCTCAGTAGATGCAGAGAAAGCTTTCAACAAAATTCAACACCCATTTATGATAAAAACCCTCCAGAAAGTAGGCAGAGAGAGAACTTACCTCAACATAATAAAGGCCATATATGACAAATCCACAGCCAACATCATTCTCAATGGTGAAAAAATGAAACCATTTCCTCTAAGATCAGGAACAAGAAAAGGTTGTCCACTCTCACTACTATTATTCAACATAGTTTTGGAAGTTTTAGTCACAGCAATCAGAGAAGAAAAAGAAATAAAAGGAATTCAAAATGGAAAAGAAGAAGTAAAGCTGTCACTGATTGCAGATGACATGATACTATACATAAAGAATCCTAAAGATGCTACCAGAAAACTACTAGAGCTAATCAATGAATTTGGAAAAGTAACAGGATACAAAATTAATGGACAGAAATCTCTTGCATTCCTATACACTAATGATGAAAAATCTGAAAGTGATATTAAGAAAACACTCCCATTTACCATTGCAACAAAAAGAATAAAATACCTAGGTATTAACCAACCTAAGGAGACAAAAGACATGTATGCAAAAAACGACGACACTGATGAAAGAAATTAAAGATGATACAAAGAGGTCGAGAGATATACCATGTTCTTAGATTGGAAGAATCAACATTGTGAAAATGACTGTACTACCCAAAGCAATCTACAGATTCAATGCAATCCCTATCAAACTACCAACGGCATTTTTCACAGAACTAAAACAAAAAATTTCACAATTTGTGTGGAAACATAAAAGACCCCGAATAGCCAAAGCAATCGTGAGAAAGAAAAATGGAGCTGGAGGAATCAGGCTCCCTGACTTCAGACTATACTACAAAGCTACAGTAATCAAGACAGTATGGTACTGGCACAAAAACAGAAATATAAATCACTGGAACAGGATAGAAAGCCCAGAGATTAACCCACACACATATATATGGTCACCTTATTTTTGATAAAGGAGGCAAGAATATACAGTGGAGAAAAGACAGCTTCTTCAATAAGTGGTGCTGGGAAAACTGGACAGCTACATGTAAAAGAATGAAATTACAACACTCTCTAACACCATACACAAAACTAAACTCAAAATGGATTAAAGACCGAAATGTAGGGCAGACACTATCAAACTCTTAGAGGAAATCATAGGCAGAACACTCTATGACATAAATCACAGCAAGATCTTTTTTGACCCACCTCCTAGAGAAATGGAAATAAAAACAAAAATATACAAATGAGACCTAATGAAACTTAAAAGCTTTTGCACAGCAAAGGAAAACATAAATAAGACAAAAAGAAAACCTTCAGAATGGGAGAAAATCTTTGCAAATGAAGCAACTGATAAAGGAGTAATCTACAAAATTTACAAGCAGCTCAATATCAAAAGAACCAATCCAAAAATGGGCTAAAGACCTGAATAGACATTTCTCCAAAGAAGATGTACAGATTGGCAACAAAGACATGAAAGGATGCTCAACATCACTAATCATTAGAGAAATGCAAATCAAAACTATAGTGAGGTATCACCTCACACCAGTCAGAATGGCCATCATCAAAAAATCTGCAAACAGAGGAGTTTCAAGATGGCAGACGACTAAGACATGCAGATCACCTTCCTCACCACAAATACATCAGAAGTACATCTACATGTGGAACAAACCCTACAGAACACCTACTGAACGCTGGCAGAAGAACTCAGAGCTCCAAAAAGGCAAGAAACTCCTCACATACCTGGGTAGGGCAAAAGAAAAAAGGAAAAACAGAAACAAAAGAATAGGGACGGGACATGAACCAGTGGGAGGGAGCCGTGAAGGAGCAAAATTTCCACACACTAGGAAGCCACTTCACTGGCGGAGACTGTGGGTGGTGGAGGGGGGAAGATTCAGAGCCATGTAGGACAGCACAGAGACAAGGGTGCGGAGGGCAAATAGGAGAGATCCCGCACAGAGGATTGGTGCCGGCCAGCACTCACCGGCCCAAGAGGCTTGTCTGCTCACCCACCTGGGGGGATTGGGGCTGGGACCTGAGGCTCGGGCTTCGCAGGTCAGATCCCAGGGAGAGGACTGGGATTGGCTGCGTGAACATACCCTGAAGGGGGCTAGTGCGCCACAGCTAGCCGGGAGTGTGTCGGGGAAAACGTCTGGAGCTGCCGAAGAGGCAAGAGACTTTTTCTTGCCCCTTTGTTTTGCGGTGCGTAAGGAGAGGGGATTAAGAGCACTGCCTAAACGAGCTGCAGAGACGGGTGTGAGACGCGGCTATCAGCGTGGACCTCAGAGACAGGCATGAGATGCTAAGGCTGCTGCTGCAGCCACCAAGAAGCCTGTGTGCAAACGCAGGTCACTAGCTACACCTCCCATTCCGGGAGCCTGTGCAGCCCGCCACTGCCAGGGTCCCGTGATCCAGGGACAACTTCCCCGGGAGAACACACAGTGCGCCTCAGGCAGGTGCAACATCACGCCAGCCTCTGCCACTGCAGACTCACCCTGCATTCCATGCCCCTCCCTTCCCCTGGCCTGAGTGAGCCAGAGCCCCCTAATCAGCTGCTACTTTAACCCCATCCTGTCTGAGTGGGGAACAGACGCCCCCAGGCGACCTACATGCAGAGGTGAGGCCAATCCAAAGCAGAACCCCAGGAGCTGTGCGAGAAAAGAAGAGGAAAGGAAATCTCTCCCAGCAGCCTCAGGAGCAGCGGATTAAAGCTCCACAATCAACTTGATGTACCCTGCATCTGTGGAATACCTGAATAGACAACGAATCATCCCAAATTGAGGCTCTGGATTTGGGAGCAATGATATATATATATTTTTTCCCCCTTTTTCTCCTTTTCCATGCAGATAACAGGGTCTTGCTGCTCCAACCAGGCATCAGGCCTGTGCCTCTGAGGTGGGAGAGCCAAGTTCAGGACACTGGTCCACAAGAAACTTCCCAGCTCCACGTAATATCAAAAAGCGAAAATCTCCCAGAGATCCCCATCTCAATGGGAAAACCCAGCTCCACTCAACGACCAGCAAGCAACAGTGAAGGACACCCTATGCCAAACAACTACCAAGACAGGAACACAACACTACCCATTAGCAGAGAGGCTGCCTAAAATCATAATAAGGTCGCAAACACCCCAAAACACACTGCCAGATGTGGACGTGCCCACCAGAAGGACAAGATCCAGCCTCATCCACGAGAACACAGGCACTAGTCCCCTCCACCAGGAAGCCTACACAACCCACTGAACCAACCTTAGCCACTGGGAACAGACGCCAAAAACAATGGGAACTACAAACCTGCAGTCTGTGAAAAGGAGACTCCAAACCCAGTAAGTTAAGCATAATGAGAAGACTGAGAACACACAACAGATGAAGGAGCAAGGTAAAAACCCACCAGACCAAACAAATGAAGAGGAAATAGGCAGTCTACCTGAAAAAGAATTCAGAATAATGATAGTAAAGATATCCAAAATCTTGCAAACACAATGGCAAAAATACAATAAACATTTAACAAGGACCTAGAAGAACTAAAGAGCAAACAAACAGTGATGAACAACACAATAAATGAAATTAAAATTTCTCTAGAAGGAATCAATAACTGAGGCAGAATAATGGATAAGTGATCTGGAAGATAAAATAGTGGACATAACTACTGCAGAGCAGAATAAAGAGAAAAGAATTGAGGACAGCCTCAGAGACCTCTGGGACAACATTAAATGCACCAACATTTGAATTACAGGGGTCCCAAAAGAAGAAGAGAAAAAAAAAAGGGACTGAGAAAATATTTGAAGAGATTATAGTTGAAAACTTCCCTAATATGGGAAAGGAAATACTTAATCAAGTCCAGGAAGCGCAGAGAGTCCCATACAGGATAAACCCAAGGAGAAACATGCCAAGACACATATTAATCAAACTATCAAAAATTAAATACAAAGAAAAAATATTAAAAGCAGTAAGGGAAAAACAACAAAAAACATACAAGGGAACCCCATAAGGTTAACAGCTGATCTTTCAGCAGAATCTCTGCAAGCCAGAAGGGAGTGGCAGGACATATTTAAAGTGATGAAAGGGAAAAACCTAAAACCAAGATTACTGTACCCAGGAAGGATTACATTCAGATTCGACAGAGAAATTAAAACCTTTACAGACAAGCAAAAGCTAAGAGAATTCAGCACCACCAAACCAGCTTTACAACAAACGCTAAAGGAACTTCTCTAGGCAAGAAACACAAGAGAAGGAAAAGACCTACAATAACAAACCCAAAACAATTAAGAAAATGGTAATAGGAACATACATATCGATAATTACCTTAAATGTAGATGGATTAAAGCTTCCAACCAAAAGACATAGACTGGATGAATGGATAGAAAAACAAGACTCGTATATATGCTGGCTACTAGAGACCCACTTCAGACCTAGGGACACATACAGATTGAAAGTGAGGGGATGGAAAAAGATATTCCATGTAAATGAAAATTCAAAAAAGCTGTAGTAGCAATTCTCATATCAGACAAAATAGACTTTAAAATAAAGACTATTACAAGAAACAAAGAAGGACACTACATAATGATCAAGGGATCAATCCAAGAAGAAGATATAACAATTTTAAATATTTATGCACCCAACATAGGAGCACCTTAATACATAAGGCAAGTACTAACAGCCATAAAAGGGGAAATCAACAGTAACACAATCACAGTAGGGGACTTTAACACCCCACTTTCACCAATGGACAGATCATCCACAATGAAAATAAATAAGGAAACACAAACTTTAAATGATACATTAAACAAGATGGAATTAATTGATATTTATAGGACATTCCATCCCAAAACAACAGAATGCATGTTGTTCTAAAGTTTTCATGGAACATTCTCCAGGATAGATCATATCTTGGGTCACAAATCAAGCCTTGGTAAATGTGAGAAAATTGAAATCATATCAAGTATCTTTTCTGACCACAGCGCTATGAGACTAGGTATCAATTACAGGAAAATATCTGTAAAAAATGCAAACTCGTGGAGGCTATAAAACACACTACTAAATAACTGAGAGATCACTGAAGAAATCAAAGAGGAAATCATAAAAACCTAGAAACAAATGACAATGAAAACATGACCACCCAAAACCTATGGGGTGTAGCAAAAACAGTTCTAAGAGGGACTTTTAAAGCAATACAATCCTACCTCAAAAAACAAGAAACATCTCAAATAAACAACCTAAACTTACACCTACAGCAATTAGAGAAAGAAGAACAAAATACCCCAATGTTAGCAGAAGGAAAGAAATCATAAATATCAGATCAGAAATAAATGAAAAAGAAATGAAGGAAACAATAGCAAAGATCAATATAACAAAAATTAGTAGTTTGAGAAGATAAACAAAATTGATAAACAATTAGCCAAACTCATCAAGAAAAAAATGGAGAAAAGAGTCAAATCAATAGAATTAGAAATGAAAAAGGAGAAGTAACAACTGACATTGCAGAAATACAAAGGATCATGAGAGATTACTACAAGAAACTATATGCCAATAAAATGGACAACCTGGAATAAATGGACAAATTCTTAGAAAAGCACAACCTTCTGAGACTGAACCAGGAAGAAATAGAAAATATAAACAGACCAATCACAAGTGATGAAATTGAAACTGTGATTAACAATCTTCCAACAAACAAAAGCATAGGACCAAATGGCTTCACAGGCGAATTCTATCAAAAATTTAAAGAACAGCTCACACTTATCCTTCTCAAACTCTTCCATAATATAGCAGAGAGAGGAACACTCCCAAACTCATTCTATGAGGCCACCATCACGCTGATACAAAAAACAGATAAAGGTGTCACAAGGAAAGAAAACTACAGGCCAATATCACTGATGAACATAGATGCAAAAATCCTCAACAAAATACAGCAAACAGAATCCAACAGCACATTAAAAAGATCATATACCATGATCAAGTGAGGTTTATCCCAGGAATGCAAGGATGCTTCAATATATGCAAATCAATTAATGTGATACACCATATTAACAAATTGAAGAATAAAATCCATATGATCATCTCAATAGAAGCAGAAAAAGCTTTCAAAAAAATTCAACACCTGTTTATGATTAAAAACTCTCCAGAAAGTAGGCATAGAGGGAACTTACCTCAACATAATACAGGCTGTATATGACAAACCCACAGCCAACATTGTCCTAAATGGTGAAAAACTGAAACCATTTCCACTAAGATCAGGAACAAGACAAGGTTGCCCACTCTCACCACTATTATTCAACATTGTTTTATAGGTTTTAGCCTCAGCAACCAGAGAAGAAAAAGAAATAAAAGAAATCCAAATCTGAAAAGAAGTAAAGCTGTCACTGTTTGCAGATGACATGATATTACACATAGAGAATCCTAAAGATGTTACCAGGAAACTACTAGAGCTAATCAATGAATTTGGTAAAGTAGCAGGATACAAAATTAATGCACAGAAATCTCTTGCATTCCTATACACTAATGATGAAAATTCTGAAAGTTAAATTAAGGCAACACTCCCATTTACCATTGCAACAAAAAGAATAAAATACCTAGGAATAAACGTACCTAGGGAAACAAGAGACCTGTATGCAGAAAAGTATAAGACACTGATGAAAGAAATTAAAGATGATACCAACAGATGGAGAGATATACCATGTTCTTGCATTGGAAGAATCAACATTGTGAAAATGACTCTACTACCCAAAGCAATCTACAGATTCAATGCAATCCCTATCAAACTACCAATGGCATTTTTCACAGAACTAGAACAAAACAATTTTACAATGTGTATGGAAACACAAAAGACCCTGAATAGCCAAAGCAATCCTGAGTAAGAACGACAGAGCTGGAGGAATCAGGCTCCCTGACTTCAGATTATACTACAAATCTACACTAATCAAGACAGTATGGTACTGGCACAAAAACAGAAATATAGATCACTGGAACAGGATAGAAAGCCCAGAGATAAACCCAAACACAGGTGGTCACCTTATTTTTGATAAAGGAGGCAAGAATATACAATGGAGAAAAGACAGCCTCTTCAATAAGTGGTGCTGGGAAAACTGGAAAGCTACATGTAAAAGAATGAAGTTAGAACACTCCCTAACATCATACACAAAAATAAAGCCAAATTGGATTAAAGACCTAAATATAAGACTGGACACTGTGAAACTCTTAGAGGAAGACATAGGCAGAACACTCTATGACATAAATCACAGCACGATCCTTTTTGACCCACCTCCTAGATAAATGGAAATAAAAACAAAATTTAACAAATGGGACCTAATTAAACATAAATGATTTCCTTTGCACAGCAAAGGAAAACATAAACAAGATGCAAAGATAACCCTCAAAATGGGAGAAAATCTTGGCAAATGAAACAACTGACAAAGGATTAATCTCCAAAATTTACAAGCAGCTCATGCAACTCAATACCAAAAAAACCAACAACCCCATCCAAAAATGGGCTAAAGACCTAAATAGACATTTCTCCAAAGAAGATATACAGAGTGCCAACAAACACATGAAAGAATGCTCAACATCATTAGTCATTATGAAATGGAAATCAAAACTGCAATGACATATCATCTCATACCAGAGTGGCTATCATCAAAAAATCTACAAACAAATGCTGGAGAGGGTGTGGAGATAAGGGAACCCTCTTGCACTGTTGGTGGGAATATAAATTGGTACATCCACTATGGAGAACAGTATGAAAGTTCCTTAAAAAACTAAAAATAAATCTACCACATGACCTAGCAATCCCACTACTGGGCTACTATACCCACTACTAATCCCACTACTATACCCACTACTAATCCCACTACTGGACTACTATACCCTGAGAAACCCATAATTCAAAAAGAGTCATGTACCACAATGTTCATTGCAGCTCTATTTACAATAGCCAGGACATGGAAGCAACCTAAGTGTCCACTGACAGATGAATGGATAAAGAAGATGTGGCACATATACACAATGGAGTATTACTCAGCCATAAAAAGAAACAAAATTGAGCTATTTGTAGTGAGGTGGATGGACCTAGAATCTGTCATACAGAGTGAAGTAAGTCAGAAAGAGGAAAACAAATACCGTATGCTAACACGTATATTTGGAACCTGAAAAAAAAAATGTTCTGAAGAAACTAGGGGCAGGACAGGAAAAAAGAGGCAGACATATAAAATGGACTTGAGGACACGGGGAGGGGGAAGGGTAACCTGGGACGTAGTGAGAGAGTGGCATGGACATATATACAGTATCAAATATAAAATAGCCAGCTAGTGGGAAGCAGCTGCATAGCAAAGGGAGATCAGCTCGGTGCTTTGTGACCACCCAGAAGGGTGGGATAGGGAGGGTGGGAGAGAGACGCAAGAGGGAGGAAATATGGGGATATATGTATCTGTATAGCTGATTCACTTTGTTATAAAGCAGAAACGAACACATCATTGTAAAGCAATTATACTCCAAAAAAGATGTTAAAAAAAAAAAAGAACACGTACTGTGAGACTCAATTTTTGAAGAAATTATGTGTGCTTCTGTGTGTGTGTGTGTGTGTGTGTATGTGAGTTAGAGTATATTTTTAAGTCATGGAGAGTAGAAGTGAAAATATTCTCAATAGTTAACAGATGGAATTCTAGGTCATTATCACTTTTTTTTGTTTTGTTTCTTGCACTGTTTAAATCAACTTGTAATTAACATGTAAGAAAATTGTTCAGGTATAAAAAAAATTCTGCTTATAACACATTGGGGACAGACCAAAGTCCCAGGGTCATCACAGGGCACAGCTCTAGGCACTCTTGTCATATTGTGTCCTCTGCACACTGTGCAAAGGGGATCCATTAGAGTCTTCATTCCACCCCTTGGCTACCCTGGTGTTTATTAGAAATATGCATTGTTTTAGGTAAGAACAAAAAGGCTGGCCTCAGTGTCCCAACAGAGAAAGCCAAGGTGAGCCACGTCTAGGTGACTAGACATGGCAGTCCAGTCTAAGCTAGGCTTTGTCTCTATGCCTCTTCCTTTTTCCTTCCCATGGCCTCTGGAGTCAGGGGCTAGTGGGTATAGTGCTGATATGGGCTCTGGAATTCTGATCGTATAACTTAAATCTGGTGTGGTCCCTGCCTTCTTTATGTTTCACTTCCTATTTGCAAAATGGTGATGCTGTTTTCTCATCCAGGAAAGAGGCCTTTCTAGATATCCCTGGACTCCTTCCTGCACCCCATCCTGTTCCAGCTGGGCTCCAGATGAGAAATATTAACCAACACTCCCTCTGTGTAAAATCATTGCCAGTGATGCTTTCATTAAATATATTCCCAGATCATATAAGGTCTTCTTGGTTCCCAGCAAATCACCTGAAGTGACCTCATTTTGGAGATGTATGACCTGAGCTCTCCGCACGTCCTCTTCCATATGAAAAACACTCTTTTGGGATGTCTCCTTTCCCCAATATTTCTCTCCTGAAGGCAGTGACCTTTGCTTCTTTTCACTTGCTTTTCCAGTTCCAGATTCTATTATGTTCCCTAGCAAGTCTGTAAAATTTCCCTTTTTGGAAATGTTTCAGGTTTTTACAGCCATGGTACTCCTGATGATGAATGGATTCACTTCTCAGCATCTGTTTTCTACCTCCCTTCAAAGGGATGGAAGGCTAGAGAACATTTGATGGCTAAAGGCCCAAGTGTTGAGGAATTGAGCCCATGTCTTTTTCCTCCTAGTGATCATTTCCCTACTTCTGGAATATCTTTTCCCTGCCTCATTAGACTGTTTCACACCTTGGCCTCAACTTTGGTATTCTCAAATCAGAACCAAAAAAGTGAAGAAGTCAGTCCCCAAAGACCAGTGTCAGGGGGAGGCAGGGAGTGCAGAGGAAGCCCCCCCCCCTCCATCTCCTGTAGACTGTGAGTTTATTCACTGCCCTCCACCAGGGCTCTTACTGTTTCAAGTCATCACGAACCACTGCCACCAGCCTAAGGGAATACTCCTGAGTGATGGAATGTCCAACGAAGTCCACAGAAAGGCAGGAAAGGAAGAGAAACGAAAGACATGGACAGAGGTACAGCACAGGTCCTAATACCTAGTGCAGTATCTCCTTTAAAAGGCACCACACCCTTAGGTGCAGAGGACAGGGCCTAGGGTGGAACCTAAGCTGAGCAGTTCATTAGTTGGGAGAATGAGTCACATAAAAAGCTCCACTCCAGGCATCAAGACGTTGCAGTCCTGACATAAAGATAAATTTACAAATCAAAGGGATAGAATTGAGAATCCAGAAACAAACCCATGTGTCCATGGTCAACTGATTTTGGACAAGGATTCCAAGATAATTCAACGGGGAAAGAATTGTCTTTTCAACAAATGGTGCTGAGACAAAAGCTTGATGACTTGAAACAGTAAAAGCCCCAGTGGAGGGCAGTGATTAAACTCACAGTCTACAGGAGATGGGGGGCTTCCTCGGCACTCCCTGCCTCCCCCTGACACTGGTCTTTGGGGGTTGACTCTGCTTCACTTTTTTGGTTCTGATTTGAGAATACCAAAGTTGAGGCCAAGGTGTGAAACAGTCTAATGAGGCGGGGAAAAGATATTCCAGAAGTAGGGAAACGATCGCCACATGTAAATGAACCTACACTACAGAAAAAAATTAACTCAAAGTAGATCAAAGATCTAAATGTAAGAGCTAAAACTGTAAAACTCTTAGAAGAAAACATAGGGTTAAATCTTCATGATCCTGGATTTGGCAGTGGATTCTTAGATATAGCACCAAAAGCTTAAGCAACAACAACAAAATAATACATAAATTGGACATCAACAAAATTCTAAACTTTTGTGCTGATTGCCAAGAAAGTAAAAAGACAATCCATGGAATAGAAGAAAATATTTCAAAATCATATATCTGATAAGGAAGTTGTGTCTGGAATATATGAAGAATTCTTACAACTTAATAATGAAATAACCTTATTTACAAATGAGCAAAGAATCTGAATAGACACTTCTCCAAGGAAGATATACAAATGGCCAATAGCACATGAAAAGATGCTCAACATCATTAGTCATCAGGAAAATGCAAATCAAAACCACAGTGAGTTACTGCTTCATGCCCACTAGGATGGTTATAATAAAAATGTCATATAATAACAAGTGTTGGTTAGGACGTGTAATAATTGGAACCCTTGTACGCTGCTGGTGGGAGTAGAAAATGTTGCAGCCATTTTGGAAGACAGTCTGGAAGTTTTTCAAAGGATTAAACATACAGTTACCCTATGTCCCAGCAACGCTCCACCTAGCAAGAGAAATAAAAATAAGTGTTCAAACAAAAACTTGGACATAAATGTTCATAACAGCCAAAATAATAGTCTAAAGATGGAAACAACCAAAGTGTCCATCAAGGGATGAATGGATAAAGAAAATATGGTCTATCCATACACTGGAATGCTATTCAACAATAAAAAGGAATTAGAGAGGTTATGTGAGATTTGTGGGGTGGGGATGGAGGAAAAAGAGATGACCTTAAGAGGCAGTAACACACAGCAAGAATTTTTGGGCAGCATTTGGACAGGGTTCTATAAGAAGGGAAGTTCCTTGCAACATGAGACCGTGCAGAGGCTTATGACAACCCCAAAGGGGAGGAGGGCAAGGGAACCCCAGGGAGGGGTGCCAGAACAAGGGCATATGTGTCTAGGTGACCTTGCTTAGAAGCACTGCAATGAATCTTTGAATTGGAGAGCTCTGAAGGGCAGTAGCACCTTGGGGCCTTAAAACCACAAGGCTCTATCTTGTCAACGGTATATGGCTAAACATCTTCTTGTTTGGGCTATTCTTTTTTTTTTTTTTTACGGTACGTGGGGCCTTTCACTGTTGTGGCCTCTCCCGTTGCGGAGCACAGGCTCCGGACGCACAGGCTCAGCGGCCATGGCTCACGGGCCCAGCTGCTCCGCGGCATGTGGGATCCTCCCGGACCGGGGCACGAACCCGCGTCCCCTGCATCGGCAGGCGGACTCTCAACCACTGCGCCACCAGGGAAGCCCTGGGCTATTCTTAACTAGACGTGTAAAATTTTGAGTGTGGCACCTGCAGACTTTGGAGATTAGGGGACTCAGACTGCTGTGAAGAAATAAACAAGCTAGGACCACCTTGGCTTATTTGTACGATAGGAATGAAGTACTGATGTATGCTACAACATGGATGAACCTTGAAAACATTATGCTAGGTGAAAGAAGCCAGTCACAAAAGGCCACATATTATATCATTCCATATGAAATGCACAGAATAGGCAAATCAATAGAGACAGAAAGCAGATTAACGGTTGCCTTGGGCTGGGCTGAGTGAGGGTTGAGGGTATGACGGTGATAAAGATGAGGTAAGATGTATGGGGTTTCTTTGGGGGGAGATGAAATTGTTCCAAAATTGACAGCGATGGTGGTTGCACAACTCTGTAAATATGCTGAAAGCCATTGAATTGTACACTTTAAATGCATAAATTGTATGTATGTGAATTATATCTCAACAAAGTGTTCCAAAAAGAAAAAGAAAATTACAACTTAAAAAAAAAGGTTCCACCTGCAGGCTGCCTTCTCCACCTCTAATGTTTCAGTATCAGTCGAGCAGACTGGCCCTTCCACATCAACATATTACCACAAAAGCAGTTAAATAAGCCTCACGATTAGTGAAGATACACTCCTGCTCTGCCTCTTAACTAAGTCAATAGGTCTGAACTTTCCAATGACATGAAATTGTGCCCATAATGATAAAGCACATACTGTATATTCGTTTATAATTCAAACTTACACACAATTCACAGAAAACTTGTGGAAATAGTATAAAGAACTCCCATATAACCTTCACCAGATTCATTTTGCCAAATTTGCTTTATCTCCCTACATCTATATCTATATTTGTATCAATCTCCAGCACTTTTTTAGAACTAGTTGAGATATCCTTTTAAACTTAAATCATGCCTCTGTACCCTTAATACTATACCATTCATTTCCTCAGAACAAGAACATTCTCTTATATATCATAGAAGTCAGTAGATTTTTTTTTTAAGTTTCCTTTTTTTTTTCACAACTCACACACACACTGTATTTTATTTTTACAAGAGATAAATAAACTGACACCAAGCATTGTAAATGGATGATCACAACAAAAGCAACAATGATTGCAATTACCAAACACGAAACACACTCATATTATGTCATAATATTGACATTCAGTCCAGTAATCCTCCACTGTAACAGCTCCTTTACTTTGCAGTGAAAATTGATTTGTATATTTTTTGCCTCTGAGTCCTTGTGGGATTTTTTTTCAAACATAAAGTCACAAAAATTATAATCATCCTCATCAGTTCACTCAGTCCCATGTAATTAATTTTTTTTATCTTGATCTTTTGTTAGCACTTTTGTGAATTCATTAGAGTTCTGAAAATGCTTATTCATTCAGTTCAGCAGTATAGTCAGTTACCAGAAACCTGTACTTGTCAGAGTCTTTTCCATGAATTCCTTGAAGATGAAACCCTTCTTTTTATACAAACACTTTTGTGAAAGCATCAGAGTATACCCAGAACTCTCAGTAAATTACAAAAGACTTACAAATGACCACAGTTAAAGATTTCATGAAAGTTCATAGTAATGCAATTGACAAGAAAATTTAGTTATTTCTGAGATATACATTTTAAAGTAATAACTAGAATTATGACTTATAACATGATACCAGAACATATAAGATTTTTAGAAATTTCATGTAATGTTTGAAACATTTATATTAACATGTTTCCATACAAATAACCCAAAGAAGTTTAGTATTAGTTGTTTTTTTTCTTGTTTTTTTATACTGCAGGTTTTTATTAGTCATCAATTTTATACACATCAGTGTATACAAGTCAAACCCAATCACCCAATTCAGCACACCACCATCCCCACCCCATGTGGTTTCCCCCCTTGGTGTCCATACGTTTGTTCTCTACACCTGTGTCTCAACTTCTGCCCTGCAAACTGGTTCATCTGTACCATTTTTCTAGGTTCCACATACGTGAGTTAATATACAGTATTTGTTTTTCTCTTTCTGACTTACTTCACTCTGTATGACAGTCTCTAGATCCATCCACATCTCTACAAATGACCCAATTTCGTTCTTTTTTATGGCTGAGTAATATTCCATTGTATATATGTACCACAACTTCTTTATCCATTCATCTGGCAACAGGCATTTAGGTTGCTTCCATGACATGGCTATTGTAAATAGTGCTACAATGAACATTGGGGTGCATGTGTCTTTTTGAATTATGGTTCTCTCTGGGTATATACCCAATAGTGGGATTGCTGGGTCATATGGTAATTCTATTTTTAGTTTCTTAAGGAACCTCCATACTGTTCTCCATAGTGGCTGTATCAATTTACATTCCCACCAACAGTGCAAGAGAGTTCCCTTTTCTCCGCACCCTCTCCAGCATTTGTTGTTTGTAAATTTTCTGATGATGCCCATTCTAACTGGTGGGAGGTGATACCTCACTGTAGTTTTGATTTGCATTTCTCTAATAATTAGTGATGTTGAGCAGCTTTTCATGTGCTTCTTGGCCATCTGTATGTCTTCTTTGCAGAAATGTCTATTTAGGTCTTCTGCCCATTTTTGGATTGGGTTGTTTGTTTCTTCAATATTGAGCTGCATGAGCTGCTTATATATTTTGGAGATTAATCCTTTGTCCGTTGATTCATTTGCGAATATTTTCTCCCATTCTGAGGGTTGTCTTTTGGTCTTGTTTATGGTTTCCTTTGCTGTGCAAAAGCTTTGAAGTTTCATTAGGTCCCATTTGTTTATTTTTGTTTTTATTTCCATTACTCTAGGAGGTGGATCAAAAAAGATTTTGCTGTGATTTATGTCAAAGAGTGTTCTTCCTATGTTTTCCCCTAAGAGTTTTATAGTGTCCAGTCCTAAATTTAGGTCTCGAATCCATTTTGAGTTTATTTTTGTGTATGGTGTTAGGGAGTGTCCTAATTTCATTCTTTTACATGTAGCTGTCCAGTTTTCCCAGCACCACTTATTGAAGAGGCTGTCTTTTCTCCATTGTATATCTTTGCCTCCTTTGTCATAGATTAGTTGACAATAGGTGTGTGGGTTTATCTCTGGGCTTTCTATCTTGTTCCATTTATCTATGTTTCTGTTTTTGTGCCAGTACCATATTGCCTTGATGACTGTTCCTTTGTAGTATAGTCTGAAGTCAGGGAGCCTGATTCCTCCAGCTCCGTTTTTTTCCCTCAAGATTGCTTTGGCTATTCGGAGTCTTTTGTGTTTCCGTACAAATTTTACGATGATTTGTTCTAGTTCTGTAAAAAGTGTCATTGGTAATTTGATAGGGATTGCATTGAATCTGTAGATTGCTTTGGGTATAGTCATTTTCACTATATTAATATTTCCAATCTAAGAACATGGTATATCTCTCCATCTGTTGGTATCATCTTTAATTTCTTTCATCAGTGTCTTATAGTTTTCTGCATACAGGTCTTTTGTTTCCCTAGGTAGGTTTATTCCTATGTATTTTATTCTTTTTGTTGCAATGGTAAATGGGAGTGTGTCCATAATTTCTCTTTCAGGTTTTTTATCATTAATGTATAGGAATGCAAGAGATTTCTGTGCATTGATTTTGTATCCTGCAACTTTACCAAATTCATTGATTAGCTCTAGTAGTTTTCTGGTGGCATCTTTAGGATTCTGTATGTATAGTATCATGTCATCTGCAAACAGTGACAGTGTTACTTCTTCTTTTCCAATTTTTATTCCTTTTATTTCTTTTCCTTCTCTGATTGCCATGGCTAGGACTTCGAAAACTGTGGTGAATAATAGTGGTGAGAGTGGACATCCTTGTGTTGTTCCTGATCTTAGAGGAAATGCTTTCAGTTTTCACCTTTGAGAACTATGTTTGCTGTGGGTTTGTCGTATATGGCCTTTATTATGTGGAGATAGGTTCCATCTATGCCCACTTTCTGGAGAGATTTTATCATAAATGGTGTTGAATTTTCTCAAAAGCTTTCTCTGCATCTATTGAGATGATCATATGGTTTTTCTCCTTCAGTTTGTTAATATGATGTATCACGTTGATTGATTTGCATATATTGAAGTATCCTTGCATCCCTGGGATAAATACCACTTGATCATGGTGTATGATCCTTTTAATGTGTTGTTGGATTCTGTTTGCTAGTATTTTGTTGAGGATTTTTGTATCTATATTCATCAGTGATATTGGTCTGTAATTTTCTTTTTTTGTAGTATCTTTGTCTGGTTTTGATATCAGGGTGATGGTGGCCTCATAGAATGAGTTTGGGAGTGTTCCTTCCTCTGCAATTTTTTGGAAGAGTTTGAGAAGGATGGGTGTTAGCTCTTCTCCAAATGTTTGATAGAATTCACCTATGAAGCCATCTGGTCCTGGACTTTTGTTTGTTGGAAGATTTTTAATCACAGTTTCAATTTCATTACTTGTGATTAATGTGTTCATATTTTCTGTTTCTTCCTGGTCCAGTCTTGGAAGGTTATACCTTTCTAAGAATTTGTCCATTTCTTCCAGGATGTCCATTTTATTGGCACAGAGTTGCTTGTAGTAGTCTCTTAGGATGCTTTGTATTTCTGCGGTGTCTCTTGTAACTTCTCCTTTTTCACTTCTAATTTTGTTGATTTGAGTCCTCTCCCTCTTTTTCTTGATGAGTCTGGCTAATGGTTTATCAATTTTGTTAATCTTCTCAAAGAACCAGCTTTTAGTTTTATTGATCTTTGCTATTGTTTTCTTTGTTTCTATTTCATTTATTTCTGCTCTGATCTTTATGAGTTCTTTCCTTCTGCTAACTTTGGGTTTTGTTTGTTCTTCTTTCTCTAGTTCCTTTAGGTGTAAGGTTAGATTGTTTACTTGAGATTTTTGTTGTTTCTTGAGGTAGGCTTCTATAGCTATAAACTTCCCTCTTAGAACTGCCTTTGCTGCATCCCATAGGTTTTGGGTCATTGTGTTTTCATTGTCATTTGTCTCTAGGTATTTTTTGATTTCCTCTTTGATTTCCTCTTTGATTTCTTCAGTGATCTCTTGGTTACTTAGTAACGTATTGTTTAGCCTCCATGTGTTTGTGCTTTTTATGTCTTTTTCCCTGTAATTGATTTCTAATCTCACAGCATTGTGGTCAGAAAAGATGCTTGATATGATTCCAATTTTCTTAAATTTTCTGAGGTTTGATTTGTGACTCAAGATTTTATCTATCCTGGAGAATGTTCTGGGCACACTAGAGAAGAAAGTGTAATCTGCTGTTTTTGGATGGAATATCCTTTAAACATCAATTAAATCCATCTGGTCTATTGTGTCCTTTAAAGCTTCTGTTTCCTTATTTATTTTCATTTTGGATGATCTGTCCATTGGTGTAAGTGAGGTGTTAAAGTCCCCCACTATTATTGTGTTACTGTTGATTTCTTTTTTTATAGCTGTTAACAGTTGCCTTATGTATTGAAGTGTTCCAATGTTGGGTGCATATATATTTATAATTGTTATATCTCCTTCTTGGATTGATTCCTTGATCATTATGTAGTGTCCTTCCTTGTCTCTTGTAACATTCTTTATTTTAAAGTCTATTGTATCTGATATGAGTATAGCTACTCCAGCTTTCTTTTGATTTCCATTTGCATGGAATATCTTTTTCCATCCCCTCACTTTCGGTCTGTATGTTTCCCTAGACCTGAAGTGGGTCTCTTGTAGACAGAATATATATGGGTCTTGTTTTTGTATCCATTCAGCTGGCCTGTGTCTTTTGGTTGGAGCATTTAATCCATTCACGTTTAGGGTAATTATCAATATATATGTTTCTATGACCATTTTCTTAATTGTTCTGGGTTTGTTTTTGTAGATCCTTTTCTTCTTTTGTGTTTCCCACTTAGAGAAGTTCCTTTATCATTTGTTGTAGAGCTGGTTTGGTGATGCTGAATACTTTTAGCTTTTGCTTGTCTGTAAAGCTTTTGATTTCTCCATCGAATGTGAATGAGATCCTTTCTGGGTAGAGTAATCTTGGTTGTAGTTTCTTCCCTTTCATCACTTTAAGTATATCATGCCACTGCCTTCTGGCTTGTAGAGTTTCTGCTGAGAAATCAACTGTTAACCTTATGGAGTTCCCTGTATGTTATTTTTTGTTTTTCCCTTGCTGCTTTCAATAATTTTTCTTTGTCTTTAATTTTTGCCAATTTGATTACTATGTGTCTTGGCGTGTTTCTCCTTGGGTTTATCATGTATGGGACTCACTGCACTTCCTGGACTTGGGTGGCTATTTCCTTTCCCACGTTAGGGAAGTTTTCAACTATAATCTCTTCAAATATTTTCTCTGGTCCTTTCTCTCTCTCTTCTCCTTCTGGGACCCCTATAATGTGAATGTTGTTGCGTTTAATGTTGTCCCAGAGGTCTCTTAGGCTGTCTTCATTTCTTTTCATTCTTTTTTCTTTATTCTGTTCCGCAGAAGTGAATTCCACCATTCTGTCTTCCAGGTCACTTATTCGTTCTTCTGCCTCAGTTATTCTGCTACTGATTCCTTCTAGTGTAGTTTTCATTTCAGTTATTGTATTGTTCATCTCTGTTTGTTTGTTCTTTAATTCTTCTATGTCTTTGTTAAACATTTCTTGCATCTTCTCAATATTTGCCTCCTTCATTTTTCCGAGGTCCCATATCATCTTCACTATCATTATTCTGAATTCTTTTTCTGGAAGGTTGCCTATCTCCACTTCATTTAGTTGTTTTTCTGGGGTTTTGTCTTGTTCCTTCATCTTGTACATAGCTCTCTGCCTTTTCATCTTCTCTATCTTTCAGTCAATGTGGTTTTTGTTCCACAGGCTGCAGGATTGTAATTCTTCTTGCTTCTTCTCTCTACCCTCTGGTGGATGAGGCTATCTAAGAGGCTTGGTGGGAGGGACTGGTGGTGGGTAGAGCTGACTGTTGCTCTGGTGGGCAGAGCTCAGTAAAACTTTAATCCACTTGACTGTTGATGGGTGGGGCTGGGTTCCCTCCCTGTTGGTTGTTTGGCCTGAGGCAACCCAACATTGGAGGCTACCTGGGCTCTTTCTTGTGGCTAATGACAGACCCTGGGAGGGCTCATGCCAAGGAGTACTTCCAAGAACTTCTGCTGTCAGTGTCCTTGTCCCCACAGTGAGCCACAGCACCCCCCCAACCCTACCTCTGCCGGAGACCCTCCAACACTAGCAGGTAGGTCTGGTTCAGTCTCCCCTGTGGTCACTGCTCCTTCCCCTGGTTCCCGATGCACACACTACTTTATGTGTGCCCTCCAAGAGTGGAGTCTCTGTTTCCCACAGTCCTGTTGAAGTCCTGCAATCAATTCCCACTAGGCTTCAAAGTCTGATTCTCTAGGAATTCCTCCTCCGGTTGCCAGACCCCCAGGTTGGGAAGCCTGACGTGGAGCTCAGAACCTTCCCTCCAGTGGGTGGTCTTCTGTGGTATAAGTGTTCTCCAGTCTGTGTAGTCACCCACCCAGCAGTTATGGGATTTGATTTTACTGTGATTGCGCCCCTCCTACCATCTCATTGTGGCTTCTCCTTTGTCTTTAGATGTGGGGTATCTTTTTTGGTGAGCTCCAGTGTCCTTCTGTCAATGATTGTCCAGCAGCTAGTTGTCATTCTGGTGTTCTTGCAAGACGGAGTGAGAGCACGTCTTTCTACTCCGCCATCTTGGTTCCTCCTCAGAAGTCAGTAGATTTAGCATTAGTATATTACCATTATTTATTGTAGAATTAAATGTTTCCAGTTGCTCTGATAATGTCCTTGTGACATTCCCCAGCCACACCCATCCATGATCCCACCCAGGATTACACATGGCATTCGTCTGTCATGTTTCTTTAGTCTCAAACTTGTCCCCACTCTTTTTTTTTTTTTTTGTCTTTCATAACATCAATTGTTTTGAAGAGCACAGGTCAGTTGTTCTGTAGAATGCCTTCAGTTTTGGCCTGTCTGATGTGTCTTCATGAAGCAATTTGGTTTTGCTTTTTTAGAAGGTGTTGAATAATGTTGACGAATGGCCTTCCAAAGATAACAGGTCTTAATCCCTGGAACCTGGAAATGTTATATGGAAAAGGGACCCTTGAAGATGTGATAAAGTTAAGGATCTTGAGATGGAGAGCTTATCCTGAATTATCTGGGTGGTCCCTTAGTGCAACCGTGTGCATTCTTATAAGAGGAAGTCAGAGGGAGCTTTCACACTGACCGAAGAGGAGGAGGTGATGGGACCACAGAAGTAGAGATTGGAGTGATGGACTCCAAGCCAAGGAATGTCAGCAGCCAGCAGAAACTGGAAGAGGCAAAGAACAGATTTTCTTCTAGAGCCTCTGGAAGGAACAAGGCCCTGCTGACACTTTGATTATGGCCCACTGACACTGACTTCATACTTTTGGCCTCTAGAACTGTGAGAGAATAAATTTCTGTTCTTTTAAGCTGCCAAGTTTGTGGCAATATTTTTTACAACATCCACAGGAAACTAATACAGCAGGAACAGCACAAAAACGCTGTTTTGTCCTTCTTACTGCATCATATCAGGAGGAAAATAAGGAGGTTTGTTCCATTGCTCCTTTTCTTAACATTGATCCCTTAGTTAAGGTGATGTCCTCCACGTTTCTTCAGCATAGACTTACTCTTTTTCCCTTTGAAATTAATGAGTAACTTGTGGGGAGGCACTCTGAGACTTGATATAAAGATCATGTTAAAGATCATATTTATAAATGATGTTTATAAAGATCATATTTTCCTCACTAGTTTTAGCATCTAATGATGAATCTTGCCTGAATTAATTATTACTGTGATGGTTCCAAAAGTGATTTTCAAAATCTAACTAATTATAACTTAAGTAGTTGACATTAGACTATAAGAAGGCACGTTCCCTTCTCCATATTTGTTTATTTTTCCACTTATTTCTATCAATATAGACTCATAGATTACTCTTTTACTCAAATGGTTATAATCCGTTACAATCGCTGTTTATTTTGATGTTCCTATTATCCTAGATTCAGCCACTGGGGGCCCCTTCAAACAGACTTCTGTGTCCTTTTTTTTCTCCTCTTTTTTCTTTTCTCTCTCTCTGCTCCCTACCCCTACTCTGCGTTCTCTCAATGTGTTCCCATCATTACATCCTAGCACAAAAATCTATTTCAGATGCATCTCATACTTTCTCTACCCTGTCCTAGAATCTGCCATTTTTTCAAGGAAGCCTGGTTTCACTCAATGGGGGATGGTATTTAGAAACCAAGATCTGAGCAACAGGTGAAGACACACATATTCTCAAATGGTTTCCTATAGCACAGACCTTTGCTGATGGATAGACTTTTAGAGCCGAGAGAGGGGCTGACTCTCTCTTGTCAGCTTTTGAAAACTGTGTCTGGGGCTCTGTGTTTCTGTAGTGTTCTCCCAGGAGTCTCCATGACAGGGGAATGGGTCAGAGCAAGAAAGGCTCTGTTATGGGTTGAATTGTATGCCCCTCCCAACCCGACACCCTGCCAAATTCATGTAAGTCCCAACCCCCAGTACTTCAGAATATGAACTTATTTGAAGATAGGGTCTCTACAGAGGTAATCGAGTTAAGGTGAGGTCTTAGTGTGGGCCATAACCCAACATAACCGGGATCCTTACCAAAAGAGGACATGTGGACACAGAGACATGCTTAGAGGAAAGACAATGTGAGGGGAGAAGACAGCCACCTCTGAGCCAAAGAGAGAGGCCTGGACACATCTCTCCCTCACACTCATGCTCTCGGAAGATTGATTTAGGATGTCTGCCTCCAGAACTGTGAGACAATACATTTCTGCTTGTGGTCCTGTGTCACGACAGCCCTCACAGGCATCTTGCTCACCCTCCACATTCCTCAAGTGAAATGTTTCCACCTGGCTTTGATTAACATTTTGTTTGAAAAATGACACCTAATGGTTTAAAACAAAAATTTGGAAATGTGTTGTTCTCATCCACACCTCTCCCATTTCACAGATGAGAATATTGACACCCACAGAAATGAGTGCTTTGCAGTCTCAAAGCCCTTTCCTGTGACTCACATTTTGCATTCTTGGAGGCTGAAGGAGAAAATGAGGGGAAAAAAGGAAGAAGCCTGGACTAAAGTCTCTGTGAGGCTGCATTATGGCTACCGAAGAAGGACCAGAGCTGTTTTGGCTCTGAGGATCGGCAACGACTGCGAGCCCTGTTCTCTGCCTCAGGAGACCAGACAGAGCTCCGAGTGGCGGCGGCAGCAGGGCCACAAGCTCCCAGGGGCACATGCAGTTCTCACCCTCTTCTGGTGCACAGCCTGGCATCGAACGCACTTACCATGTGTCCATTTGCCCCTGGGCTGCTCCTGTGACCTAGGACGTTTCCGGGAGGATTGATTTTGGATTCCTGGGGATTGTCAACCTCCAGATGTCCTGAAGCAGCCATCTGAAGTTTATAAAGTTCTTTGGTTTCCTTCATCCCCTTCCATTCTCCTCTTCTCTCCTCTCTTTAAATCTTTCCTGCCCCACTCTTTGGTGTATTTGCGGTGCAAAAAGGTAAATATACCTCTGGTGCTTCGGGTTTTACAAAGCTCTGGACCCAGCCAATGCTGCCAAAGACTGGATCATGCTCTCTCTAGTAACTTTTCACACGTTTCTTTTGTTTCTTATGTCATTTCTCCCTCCCTGGGCATGAAACACTTGCATCAATGGAAGTTCAACTTGTTGCAGGTTATTAGTGGGAACAAGTTAACTTAAAGAATGCTTGTTGGAGAAATCTACAGTGCCCCTGCTTTTTGTACTGACTCCATCCCAAGCCACTGTTTCAGCGTGGGTGCCAAGGGCTGCTTTAGTAACGTTCTCAGGACCCGATGCCTCAAGTTACTTGCTCCTAAAATCTTTTACTCCAAGACGTCCCTATTTTGATATCATCTGTTCAGATTCCTCATTAACTGGGTTTCACCCTTGTCCTTATTCTGCATTCTTAATGGAAGGAGTGGGGATGCCTCTACCTCTAGAACAGAGTTCATGATGGAACTATGTGTCACCCTTTTCCTCCTATAAATTCTGTTACAACAAATGGGCATGGCTGGGTGCCAATAAAGCTTTATCCACGAGAACAGGCCTGGGCCAGACTTGGTCTGTGGGCTCTAGGGTGTCCTCTTGTTGACACATCAGGGACTATAGGGGGACATTCCTGGCTGGACCCCCACTCTTTCCTCACACTGCACCTGACATTCTGCCTGCAATATACTGAATGCCCTCCTCACACTGGGAAACTTTTCACTGGGGGATTTCTCTGCAATCCTGTTTCCTGGAGGGTCCCGGGTCCTTCAGACACTTGACTCTCACTGAGGCTTAAATCCTTTTTAGTGGGATCCCAGGGAAACCAACAGATCTAGCTGGACATTAGTTTATGAGATCCTGAGAACTTGGTCTCAGTTAAGGTGGTTTTGTCTGCCCTGAGCAAACAGAGGTCCACTGGGAACCAACACTCAACTCCACGTCCTACCAAACCTGTCTGAAATCACCAAGACACCCCAACCTCATGTAAAGTGAGGAGCTTTCCTCAGTTGTATCCTCAGACTGCAGCTCTACACACCCAGGGTTTTCTATCAATAACTAGGAGGAGAAACAGCAAAAGATTAGAAAGGCTCTTTGCTGAGTAACTAGTGCAGTGAGAAGAAAGGCATAAAGCTCTTTCTGGCTGAGTCAAGAACTCTAGGTTTGGAAGCTTAACATATCCCAAGTTGGGGCTCCCCCCAGTAGTTAGGCCTGGACCAGCTTCACCTGAAGTGAGAGTACTACAGGGCCTGGAAGAGGGAATGTAGAGCCATGTGATTCTGGAACTCAATAGGTAGTCATGTTCAGAGCTCACGCAGAACATTCCTTTCCCTCTTCACTGGACCAGCACTCGGATGACACCCGGAGCTTTTTCCATCTACAGAAATGTTGCACAACTAACATACGCTTGCTCAGGGGCCATGATGCATGGCTTCTCATTACGCACATGCTAAAGTGTCCAACACTTAGGTTCTCAGACTTCATACAGCCTGACAAGCGGCGAAAACACTTGCTGACCCTTCTATGTGCCAAAGCATATTGTAGGCCAGGAAATACAGGGAAAATATCCCCTCTCTGCCTTGGAAGGTATGATTTTTTTTCCTGTCACACCTTCTGTCTCCATACTTCTCCACCAAACAACAAAACCCAGGCACCTAGGGAGACTCCATTCAGAGGCTTCCTGCTAGCTGCCAGCTGGATTTGTTTTCATTAGGAATATTCACTACAAAACTTGAAAAATTAAAACCTTGAAACTGGCTGTATCATTTAACTGTTGCTGGGAAAGAAACCACCCCCAAACTTAGTGGCTTAAAACTACAATGATGTATGATTTCTTTGGATTCTGAAGGTTGGTTTCTCTCTCTGCTGGCTCATTTAGAATCACTCATACGGTTGCATTCATCTGGAGGGTTGCCGAGTCTGGCAGATGCCACTGGCTCTTAGCGGAGTGCTTCAGCTCTCCTCCACCTGGCCTCTCATCCATCAGGAGGCTGGGCTGGCTTCCTTCTATGGTGACCTCAGGGCAGCACTCCAAAATGGCAAGAGCAGAAGCCGCAAGGCCTTTTAAGGCCTAGCCTTGGAGGTCACGTACCCCACCTCTGGTGTAGTCTGTTGGTCAAAGTAGGTCACGTGTCATGTCTAAATTTAAGGGAAAAGGAAAGACTTCGTCTCTTGATGCAAGGAGTGGCAGAGTCCCATTGCAAGAGACCACGGGATGAGTTACTGCCACATCTTTGAAAACATCTGGAGTAGCAACACAGGTATGAAGTCCTCCTGAACAATCCCTGTCTTGTGGAAAAGGCCATGAGGGAAAGGCTTACATCCCTCTCTAGACAAAGGCCTTCTTTGTTGATAAAAAGGGAAAAGGGCTCTGAAATCTTTGGTTTAGGGCTCAGAGTTGAGCTTCTGCCTCTACTAGTTAAAAGTATCTAAGTTGTAAGTGACAGAAACCCCATTCAAAGTGCTTCAAACAAAAGGAGAAATGTTACAGAGATCGTGGATCTCACACAGGAAGGTGGTGGCCTTTGGGAATATTACAAACCAGAGGCTCAGTGTTTCAAGACCCTTGGTCTCTCCTTCCCATTTCTCTGAGGACCTGACTTCCTTCCTCTCTCTGGCTGTTGAGTGCTTTCTCCTTGTGGTGGCAGATGGGGCTGCCAATAGCTCCTGAATTTTACAATTATTGGAGAGAAATAGACCCTGACTCCTTCCTAATTTCAAGTTCAAAAACCCTGGGGAAAAAGTAATAAACTGATGAGTCAGGGGCACATTCATAGACCAATGACCTAAGGTTGGGGCAGGGTCATGTGAGAACACAAACCATGTTGATGGAGTCAGCCAGGGGCATCCAGAAGGAAAGAATGGGATGCTGGACAGGCAAAACCACAGCATCGACTTTATGACCCCTAGACACAGAGCAGGGAGGTGGGCATGGGAACAAGGTCCACAGGCCGACTGCCTGGGCTGGGCTCCCAATTCCACCACTCGTTAGCTGAGTGTCTAAACTTAGATCCTAAATCATCTGGGCCTCCCTTTCCTCATTCGTGAAATGGACATAGCTGTTCCTATACAGTTGTAAGAATACAAATGGGTTAATATATGCAAGCCTCTTTAAACACTGCCTGATTGCATAGTGTGTGCTCACAGTGTTCATTCTTATCAATAACAGGAACAGATTTCATTACATTTATATGATATGAGACAGCATACAAAAGGTCAGAGAAGATTTTTGTTTCCTTGGAACTGAAATGATGAATCTGGGGCAAAATGTGTATGAAGCGTCTCTCGTCTACCTTGTCTACTTCAGAAATGCTTCCTGGAAGTTCACAGGGGAGACATTTACGCTTTCTCTTGTTCAACAAATATATGTGGAGCACCTGCCTGTGCCAGCGGCTCTGGGCACAAGGCGGACCCCACTGGGGAGGCAGGGCAGACTGCCTGCCCTCATGCAGCTGGCATTCAGTGATGGACCATACACCTAGTTTAAAAAGAAAATGTGGTTTTCTAGAAAAGTGAAGTTCCATCAGGCCAAAGATGGTTGTAAATCGCCATAGCGATTTACAAAATTGCCACAGAGGATGGCCTACAGTAGATTCTGGGCTGCACATCGCAGCAAACATTCTCTTCTGGTCTATTCGGAAACGGTTATTGGCTCCCATTTCCCCAAAGCCCCTCAACCTCCATCCCCAAACAACCTCCCAGAAATACCCAAAATTAACCCAGTATATTCTGCTATGGGTCAAAGGAAGGGAGAGAGAATTCCTGAGCCATCCCTGAGACGAATACCACAAACTTCAAGATACCCTGGGGTACGAGTCTCACAGGGAATTTGGCCCCTTGACTTTTTCACTAAATCATACATAGTTTGTGTCCATTTCTCTCTCCAGTACCAAAATGAATTGTTCTTGAATTGTCTTGGGGGAAAAAAATCTGTACCTCTAAAGGGGATAGCTCTTTACCCAGCTACCATGTTTCATTATCCTCGCTGGGTTGGAGAGGCCTCAGACAGGGCTGGGGGCCGGTCCAAACACAAGTAGGACCCACACAGAGCCACTTCAGGCCCTCGGGAGAGACAGCTGAATGAGGTCTGAAAGGTGTTCATCCCTTCAGAAAAATATTTGAACACAGCTGTTACCCTCCTTCCTGCCACCCATGTGGTTGTGTTTTTAAATATGGCTTGAACTTGAAGCAGTTTCCATTTATAAAAATTCTTTAGCAAAATGCTCTTTCCAATAACAATATTCCCAGGTGTGCCTTTTGCTTCTGATATTTTCCTTATAAATGAATCTGCTAAAACAGAGTCCTCTTGTCCTTTGGTTTTTTCTGTTCGCAAACTATATTACCACCACCATGTAGTTTTGAGACCTCTTGCTTTGGCACAAGAACCCAGAAAGGTAGGCTGCCCTCTTTTCATTCCTAGGAGCTTATCTTACACTATTACGACAGTCCACGTGGGGCTCCAGGCCAGTGTGTGGTGGGGTCCACGCAGGCAGGGCCACTGGCTCCCTGAAAGAATGCCTGCGCCTGAGGTCCCCAGATGACCCCACATGTTCCCTGTGCTGTTTCTCTCCACAACCTTCCACTCCAGAGAAAAAGACAGATTGAAGACAAGCTATCTTGGTAGTTTCTCCCCCCAAATACCAAGTACTTCTCAGCCAATGACCTCACTGCAGTGGTTTCCAACCTTGGCTTGACCTCACCCATACCAGTCAGGGAAGACTCTGCAGGTAGCACCCCGACAGGAGTAGTTTTGGAAGCTCCTCAAGTGATTCCAATGTACCAGTAAGGTTCAGAACCTCTGTCCTAGGTGACACCCCACAACACCCCAACCCCAGGATGCAGGGTATCACACTTGGTCACTAACTGAAATGGGTGTTTGCCAACAACTGTTTTCATAAAACTGATTAAGTCCTGTAGGGATTTGGCTGCGAGGGTACGTTTCTCCCCCAGCAGATGTTTTCCATCTGCCGCATGGGGATTTGGGTCAATTTAACTCCAAATGGTCTTATCACTAGAATTATATAATATTGCTCACTTCCAAAGGGTGAGTCCCTCACAGGCTTAGAGTTGAGAAAATCATGGGAACACTCCTCTTTCAGTCACTACAAACTTCCACACATTCACTGCATGAAATCTAGAGCCACAAACCAGTATATGTTTTCATTTCTTTGTTAATGTTGCATTTTTTCTAATATGAAGAAAAAGGAGGCAAAACCAGAAATATATATATAATATATATGCACATACACATATATTGCATATGTGTGTATAAAATATATTGAACATACATATGCATCTATATATACACACACATATATGTATGTATACACACATGCCTAGAAAAGATTCCAGAATGACAGTGGATTGGATCAGAATTTTGGAATTGGAGCCTGGGCAGTTGACATTCTCTCCCCAAAGCGAGGAGTATCCTCAGTGGCGATGCTGAGGTTTTTAAGGCAAGGAAAATTGTAGTAAGGTAGGTTGAGCCCAAAGAGTATCATCTGCAGTTGAGCAATGACCAAAAAGTCTTTTTTTTTAAAATCTGAAACGTTTTATAGTAGTGGATCTTGTTGAATTAGACAGAGGATGTCATTTCAGGGATGGAAATTAAATCTGCAAAGGGGAGCCAAAAGGTGGGGTCCTTGGCCTGGAACCCCTCTGCCCTCCCAGCACTGATGGCACCGAATGGCAAGAAGGAGTCCTCCTCTGCTGGTCAGTGGACCCCAAGTTCCCTGCAGGCCTGGACCTCTTCTTCATCTTGTTCTCATTGCCCAGCAAGCGTCCAGCATTGAACGAGATGCACATTCAATATTAGTTGGAGAAGTAAACAAACGATTCAAACACTTTCAAATGTTCATAACTAAGCTTATGAATTAGGTTTAGAAGTAGATTTCAAAATATTGTGTTACCTGCCCCCTCACACTTTTCCACACTTCCCCTAACCAATTAAACTATTTTCCTCTCTCATTCTTTCCTCCTAAAGAGCTATTACGACAAAGTTACTGAAACAACTTTATCTATAAGGTAAAAAATCATTTGAAAAGAGAGTAACCATGAACTACCTTATATTGGGTTCCACCATTAAGGAGGGTGAAGGTATTTTTTCTTGAGGTCTGAGCCTCTCCATAAAACAGTTGTCCAACTGTCTACTTCCTACCTATAATGTGGGCATTACAGGGAAACGGGGAAACTATATGCCCATGCATTTATAGAGGAAAGATATTTTAAATGTTTTTCGACCAATAATATTGTGAAAGTACCCAGGAGACTTGTGATGTGGAGCCAGAAGGAGTCTATGAGGTGAGGTTATGTCTGCCCTAGTCCCCTTTGAAACACTTAGCAATGTTGCAAATATAGAATAAACCCAATAATCTGGAAAGGTAGAAAATGGGAGGGTCTTTATCCTCTGTGACTTGGGTTTGCTTTGTCTTTTGAAGGGAAAGCAAAGTGTGTATCTAAGAAAGAAACATTTATCTTGAGATAAACCTCAAGCGATTTGTTAGTAAGGGATACATAGGCCTGATGGAAGCACTGCAGTCTCCTCTAAGTTGGGACTGAAAAACCAACAAACAGAACTGAAGAGACTTTATTTCTTGTACAGAAATGTTTGGTTTTTTTAGTGCCCTGCCTACATTTATAGACCTGCTTAGGCCACCCGTAGTTTGCAAATAAGACATGCTCATAAGTTTATAAACAGGTTGTTTGGAACTTGGAAAGCATACTAGGTCTTGTATCCTCTGGCCATAACCTACTTCATCAGCCTAGTTGACTTTCCCTTTTTGCATTTTATACTCCGGTATCACTGAATTTGCCATTCCTCTAACTGGCTTTATCTTTCACGCCTCCATGCATTTGTCCATGCTGTTACCTCTGCCTGGAATTCCCTTCCTCCACTTCTCCACTGAGCCAAACACTTAGTCTTCTTTCAAAGCCTTCTTTCACCTTTACTACGAAGTCTTCCTTGATACCACAAATAGATTTTACTGCTTCTGCTCACACACTGCCTCACACTTTAGTTATGAGAATGTATAAGTGCCCTTAAGTATTATTACTCCTCTTTCTACATGTCTGTCTCCATCACTAGGCTGTGAAACCCTCGAGACAGGAATTATATTTCATTCATCTCTGTATGTCTGGTGCCTAGTCCAGTACGTCTTTGGTTGCTAATCTAGGAGTAATCAGTAGGGAAGTTCTATCAAAATGTGGAATAAACGAAGAAAGAAGAAGATATGGAACACTGGAAGCAGTGCCTCCAACTCACAAGCGTGGAATGGCCAGTCCAAGGATGACTGTTGAGCAGCAGACCCTGAGATCAACCAGTAGAGGATGAGACCAAGGAACAGAAGGTTCCGGAATAAGGGCCTTTGTGAGGCAGAAAAAAAGGAAGCATACCTGAAGTGATAGAGATTCAAGGGCAGAGTAGGGGTGGAGAAAAACTGAAGCTATAATAATGACAGATAGTACAAAAAAAAAAAAAAAAAAAAAAGGCTAGTTAAAACTCTAGGAAAGAACAAAAAGTTTATGAGATGTTCTTTATAAGAAAAGAAATGATTCATTTCTTGTAGCTGGAGTAAACAATATTTACACAATCATAAAAATAGAAACTTTGATTGTTAACTACAAATAGTGATATATCTATATCAGGACAGAGGTGGAGAGGAGATGTAGCTAAGTTAGGGCCAATGAAATCTGAGCCTAAGTTGCTGGTAGGACTTATGGAAAAGCTCCTTAAAAGGTCAAAAAACATGTGGGGGCATTCCCCTCTTCCTTTCCCTTGTCTCCTTTCCAGCCAGATGTAGAGAGTCTGGGATTTCTATGGTGGCTCTGTAATCATTTGGGATCCAAGTTCCTTCTATCTTTCTGCTCCCTGTGTCTGGTTTCTCTTATGTGAGAGATAAACAAATCTTTATCTTGTTTAAACAGATTTTGCTGGGTCTCTGTGCTGGCAGCTGAACACAATCCCTAACTGATACAAAAAATATAGCATTTTATTTAGAGGTATGGAACTAAGCAATAAAATAAGCCCAGCCCTCCCCAGCTGCATGAAACAACTTGGGACACGTAGGGGTGGGTGGGGGGTGTGAGAGGCATACTCGTACGATTGACTGCTTATACACCCCACGTCGAGAGGTGATGAGTGAGCACGTGGGGAGAGCCAGGCCAAGTCAAGGGGTACGTCCTCCTAGCAGCAGCTTTGCCTAATTTGTAATAGGATGCATATGTCTGGCCATTGATTTAAAATGCAGCTTGAATTATGGAATCACCCTTTGAATGAACCTGGGCTGGGTGATGCTGATGAAACTCCAGGGCTGATGTTCTTCCTATCCCCTCATCCCCGCTCCTCTCCCAGTTACGTGTCCCAGCTGCCACAAATTTCTGCATCCCTGCTCTCCCCAGCAGGAATACTGTGAACTGTTGTTCAAATCGTGCACTAAACCAGTCATTAACTTTTTTTTTAACTTGAGAAAGGGGTGTCTTTTTTGAAGTCACTGGAAACTACTGTATGGACTAGTGGCCCCTATCTCTCTTTGCCCTTAAAATCCAAAGTGCCTGTCATGGCCAGTGGTGGCTTCCACGGTCTATCCCCACCTATCTCACTGATCTCAAGGTGATTCCTCTTGTTCATGCCACCCAGCCACAGCACACTTCTCTCTTCTTCACCTTCCTGAATCATATTTGCATCTCAGAATCCTTGCACTTGTCCTCTGGTGGCATCTCACAGTATCCACTCCATCTATCTTGTTCATCACTGCATCCCGAGTGCCTGTAATAGGACATGGTACCCGGGAGGTACTCAGTAAGATTTTGACAGATAGATGAATGTTTCATGAAGGTCTTAGTGGCTTCACTGTCAGCTTGTCTCCTTCAAGTAACCTTTACATATTATCACTCCAGACCACGATGTTTAATCTTGAATTTCAACCCCCACAGGACATGTTATTTCATTAATCTTGGAGCTGACAGGGAACAGGTCTTCACTATCCCAAGTGCCTTACTGCCACACCAGAGAGCCTGACAGAGACACATGCTATCAAATACTCCATGGGCCCGCTCCCCCAGAGGTGCACTGCTGACCCTCACAGGCAGCTCCATGTGGCAAGCAGGCTCTCCCTGGAGCTCTGCTCTGCCATTGGCTTTGGACCTGCTCTTGCATAATGCAAAGCAAAGGTGCTTCTATTCAGGGAATTCCCTTTGGCAACTCTTACTTAACCATGTCAGCCTCTCACTCCGACACCTCTGCCTCCCCAAGAATATTCTATTGTAACAAGGTCCTTCATTTAACATAGAAGATGACTCATCACAGAACACAATGCAGGCCTTCTTCATATATTATAGCTTCTTTATTCTCAGATATTAAAATAAACTCAGAGGAAGAGTAATTTTAAATAAAAATATATAATGTTAGGCTTGAGAATTTGAAGTGTATTTTATTAGGAAGTTAAACTAAAAAGAGATGGTCAGAAACTTTGAAGATAGGCATGATCGTGTGACTTGTTCTGGCCAAAGAAATGTGAGTGGAAGAAATGTGTGTCATTTCTGGGCAGAAGCTTTGAGAACCAGTGCAAAGGATTCTCTGAGTATCCTTTGTCTTGTCTGGATGGTGGTAGCAAGAGTCAAGGTGGAGCCCCCTTCAGCCTAGGTCCCCAAATGACTATGATGCTGACACGCAATGGACAAGCAGTTCAGCAAGAAGCAGACCTTGGTGGTTTCAACCACAGGGGGCGGGAGCTGTCTGTTACTGAATCATAACCTCAGCCATCCTGACCAGTCAGTGCTCTCTCTTTCTTGGGTTTCTTTTTCACTCTAATCACCCTTGTAAATGCAGATTGACTGGGCTTTGAATGTGCCTCACACGTGTTTTGTTGCCTCCTCTACTTACCGTGATCTCTCTTCCCAGCCACCCCAGGGATGATCTCTCCTGCTTCAAGAGCTCATAAGTTTCTACAGTTTTCTGCCTTTTCCAAGTATTCAAACTGTGGCCCCGGCTTCCAAGGCCTGTCTGTTGGTGCCAACTTCTCACAGTAATCCTCCTTCTAGAAACAGCCCAGAGACAGGAGGGGGCTCACTGGAGCAACTTCCCACCAGTTTCTGCCATCCGATCTCTCACACTCCACTTGCCTTCCCCTCATTAATCTCAGAGGTAATATATTTTCCTAAGGACAGAGAAAGATTCATCTGTCTTGCTTTAAAATTCACGTTTGTGATTAGATCATTCCTTTTCCCATGTTCCTGTCCTCACTCCTAACTTCAATGCATGGTTCTAACTTCCTTTAAAATACGACTCCAAACTCACCTTGTTCAGGAAACATTTCAGGACTGATTGCACATGAATTGAGTCATTCTTTTGCTTGCTGCTCCCTGGAACTTAGCTATTCCAGGGGACTATTAATGTTCCCTTGTTGATGAGCTCTTTTGTAAACGTGTTCTTTGGATCTCTATGCTGCCTTTTCAGACTAGATTTTACATGTAGGATTAGCAAAAAGAGTTCAGAGTTGAAATACAAGGGGATAAATTAATCTTTCACTGAGAAATATTAAAACAGCTTACTTTAGAAACAATAAAGAAGTCATTTAATTGGAACCTTCTCAGAGCCCCAATCTTCTATTTCATCAGGAAGTGTGCCAAACTCACTGATCTGTACATCTTAAGCATTCAACAGACATGTTTAACTGGCTTAGGAGACAAATTTTCTGAAGCAAAATTTTCAATTATTTTCAGTGAGTTACTTTCACAGAAAACATTTTGACACAAGCATTTCATTGCGTAACGCAGTTGATGCCTGATGCTGTTACCCATCTGTTTGCTTGTTAATTCAGTTATTAAAAAGCACTCAATAGGGCTTCCCTGGTGGCGCAGTGGTTGAGAGTCCGCCTGCCGATGCAGGGGACACGGGTTCGTGCCCTGGTCTGGGAGGATCCCACATGCCGCGGAGCGGCTGGGCCCGTGAGCCATGGCCGCTGAGCCTGCGCGTCCGGAGCCTGTGCTCCACAATGGGAGAGGCCACAACAGTGAGAGGCCCGCATACAGAAAAAAAAAAAAAAAAAAAAAAAAAAAAGCACTCAATAAACATTTACTGGCAATACGGCACCCTGTGGGTAAGACAAAGTTCATAAAAGAAAGTAGAAGCCTTGGTGCCTATTTCTGTGGAACTCGCCATTTATTCATTCAAACAAGAGGAGGAGGGAAAAGAGAAGCAGCTTCAAGGTGTCAGTCACCCTCTTCTGGTTGACAGATCAGCCAGTTTGGATATTGAATTTTACCAAGTGCAATGTGTGGCTTCCCACTCTTGAAGCTGTTAGATACAGAGTAGGGATCAAGGTGCAAAGCCAGGGGCAGGTGCCACGTTACTAAACTAAGTAAAGAGTGAAAAAATTTAAGCTACAGTTGGTCATTTCCTCTCCTTTGTTTCCTTCACTGCATTTATTATGTCTACTACTACCATTAATAGCTTACATTTTTTGACTATCATAGGCACAGTCTGGGATGACTGCCTGGCCTACAATGATTTCCTCAATCTCTCTTTTGAAAGGTGAGCATGTGACCCAGAGTAGGACACTCAAGGTAAGTGAGGTCTCTGAGTACTGTGAGGAGCACAGGTGAGGGCACAATTTGAACGGAACTCATCAGAGACCTTCTTGGGCTTTGTTGAACTGGGGCCAGGAGAGAGAAGCCCCATTTTCCTCTCTACTTGTGCAATTGTCAACACATGTATCAGGAGCTGCTGGCAGTCATAGTGGCAGGTTTGTGAGACAGCTGGAGTAGTAGAGGAGGAATCCAACAAACAGGGGTCCTCATTGCACTCACACCCTCTTCACCCCTCCCTGTTCTCCTCCTGGCTGGGTTACACAAACCAGTAAAGCAACCTCCGCCTCCTTTTTTTTTCATAAGTAAGTTCAAACTGGGCTTCTATCACTTTCAAATTAACTGTCTTTTTTTTTTTTTGGCCACACCACACAGCTTGCAGGATCTTAGTTCCCCAACCAGAGAACAAACCGGGGCCCCCAGCAGTAGAAGTGCAGAGTCCTAACCACTGGACTGCCAGGGAAATCCCTCAACCTAACAATCCTAATTAACTGTGTGGACTGGGAAATGCTCAACACTTTACATAGTCTTATTTAATCCTCACAAAAAACCTAGGAGGTAGTAATTATTAACTCCATTTTAGAGATAAAGAAACAAAAATGCAAAGTAATTCAGTTATATCTATATCTATCTATCTATATATATATATATTTTTTTTTTTTTACAAGGGAAAGAATGCAGATTTATTGATTTATTTTTGGCTGCATTGGGTCTTTGTCGCTGTGTGAGGGCTTTTCTCTAGTTGCAGCGAGTGGGGGCTACTCTTGGTTGCGGTGCGTGGACTTCTTGTTGTGTTGGCTTCTGTTGTTGCAGAGCACGGGTTCTAGGCATGTGGGCTCAGTAGTTGTGGCACACGGGCTCAGTGGTTGCGGCACACAGGTTCTAGAGCGCAGGCTCAGTAGTTGTGGCGCACAGGCGTAGTTGCTCCGCGGCATGCGGGATCTTCCCAGACCAAGGATCGAACCCGTGTCCCCTGCACTGGCAGCCGGATTCCTAACCACTGTGCCACCAGGGAAGCCCCTATGTATTCTTTTTCATATTCTTTTCAATTGTGGTTTATTATAAGATACTGAATATAGTTCCCTGTGTTATATAGTAGGATCTTGTTTAGGTCCTATAGTAGGATCTATTTTATATGTAGTAGTTTTTATCTGCTGATCCCAAACTCCTAATTTATCCTTCCCCCACCCCTTTTCCCCTTTGGTAACCATAAGTTTGTTTTCTCTGTCTGTGAGTTTGTTTCTGATTCATAAATAAGTGCATTTGTGTCATACTTTAGATTCCACAGATAAGTGATATCGTACGGTACTTGTCTTTCTCTTTCTGACTTACTTCACTTAGTATGATAATCTCTAGGTCCATCCATTTGCAGCAAATGGCATTATTTCATTCTTCTTTATAGCTGAGTAATATTCCATTGTATATATACCACATCTTCTTTATACATTCATCTGTTGATGGACATTTAGGTTGCTTCCATGTCTTGGATATTGTAAATAGTGCTGCTATGAACATTGGGGTATATGTATCTTTTAGAATTAGAGTTTTCTCCAGATATATGCCCAGGAGTGGAATTGCTGTATCATATGGTAATTCTATTTTTATTTTTTTGAGGAACTTCCATAGTGGCTACACCAATTAACATTCCCACCAACAGTGTAGGAGCACCTTCCCTGCTTTTCACTAAAGAGCCTCTATTTTATTGAATTTTCAAATTAAATTCTTTCATTTAAATGTGCCTAAACAGCTTCTTATATCCTCCATCATTTCTTTTTTAATTTCTCCTATTTTTTCATGAGACACTTCCTTTAACTTCTGTCTTATTCAGAATAACATGTATTGAGCAACTACGATGAGTTAGCCACTGTCCTAGGTTCTGTGGGCACCAGAGTGAGCCAGATGGACACACTTGCCATCTGCTCAAAACTGAACGTCTAGTAGGGAAGAGATACAGCCATGCAGTCACGGTCTAGGTCACTGTAAACGATGGTGGAAGCCCACAGGAGGGGCACTTTTTTCTAGAAGGTCAGGAAGGGATTTCCAGAGAAGGAAAGATCCAAAGCAATACCTGAAAGACGTCTCTTTGTTTTTGTTCCTTATATTTGTCTTTTACTATTATTTTTCATCACCTGTATTTTGTATGACATTTGTTTTTCTCTTATACTTGTTCTTCCATTCGTAGCTTTCAGACCTGAATTCAACAAGCACTTATGGAACACCTACTATGGGTTAGAAACTGCTCTAGGGACAAATTGATAGACTAATGGGGGAGACAGTGGCTCAAAGAACATTTCGGGGACTCTGAACCTTCTGATGAAAGCTGCTCGGGACGCTGGGAAAGCACAGACAAGGGCTTCTTCCTCTTCGTAATGCTCTGCTCTGCACAGCCCTTTCTCTGTGGCTTCCTCTCCTCCTTCCCTCTTTTCTTGGTCCATCCTCTGCTGCATTTCCAATTTAATTACCACCCTTGTTAATGCTCTTCGTTTTTACATTTACAGAGCTCACCATTCTTCTCATTTCTTAATCCCTCCATTTTTTCTATTAAAGTGAAGAATATGAAAATAAAAGCAGTCAATTTTATCCTTTTTTTTTTTTTTAGCAGGCATCAAAAGCACACTTTGGCCAACAACCAGATTCGAAAGGCATGAAATATGCCATTTTGAGATTTGATTGTGTTGAACTGGAAAAAGCAATGTTCCTTTTTCCAACTCCTCTGTCAGCTTCATGCCTTAGTTTGACTCCTCTGTATTTCCCCTTATTCATTTAATTCATGCTGTTGCTTTTATTCTGATTTTCTGTTATCTCCTAATCTCTCCTGAAAGTGATAATAGGATGGGGGTAGCATGAATGAATGAATGATGCATTGAATAGGATATTTGGGATATGCAAGAAGGGATAAAGAGGATATGAAATCAATTTTACCCTACTTAGTCTACTATTCGTTTATTTTTCTCTGTCCTTGGTTTCTATTAGTTTGGCTCCTCCCAGGTCTCCATTGTTTGTTTAATTAGGTTTCTTCCCTCGCCCCACAGGCCCCTGCTTGCACTGAGTTGCTCTGTCTGTTGTTTCTGAGACAAGAGTTGCTGACTCCAAATCTGCAACATAACTGACGAGGGAGGAAGGACAGCTCGTTTTAATGCAGTTCATGTTGTCTACATAACCTTGGCGTCTCCATTAAACTCTTCCTGGTATTCAAAACATGTGATAGCTGAGATAAGATTTTTAAAATATTAACAAAACCCAGGCCTCGACACAGCATAATCCAATAGAAATAATATGCAGAGCAACAGCCCCACCAGGGTTCACGAGCCACAGCTGAAATGTTATTATTGTGCAATGAAAATCTGCAGCCTCCCCATTACGGAATCAGAGCATGAGCTTTAACTAAGTCACACTCTGTTTTGCTTAAACACCAAGGACAGCCTAATCACACTGCAATACGTAAGAACTCTTTTCTTTCCTTTTCTTTTCTCTTTTATTTTCTTCTCTTTTATGAAAATAAAACTATTAGCTTTAAACTCAAAGTTGAGAGCAAAAAAATAATTTTTTTTTTTTACTTTCATCTCCTTCAACAGAAAATTGTCTTCACTATGCCACCATGGTTGAGTGTGAAGTGGTGTTAAATCCCACTTATAGCTTCTAAGCCAGGCCATTTACTTTGTATATTATTGGAATTAAATTATCCCAGTAGCCAGAAATCTAAGCATGTGGAGGAAGAGGAGGAAGAAGAGGAGGAAGAGGGAGGAGGGGGAAGGAGAGGGAAGGGAGCGGAGCAAGGAGGGAAAGTAAGCTGGAAAAGATGGAAAAAGGAGTTTCTTAAGCCATCAGGACTGCAAGAGGAGGTGAGATTCAGTTGTTTTGGAAACTATTCAGAAATATTTTAGCCCCAGATGGAGCTGTTGCTATTTTGGGCAAAGGAAATCCTGGTCACTAATTTGATGTGAAGCATTGACAGAATCATAGAATCTGAATTGGGAAGGGTGGTGAAGGAAGTTGCTATTTTGGGCAAAGGAAATCCTGGTCACTAATTTGATGTGAAGCATTGACAGAATCATAGAATCTGAATTGGGAAGGGTGGTGAAGGTCTTTGAGCCCAACTGGCCATCTCATCCTGGAATCTTCCGGCTTCCGTTCTCATCAAGAACTGGAATTTTAATCATTCTGTTCACTTCTTTTCTCAGTTTTTGGAACTTGATTCTTATCTCTTACAGAGTTTATTCTTTCCAAGGTATTCATGACAACTTTGTTCTCCTGTTTCTAGGATATTTGGTGTTACCTATTCTTCCTGATTCCTAATTTTCCTGGAGTTTTCCAAATGATCTGCTCTCTCCTCAAAGTTGTCACCCTCTTCCTTAAGGTGGCTTGCTCTGAGCCCAGCCACCCACATTTTCCAGAGTCCTGGGAAGCGCAGTCATGCTTGTTTGTAATCATGGAAATGACTACCCACTAAAGATGAGCACCCTGGTTCTCACCATGTGTCCAGAAGATAATGTCAATGTGAACCATTCCTAAAAGATAACTAGTCATGGAGATTACCCCAAGCATGACACTGGAGAGATGCCTGGAAGACTTACCTCAAGCTCACCTGGCTTAAACAATCATTTACCCTCCTGCACATCTCCTCCCATATTCCAGTGGAAGGCCAAGATTTTTACCGCCCAGCATTTCCAAGGTATTAATCAGTGTCATTTAACCTTAAGATGCCCAGGGCACTGCACTGACCATGTAGGACACAAGGAAATCAAGAGCAGAAGTGAACGTGCCCACCCTTTTGTGGATATATAGGTCATGGCATAAGCCTTGAGAGGGTCTCCCTTGACAGGCAGCATGGCAAGGTGATTAGTCAGACTCTGAGCTTAGACTGCTTGGGTTTAAATCCCAGTTTTACAGCTGACTATCTAGTTGACCCAGACAAGTTACTCAAACTCCCTAAGCATTCATTACATCATATGGAAAATGCTTCAAAGAGTGTATGGTGCCTGGAAGGTGATTAATACATGCTTGCTATTTTTATCACTGCCCCCTTCATCACCTTTGGATAAGATTATGAGCTTAGTTAATGAATAATTAATTAAACTGCACACTTATTTCTACCAAATAGCAATTATTAAAATAACTAATTCATGTGTGTGGAGCACCAGCTATGTGCCCACTAGCTGAGCACTGTGATAAGGACCCAGCAGCCACCAGTACTTAATGTCTTCAATGATGCTAAGAAGTAGGGACTAGGATTAGCCCCCTTCTACATGGAGGGAGTGGAGATAAAGGGACAGTCATTAACTCCCCAAGGTCATTCACTAGTGTTGAAAAAGGACCTTTATTTATACCCAGTGATCAGGGTCCATAGGACATGCGCACACCACTATGAGTTCCTGCCTTCCTATATACCAGCTCACATGAAAAGCTGAGCTCAATACATCAGGGATTAATGAAACTTAGCAAGGACAAAATTGGGTATGGCTTTGTGTCTGCCATGTGTATTTGCTTAAATCAGATTTATCAACTAAGAAAAACATCTTAAGCATTTCATTCTCAGACACTGGATCAGGCCTATAAGAAAGAGATGTCCAGAGGGACATTAACAAAACTCTCCTGCACCAGCAAAATGGCCCCAGGAATGAAAGCGGGCTCCCAGATTCAGTCTGTGCACCCATAGTCATCTTTGCAGTCTCTGGCACTTGGCACCTCACACACAAGGTTAATTTGTCCTGATTATTTAAGTAGCTATTGAAACTGTTCTCAAACAACAAATTACACCACAGTTATTCAGGTTTTTCCTGAGTGAGTTCTCTCAGAGCACAAATGGAGTCAAATCACAGCAGGGACAGAGAACGGTGTTCTCTCAGAACACCACTGGATTCAAACTACAGAGGGGACTGAGAATGATGTTCTCTCAAAACACCATTGGAGTCAAATCACAGGAGGGACTGAGAACGCTGTAACTCAGAACACAATTGGAGTTAAATAACAGGAGAGACTGAGAATGCTGACCTCTTAGAACACCATTGGAGTCAAATCAAGAGGGGACTGAGAACGCTATAAATCAGAAACCATGCGAATCAAATCACAGGAGGGACTGAGAAAGGTGTTCCTTCAGAACACCATTGGAGTCAAATCACAGGGGGGACAGAGAACCGTGTTCACTCAGAACACTATTGGTTCCAAATCAAAGGGAGGACTGAGAACAGGGTGCTTTCAGAACAAAATAGCAGTCAAATCACGGGGTGGGGGGGGACTGAGAACAGTGTTCTCTCAGAACAAAATTGGAGTTTAATCGCAGGGGGGATTGAGAACGCTGTTCTCTCAGAACACAGCTGGATTCAAATTACAGAGGGGACTGAGAATGCTGTTCTTTCAAAACTCCATTGCAGGCAACTCACAGGGGGGACTGAGAATGCTGTAACTCTGAACACCATTGAAGTCAAATCAGGGGAACTGAGAATGCAATAACTCAGAAAACACTGGGATTAAATCACAGGAGGGACTGAGAACAGTGTTCTCTCAGAACACTATTTGGTGTCAAATCACAGAGGGGACTGAGTATGGTGTTCTCTCAGAAAACCATTGGACTCAAACAACAAGGGGGACTGAGAATGGTGTTCTCTCAGAGTAACATAGGATTCAAATCATAGGGACGACTGAGAAAGATGTTCTCTTAAAACACCATTGGATTCAGATTACAGAGGGGAATAAGAACGGGGTTGTCTCAAAACACCATTTGAGTCAAATCATAGGGAGTACTGAGAACTTTGTATTCTCAGAACACCATAGGATTCAAATCACAAGGGGAACTGAGAATGCTGTCCCCACAGAACACCATTAGAGTCAAATCACAGGGGGGAATGAGAACGCTGTAACTTAGAACACCATTGGAGTCAAATCAAGGGGGACTGAGAATGCTATATTTCAGAAAGAATTGGAGTCAAATAACAGGAGGAACTCTGAATGCTGCTCTCTGAGAACACCATTGGAGTCAAATCACAGGGGGGACAGAGAATGTTGTTCATTCAGAACACTATTGGTGCCAAATCACAGGCGGGACTGAGAACAGTGTTTTCTCAGAACAAAACTGGAGTCAAATCACTCGGGGGAATGTAAACAGTGTTCTCTCAGAGCAACATAGGGGGAAAATCAGAGGGGGGACTGAGAAATAGGTTCTCTTAAAACACCATTGGATTCAAATTACAGAGGGGACTGAGAATGATGTTGTCTAAAAACACTATTGGAGAAATATCCAAGGGGGGACTGAGAATGCTGTTAGCTGAGAAAACCATTGGAGTCAAATCTAATGAGGGACTGAGAACGGTGTTCTCTCAGAACAGGATTGGAATCAAATCACGGGGCGGGGGACTGAGAACGGTGTATTCTCAGAACACCTTTGGAGTCGAATCACAGGGAGGACTGAGAATGGTGTACTCTCAGAACACCTCTGGTGTCAAATCAAGGTGGGGGTGGAGAACGGTGTTCTTGCAGAGGAAAATAGGAGTCAAATCATAGGAGGGACTTAGAACGATATTTTCTTAAAACACCATTGGATTCAAATTACAAAAGTGACTGAGAATGATGTTGTCTCAAAACACAATTGGACTCAAGTCACAGGGGGGACTGAAAAGGCTGTAACTCAGTATTGGAGTCAGATCACAAGGATGACTGAGAAGGCTATTCTCACATAGCAGCATTGGAGTCAAAACACAGGGTGTACTGAGAACAGTGTTCTCTCAGACACAATTGGAGTAAAATCACAGTGGGGACTGAGAACGATGTACACTCAAACACCATTGGAGTCAAAGGCAAGGGGAGACTGAGAATGCCATTCACTCAGAACAACACGAGAGTCAAACCAAAGGGGGGAATGAGAATGGTGTTCTCTCAGAACACGATTGAAAGAAAATCATGGGGGGAACTGAGAATTGGTGTACTCTCAGAATACCGTTGGAGTTGAATCACAAGGGGGATAGAGAATGTTGTACTCTCAGAACACCACTGGTCTCAAATCACAGGGGGGACTCAGAATGATGTTCTGCTGAACAAAATTGGAGTCAAATAACAGGGAGGACTGATAACGCTGTTCTCTCAGAACACCTATGGAATCATATCACAGGGGGAACTGAAAACCCTGATCTCTCAGAACATCATCAGACTCAGATCACAAGTGGGACTGAGAACCATGTTCTATCAGGGCACCATTGGAGTTAAATCACAGGGGGGACTGAGAACCGTGTTCTAACAGAACACCTTTGGAGTCAAATCACAGGGGGAACAGAGAACGATGTTCTCTCAGAACACAACTGGAGTTATCAGAACGGATATTGAGAATGGTGTACTCTCAGAACACGACTAGAGTCCAATGACAAGGGGGACTGAGAATGGTGTACTCTCACTGTATTGTATTAAAATCACAGGGGGGACTGAGAACGGTGTTCTCTCAGAACACCATTTGAGTCAAATAACAGTGGGGACTGAGAACACTGTTGTCTCAGAACACCATTGGATTTAAAACACAGAGGGGAATGAGAATGGTGTTCATTCAGAACACCATTGGAGTCAAATCACAGCAGCAACTGGGAATGCTGTTCTCTCAAAACACGATTGGAGTCAAATCACAGGGGAGACTGAGAACAATGTTCTCTCAGAGCTGCAATGGAATCATATCACAGAGGGGACTCAGAACGGTCTTCTGTCAGAATACCACAAGAGTCAAATTGCCAGAGGGACTGAGAATTCTGTCCTCTCAGAACACCATTCGATTCAAATAAAAGAGGGGACTGAGAACACTGTTTTCTCAAAACACCATTGCAGGCAACTCACAGGGAGGAGTGAGTGCTCTAACTTAGAACACCATTGGATTGAAATCAAGGGGGGATTGAGAATGCTATAAATCGGAAACCATTGGAGTCAAATCACAGGATGGACTTAGAAAGGTGTTCTCTCAGAACACATTGGAGGCAAATCACAGGGGGGACAGAGAACGGTGTTCCCTCAGAACACTACTGGTTCCAAATCACAGGGAAGACTGAGAACAGGGTTCTCTCAGAGCAAAATAGGAATCAAATCACAGGGGGGACTGACAACGGTGTTCTCTCAGAGCAACATAGGATTCAAAACACAAGGGAGACTGAGAAAGATGTTCTCTTAAAACACCATTGGAGCACTCCAGCTCACCGAGCAGCCGCGACTCTCGGCAGATGCACTCGCCCCAGCCAGGGCCTGCCGACAGCCTTTCCGCAGAGTCTCCCCGACGCCCCAAGGAGGAGGTAGAGGCCGCACCACGCTAGATCGGAGGCCAAACAGCGCCCCTGCCCGGTGCCCAGAGGCACTGCCTTTTAAAACTGAGCAGGTCAGTGACTTGCTGAAGGTGAGTGGCAGAGATGGTTCTAGAGCAGAAGTTCCTGGCACACAAGCCAAGCTCTTTTGCAAGCTATCAGGGATGAAATAAAGATCACAGTTCAGATTGAAAGCTGAATTTCTGTCCAGATGCAGAGCCAGACTTTCAGTTAAGAAAGAAAAAAAAAGAATATTTTGAAAAATGTATATATATATATATATATATATATGTATATCTGAATCACTTTGCTGTACAGCATAAATTAACACATCATAAATCAACTATACTTCAATTTAAAAAAAGAAAGAAGAGTAGTGTGATCTTAGACCCTCCACAGTCACCAGCTCTTTCCATCAATTCCCCTCACCTGCTGCACACCTCTGTGCTTTCCAAGACTTCAGCCAAATATAAATTCCTATATAAATACACTATGGAAAAGTGCCAACAATTCTCCCAATCCCAGCTCTGGACATAGAATGGAGACTTTTCAGTTAGGTTTTTCAGTGAGCTATTGCTTTCATAACGAATTTTTGACATTTAAGAATTAGACCTTCTTTAAAAAAAAAAGAAGAAGAAGAAGGAAAGGAAGAAAGAGAAAAAAGAGAGAAAGAAAGGAAGGAAGGGAGAGACGGAGGAAGGAAGAAAGAAAGAATGTTTCCTATTGCAAGACAGGGGCAGCATTTAAAAATCAACCCCTACAGAGTTTCAAGATGGTGGAAGAGTAAGACGTGGAAATCAACTTCCTACACACAAATACATCGGAAATACATCTACACGTGGAACAACTTCTACAGAACACCTACTGAACGCTGGCAGAAGACCTGAGACTTCTCAAAAGGCAAGAAACTCCCCACATACCTGGGTAGGGCAAAAAAGAAAAGAAAAAATAGAGACAAAAGAATAGGGACAAGACCTGCACCAGTGGGAGGGAGCTGTGAAGGAGGAACGGTTTCCACACATTAGGAAGCCCATTCGTGGGCGGAGACTGCGGGTGGTGGAGGGGCACGCTTCGGAGCCACGGAGGAGAGCGCAGCAACACGGCTGCAGAGGGCAAAGCGGAGAGAGTCCCGCACAGAGGATCCATGCCAACCAGCACTCACCAGCCCGAGAGGCTTGTCTGCTCACCTGCCGCGGCGGGCGGGGGCTGAGAGCTGAGGCTCCGGCTTCGGAGGTCAGATCCCAGGAAGAGGACTGGGGTTGGCTGTGTGAACTCAGCCTGAAGGGGGTTAGTGTACCACAGCTAGCCGGAAGGGAGTCTGGGAAAAAGTCTGGAGCTGCCGAAGAGGCAAAAGAGTTTTTCTTGCCTTTTTGTTTCCTGGTGCACGAGGAGAGGGGATTAAGAGCTCTGCTTAAAGGAGTTGCAGAGACGGGCACGAGTCACAGCTATCAGCAAGCACCTCAGAGACGGGCATGAGATGCTAAGGCTGCTGCTTCAGAAACCAACAAGCCTGTGTGCAAGCTCCACACCTCCCCTACCAGGAGCCAGTGCAGCCCGCCACTGCCAGGGTCCCATGATCCAGAGACAACTTTCCCGGGAGAATGCACGGCGTGCCTCAGGCTGGTGCAACGTCACACCCGCCTCTGCCGCCACAGGCTTGCCCTGAACTCCGTACCGCTCCCTCCCACCGGCCTAAGCCAGAGCCCCCTAATCAGCTGCTCCTTTAACCCCGTCCTGACTGAGCGAAGAACAGATGCCCTCAGGCGACCTGCACGCAGAGGTGGGGCCAAATCCAAAGCTGAACCCCAGTAGCTGTGCGAACAAAGAAGAGAAAGGGAAATCTCTCCCAGCAGCCTCAGGAAAAGTGGATTAAATCTCCACAATCAACTTGATATATCCTGCATCTGTGGAATACCTGAAGAGACAACAAATCACCCCAAATTGAGGAGGTGGGCTTTGGGAATAATATATATATATTCCCCTTTTCTCTTTTTGTGAGTGTGTATGTGTATGCTTCTGTATGATATTTTGTCTGTATAGATTTGCTTTTACCATTTGTCCTGGGTTCTGTCTGTCCATTTTTTCTTTTGTTTTCTTTTGCTTTGTTTTAGTATACATTTTAGCACTTGGTATCATTGGTGGATTTGTTTTTTGGTTTGGTTACTCTCTTCTTTCATTCTCTCTTTTTTTAAATTTTTATATAACTTTAAAAAAAATTTTATTAATTACTTATTATATTTTATTTTAATTATTTTATTTTATTCTATTTTATCTTCTTCTTTCATTCTTTCTTTTTTTTTCTCCCTTTTATCTGAGCCATGTGGATGACAGGCTCTCGGTGTTCCAGCCAGCTGTCAGGACTGTGCCTCTGAGGTGGGAGAGCCAAGTTCAGGACACTGGTCCACAAGAGACCTGTAGCTCCATGTAATATCAAACAGTGAAAATCTCCCAGAGATCTCCATCTCAATGCCAAAACCCAGCTCCACTCAACAACCAGCAAGCTCCAGTGCTGGACACCATATGCCAAACAACTAGCAAGACAGGAACACAACCCCACACATTAGCACAGAGGCTGCCTAAAATCATAATAAGGCCACAGACACCCCAAAACAGACCACCAGATGTGCACCTGCCCACCAGAAGACAAGATCCAGGCTCATCCACCAGAACACGGGCACTAGTCCCCTCCACCAGGAAGCCTACACAACCCACTGAACCAACCTTAGCCACTGGGGACAGACACCAAAAACAATGGGAACTACGAACCTGCAGCCTGTGACAAGCAGACCCCAAACACAGTAAGTTAAGCAGAATGAGAAGACAGAGAAACACACAGCAGATAAAGGAGCAGGAAAAACCCACCAGAGCTAACAAATGAAGAGGAAATAGGCAGTCTACCTGAAAAAGAATTCAGAATAATGATAGTAAAGATGATCCAAAATCTTGGAAATACAATGGCGAAAATACAACAAACGTTTAACAAGGACCTAGAAGAACTAAAGAGCAAACAAACAGTGATGATCAACACAATAAATGAAATTTAAAATTATCTAGAAGGGGGCTTCTCTGGTGGCGCTAGTGATTTGGTGTCCGCCTGCCAATGCAGGGGATGCAGGTTCGTGCCCTGGTCCGGGGGGATCCCGCATGCCACGGAGCAGCTGGGCCCGTGGGCCATGGCTGCTGGACCTGCATGTCCGGAGCCTGTGCTCTGCAGCGGGAGAGGCCACAACAGTGAGAGACCTGTGTACTGCAAAAAAAAAAAAAAATTATCTAGAGGGGATCAATAGCAGAATAACTGAGGCAGAAGAATGGATAAATGACCTGGAAGATAAAATAATGGAAATAACTACTGCAGAGCAGAATAAAGAAACAAGAATGAAAAGAATTGAGGACAGTCTCAGAGACCTCTGGGACAACATTTAATGCACCAACATTCGAATTATAGGGGTCCCAGAAGAAGAAGAGAAAAAGAAAAGGAATGAGAAAATATTTGAAGAGATTATAGTTGAAAACTTCCCTAATATGGGAATGGAAATAGTTAATGAAGTCCAGGAAGCACAGAGAGCCCCATACAGGATAAATCCAATGAGAAACACAACAAGACACATATTAATCAAACTATCAAAAATTAAATACAAAGAAAAAATATTAAAAGCAGCAAGGGAAAAATAATAAACAAGGGAATCCCCATAAGGTTAACAGCTGATCTTTAAGCAGAAACTCTGCAAGCCAGAAGGGAATGGCAGGACATATTTAAAGTGATGAAGGAGAAAAACTTACAACCAAGATTACTCTGCCCAGCAAGGATCTCATTCAGATTTTTTGGAGAAATTAAAACCTTTCCAGACAAGCAAAAGCTAAGAGAATTCAGCACCACCAAACCAGCTTTACAACAAATGCTAAAGGAACTCTTCTATGCAGGAAACACAAGAGAAGGAAAAGACCTACAATTACAAACCCAAAACAATTAAGAAGATGGTAATAGGAACATACATATCGATAATTACCTTACATGTAAATGGATTAAATGCTCCAACCGAAAGACACAGAGTGGCTGAATAGATACAAAAACAAGACCGTATATGTGCTCTCTACAAGAGACCCACCTCAGACCTAGGGACACATACAGACTGAAAGTGAGGAGATGGAAAAAGATATTCCAGCAAACGGAAATAAAAAGAAAGGTGGAGTAGCAACTCTCATATCAGACAAAATAGACTTTAAAACAAAGACAATTACAAGAGACAAAGAAAGACACTACATAATGATCAAGGGATCAATCCAAGAACAAGATGTACAAATTGTAAATATTTATGTACCCAACATAGGAGTACCTCAATACGTTAGACAGCTACTAACAGCCATAAAAGGGGAAATGGACAGTAACACAATAATAGTAGGGGACTTTAACACCCCACTTTCATGATATTTATAAGACATTCAATCCAAAAACAACAGAATACACATTCTTCTGAAGAGCTCATGGAACATTCTCCTGGGTCAGAAATCAACCCTTTATAAATTTAAGAAAATCGAAATCATATCAAGTATCTTTTCTGACCACAATGCTATGAGACCAGATATCAATTACAGGAAAAATCTGTAAAATATACAAACACATGGAGGCTAAATAATACACTATTTAATAACCAAGAGATCACTGAAGAAATCAAAGAGGAAATCAAAAAATACCTAGAAACAAATCACAATGAAAACAAGATGACCCAAAATCTATGTGATGCCACAAAAGCAGTTCTAAGAGGGAAGTTTAGAGCAATACAATCCTACCTTAAGAAACAAGAAACATCTCAAATAAACAACCTAACCTTACACCTAAAGCAATTAGAGAAAGAGAACAAAAAAACCCAAAGTTAGCAGAAGGAAAGAAATCATAAAGATCAGATGAGAAATAAATGAAAAAGAAATGTAGGAAACGATAACAAAGATCAATAAAACTAAAAGCTGGTTCTTTGAGAAGATAAACATAACTGATAAACCATTAGCCAGACTCATCAAGAAAAAAGGGAGAAGACTCAAATCAATACAATTAGAAATGAAAAAGGAGAAGTAACAACTGACACTGCAGAAATACAAAGGATCATGAGAGATTACTACAAGCAACTATATGCAAATAAAATGGACACCCTGGGAATAATGGGCAAATTCTTAGAACTGCACAAACTTCTGAGGATGAACCAGGAAGAAATAGAAAATATGAACAGACCAATCACAAGCACAGAAATTGTAACTGTGATTAAAAATCTTCCAACAACACAAAAAGCCCAGGACCAGATGGCTTCACAGGCGAATTCCATCAAACATTTACAGAAGAGCTAACCCCTATCCTTATCAAGCTATTCCAAATTATAGCAGAAGGAGGAACACACCCAAACTCATTCTACAAGGCCACCACCGCCCTGATACGAACACCAGACAAAGATGTCACAAAGAAAAAAACTACAGTCCAATATCACTGAGGAACTGAGATGCAAAAATCCTAAACAAAATACTAGCAAACAGAATCCAACAGCACATTAAAAGGATCATACACGATGATCAAGTGGAGTTTATCACAGGAATGCAAGGATTCTTCAATGCACAGAAATCAATCAATGTGATACACCATATTTATAAATTGAAGGAGAAAAACCATATGATCATCTCAATAGATGCAGAGAAAGCTTTCAACAAAATTCAACACCCATTTATGATAAAAACCCTGCAGAAGTAGACATAGAGGGAACTTTCCTCAACATAATAAAGGCCATATATGACAAATCCACAGTCAACATTGTCCTCAATGGTGAAAAACTGAAACCATTTCCACTAAGATCAGGAACAAGACAAGCTTGCCCACTCTCACCACTCTTATTCAACATACTTTTGGAAGTTTTAGCCACAGCAATCAGAGAAGAAAAGGAAATAAAAGGAATCCGAATTGGAAAAGAAGAAGTAAAGCTGTCACAGTTTGCAGATGACATGATACTATACATAGAGACTCCTAAAAGTTCTACCAGAAAACTACTAGAGCTAATCAATGAATTTGGTAAATTAGCAGGATACAAAATTAATGCACAAAAATCTCTTCCATTCCTATACTCTAATGTTGAAAAATCTGAAAGTGAAAATAAGAAAACACTCCCATTTACCATTGCAACAAAAAGAATAAAATATTTAGGAATAATCCTTCCTAAGGAGACAAAAGACCTGTATGCTGAAAATTATAAAACACTGATGAAAGAAATTAAAGATTAGACAAACAGATAGAGAGATATACCATGTTATTGGATTGGAAGAATCAACATTGTGAAAATGACTACTCCCCAAAGCAATCTACAGATTCAGTGCAATCCCTATCAAACTACCACTGAACTAGAAAAAAATTTCACAATTTGAATGGAAACACAGAAGACCCCAAATAGTGAAAGCAATCGTGAGAAGAAAAACGGAGCTGGAGGAATCAAGCTCCCTGTCTTCAGACTATACTACAAAGCTACAGTAATCAAGAGAGTATGGTACTGTCACAAAAATAGAAATATAGACCAATGAAACAGGGTGGAAAGCCCAGAGATAAACCCACGCAATATGGTCACCTTATCTTTGATAAAGGAGGCAAGACTATACAGTGGAGAAAAGAAGCCTCTTCAATAAGTGGTGCTGGGAAAACTGGACAGCTACATGTAAAAGAATGAAATTAGAACACTCCCTAACACCATACACAAAAGTAAACTCAAAATGGATTAAAGACCTAAATGTAAGGCCAGAGACTATCAAACTCTTAGAGGAAATATAGGCAGAACATTCTATGACATAAAATCACAGCAGGATCCTTTTTGACCCATCTCATAGAGAAATGGAAATAAAAACAAAAATAAACAAATGGGACCTAATGAAACTCAAAAGCTTTTGCACAGCAAAGGAAACCATAAACAAGACCAAAAGACAACCCTCAGAATGGGAGAAAATATTTGCAAATGAATCAACTGACAAAGGATTAATCTCCAAAATTTACAAGCAGCTCATCCAGCTAAATATTAAAAAAAATAAGCAACCCAACCCAAAAATGGGCAGAAGACCTAAGTAGACATTTCTCCGAAGAAGATATACAGGTTGCCAACAAACACATGAAAGAATTCTCAACATCATTAATCATTAGAGAAATGTAAATCAAAACTACAATGAGACATCATCTCACACCGGTCAAAATGGCCATCATGAAAAAATCTACAAACAATAAATGCTGGAGACGGTGTGGAGAAAAGGGAACCCTTTTGCACTGTTTTGGGAATGTAAATTGATACAGACACTATGGAGAACAGTATGGAGGTTCCTTGAGAAACTAAAAATAGAACTACCATACTACTCAGCAAACCCACTACTGGACATATACCTTGAGAAAGCCATAATTCAAATGGGTCATGTACCACAATGGTCGTTGCAGTTCTATTTACAATAGCCAGGACATGGAAGCAACCTAAGTGTCTGTCAACAGATGAATGGATAAAGAAGATGTGGCACATATATACAATGGAATATTACTCAGCTATAAAAAAAGAAATTGATTTATTTGTAGTGAGTTGGATGGACCTAGAGTAAGTCATACAGAGTGAAGTAAGTCAGAAAGAGAAAAACAAATACCATGTGCTAACACATATATACGGAATCTAAAAACAAAAAAAAAGATCATGAAGAACATAGGGGCAAGACAGGAATAAAGACATAGACCTACTAGAGAATGGACTTGAGGATACGGGGAGGGAGAAGGGTAAGGTGGGACAAAGTGAGAGAGTGGCATTTTACCTTTACTACCAAAGGTAAAATAGATAGCTAGTGGGAAGCAGCTGCATAGCACAGGGAGATCAGCTCAGTGCTTTGTGACCACCTAGAGGGGTGGGATTGGGAGGGTGGGAGGGGAGTAGATGCAAGAGGAAAGAGATATGGGGACATATGTATATGTATAACTGATTCACTTTGTTATAAAGCAGAAACTAACACACAACTGTAAAGCAATTTTACTCCAATAAATATGTTTAAAAAAAATAAAACGATTGGATTCAAATTACAGAGATGACTGAGAATGATGTTGTCTCAAAACACCATTTCAATCAAACCACAGTGGGGACTGAGAATGCTGTAACTCAGAGCAACATTGGAGTCAAATCACAGGGAGTACTGAGAACGTTGTTCTCTCAGAACACCATAGGAGTCATGTAACAGGTGGGTTGAGCGGAGTGTTCTCTCAGAACACCATTGGAATCAAATCAGAGGGGGCTGAGAATGGTGTTCTCTCAGTATACCATTGCAGTGATTCATAGTGGAGACTGAGAATGGTGTTCTCTCAGAACAACATTGGTTTCAAATCACAGGGGGGTTGACAGTGGTGTTCTCCCAGAACACCATTGGAGTCAAATCACAGGGGACAATGAGATTGGTGTTCTCTCAGAACACCATTAGACTCAAATAGCAGGGGAGACTGACAAAGGTTTTCTCTCAGAATATCATTGGAAACAAATGACAGGCAGCTGAGAATGGTGTTCTCTCAGTACACACAAGTCAAATCACAGGGGAACTGAAAAATTGTTCTCTCAAAACACCATTGGAGTCAAATCACAGTGGTGAATAAAAGCAGTGTTCTCTCAGAGCACACATGGAGTCAAACAACAGGGAGGCCAGACCAAGGTGTTCTCTTAGAACACCATTGGAATCAAGTCACAGGGGAGAGTGAAAACTGGGTTCTCTCAGAACATTATTGGTTTCAAATCACAGAAGGGTTTATAGTGGTGTTCTCTCTGAACACCATTGGAGACAAATTACAGGGGGGCGTGAGAACAGAGTTGTACACCTTTGGAGTCAAATTACAAAGGGGATTAAGAACTGTGTTCTCTCATAACGCCACTGGAATCAAATCTCAGGGGAGACTGAGAAGAGTGTTCTTCCAGACCAACATTGGGGTCAGATCCCAGCAGGACTGAGAATGGTGTTCCCTCAAAACACAGTTGGATTTAAATCACAGTGGGGGACTGAGAAAGGTGTTCATTGGAACACCATTGGAATCAAATCACAGGGGGAATCAGAACCGTGTCCCCTCAGAACAACATTGGTGTCAATCACAGGAGGGTTCAGAGGGTGTTCTCTCAGAACGCCATAGGAGTCAAGTCACAGAGGGGACTGAGAACGGTTTTCTCTCAGAAAACCATTGGGTTCAAAACACAGGGGGTGCTGAGAACTCTATTCTCTCAGTACACCATTACAATGAATCACAGGGGGCACTGAGAACACTGTTCTCGCATAACACCATTGGAGTCAAGTTACAGGGGGAATGAGATCAGAGTTCTCTCAGAACACCATTGGAGTCAAATCACAGGGTGGGCTGGGAACGGTCTTCACTGAAAAAACTACTGGGTTCAATTCACAGGGGGGCTGAGAACTGTGTTCATTCTGAACACCATTGTAGTCAAATCACAGGTGAGATTGAGAACTGTCTTCTTCCAGAACACCACTGGAGTCAAGTCACAGAGGGGACTGAGAACAGTGTTCCCTTATAACACCATTGGATTTAAGTCACAGAGGGGTTGAGAATGGTGTTCTCTCAGAACACCATGGGAGTCAAGTCACAGGGGGGATTGAGCACTGTGTTTTGTCAGAACACCATTGGAGTCAAATCACAGGAGGGATTGAGAAGAATTTTCTCTCAGAATATCATTAGAGTCAAATCATAGTGAGCTGAGAACAGTGTTCTCTCAGTACATAATTGGAGTCAAATCACAGGGTACACTGAGAAAAGTGTAGTGACAGAACACCATTGGAGTCAAATCACTGGGGAGACAGACAAGAGTGTTCTCTCAGAACACCATTGGTGTCCCCTTAAAGGGGGGACTGAGAATGGTGTTCTCTCAAAACACCATTGGAGTCAAGTCACAGGGGGGATGGGGAATGGTGTTCAGTCATAAAATCATTGGTTTCAATTCACAGAGGGGACTAAGAATTGTGTTCATTCTGAAATACATTGGAGGCAACTCACAGAGAGAACTGTGAACAGTGTTCTCTCAGAACACTAGAGGAATCAATTAACATTGAGGAAAGAGAACTGTTTTCTCTCAGAACACCATTGGTGTCAAATCACAGCGGGTCTGAAAAAGGTGTTCTCTCAGAATTCCATTGGAGTCCAATCACAGGGGGCATAGACATGGTGTTCCCTCAGAACACCATAGTGGTCCAGTCACATGGAGGGTGAGAATGGTGTTCATTCTGTAAGCCTTTGGATTCAAATCCCATGGGAGACTGAGAACTGTGTTCTCTCAGAACACCATTGGAGTCAAATCACATGGGGGATTGAGAACTGTGTTCTCTCAGAGCACCATTGGTGTCAAGTCACAGCTGGTTTGAGAGTGGTGTTTTTGCAGAACAGCATTGGAGTCAAATCAAAGGGGGGACTGGGAATGGTGTTCAGTAAAAAAAAAAAACATTGGTTTCAATCCACAGAGGGTTCTGAGAACTGTGTTCATTCTGAAATGCATTGGTGGCATCTCACAGAGAGAACTGAGAACAGTGTTCTCTCAGAACACTAGGGGAATCAATTAACATTGGGGAAAGAGAACTGTGTTTTCTCAGAAAACCATTGGAGTCAAGTCACAGGGGGTCTGAAAAAGGTGTTCTCTCAGAATTCCACTGAAGTCCAATCACAGTGGGCACAGACAATGGTGTTGTCTCCAAACACCATAGGTGTCCCGTCACTGGAAGGACTGAAAACCCTGTTCATTCTGAAAACCACTGGAGTCAAATCAAAGGGAGGACTGAGAACAGTCTTCTTTCAGAACAACATTGGAGTCAAATCTTGGGGATCTGAAATGGTGTTCTGTCAGACTACCATTGGAGGCAAATCACAGGGAGTACTGACCTCCGTGTTCTTTCAGAGCACCGTTGGTGTCCATTTACAGGTGGGAATAAGAAGTGTATTCTCTCATAACACCATTGGAGTCCAGTCACAGAGGAGACTGAAATCGATGTTCTCTCAGAACACCATTGGAGTCAAGTGACAGTGGGGATAGAGAAAGGTGTTCTCTCTGAACAGCACTGAATTCATATCACAGGGATGACAAACAACAGTGTTCTCTCAGAACACATTTGGAGTCACATCACATGGCCCCAGACAATGGTGTTCTCTGAGTACAACATTAGTGTGCAGTCACAGGGGGAACTGAGAAATGTGTTCTCTCAGAATACCACTGTAGTCAAATCCCAGGAGAGCTGAGAATGATATTCATTCTGAACTCCATTGGAGTCAGATCACAGGGTGGGCAGAAAATTATGTTCTCGCAGAACACCGTTGGAGGCAAGTCAAGGGGCGAGGGAGAACTGGGTTCTCACAGAACAACATTGGTTTCAAATCACAGGGAGTACTGAGAACGGTGTTCTCTCAGAACATGATTGGATTCAAATCACAGTGGATACTGAGAATGGTGTTCATTCTGAACACCATTCGACTCATATCATTGGTGGGACTGAGAACGGTGTTCTCTCAGAACACCATTGGTGTCAAATCACAGGAGGATCTCAGAACACTGTTCTGTCAGATAACCATTGTTTCAAAACACAGGAGGGACTGAAACCTGTGTTCTGTAATAACACCATTGGAGTCAAGTCACGGGGGGATGGAGAACAGTGTTCTCTCAGAACACCATTGGTGTCAAATCACAGGGAGTTCTGAGAACACTGTTCTCTCAGAATACCATTGGACTCAAGTGACAGGGGGGAATGAAAACAGTGTTCTCTCAAAACACTATTGGTGTCCACTTACAAGGGGGACTGAGACCTGTTTTCTCTCAGAATATCATTGGACCCCAATCAGAGGGGGCTGAGAATGGTGTTCTCTCAGTAGACCTTCCGAGTCAAATCACAGGGAGGATTCAAAACCATATTCTCTCAGAACAACATTGGTGTCAAATCACAGGGGTTTGAGAAAGGCGTTCTCTCAGAACACCATTGGAGTGAAATCACATGGGGAACTGAGAACTGTGTTCTTTCAGAACACTGATGGTGTAAAATCACAGGATAGACTGAGAGTGGTGTTGTCTCATAACACCTCTAAGAATATTATTGGAGTCAATCACAGGGGGCTGAGAATTGTGTTCTCTCAGAACTCCATTCTAATCAAATCACAGGGGGAACTGACAACAGTTTTCTCTCAGAACACCATTGGAGTCACATCACAGGGGTGATTCAGAAGTGTGTCTGAATCAGAACGCCCTCCTATCAGGACATCATTGGGGTCAAGTCACAGGGGGGCACTGAGAACTGTGTTCTCTAAGAGCACGATGTGTCAAATCACAGCTGGCTTGAGAGTGGTGTTTTCTCAGAACAGCATTGGAGTCACATCACGGTGGACTGAGATCAGTGTTCATCAAAAAAAAACATTGGGGTCAAATCACAGTGGGGACTCAGAACAGTGTTCATATTCTATTGCATTGGAGACAAATCACAGAGAGAACTTGGAATGGTGTTCTCTCATAACACGTTTGGAATCAAGTCGCAGGGGGGAAAGAGAACAGTGTTCTCTCAGAACACCATTGGAGTCAATTCACAGGGGTGACTGAGAACTGTGTTCACTTAGAATGCCATTGGATTCAATTCACAGTGAGTACTGAGAACTGTGATCATTCTGAACACCAATCAACTCATGTCACAGGTGGACTGAGATTAGTGTTCTCTCACAAAACCATTGGAGTGAACTCACAGGAGGGAAGGAGAACACCGTTCTCTCAAAAGACAATGGGTGTCAAATCACACGGGGATCACAGAACACTGTTCTCTCATACCACCATTGCTGTCAAATCACAGGAGGGTCTGAGAACTTTGGTCTCTCATAACAACATTGGAGTCATGTCACAGGGGGCTGAGAACAGTGTTCTCTCAATACACCAGTGGAGTCAAATCACAGGCGGGGCTGAGTACAGTTTTCTCTAAGAATATCATTGGATTCACATCACAGGAAGATGAGAAATGTTTTCTCTCAGTCCAGAGCTGTAGTCAAATCACTGGGAGCACTGAGAAATGTATTCTGACAGAACACCACTGGAGTCCAGTCACAGGAGAGACTGAGAATCGAGTTCTCTCAGTACACCATAGGAGTCAAATCATAGGGCGACTGAGAAATGTGTTCTCTCATAACACCATTGGAGTCAAATCACAGGGTGGACTGAAATCAGTTTTATATCAGAATATCATTGGAGTCAAAGTACAGGGGGCTGAGAACAGTGTTCTCTTAGTACACAATTGTAGTCAAATCACAGGGAGCACTGAGACAGTTGTTCTGACAGAACACAATTGGAGTCAAATCACAGGTGAGACTGAGAACTGAGTTCTTTCAGTACACCACGGAGTCAAATCACAGTGGGTCTGAAAACACTGTTCTCTCAGAACACCATTAGTGTCCACTTATGGGGGGACAGAGAACAGTGTTCTCCCAGAACACCATTGGATTTAATTCACAGTGGGTAATGAGAATGGAGATCATTCTAAACACCATTCGATACATGTCACAGGTGGGACTGAAAACATGTTCTCTCAGAACACCATTGGAGTGAAATCACAGGAGGGACAGAGAACACGGTACTCTCAGAACACCATTGTTGTCAAATCACAGGAGGATCTCAGAACACTGCTCTCTCATACCACCATTGCTGTCAAATAATAGGAGGGCCTGAGAATGGTGTTCTCTCATAACACCATTGAGTCAAGTCACTGGGCAGACTGAGAACGACGTTCTCTCAGACACCATTGGTGTCCTATCACAGGGGGGACTGAGAACAGTGTTCATTCTGAACATCACTGGAGTCAAATCTCAAGGTGGTCTGGGAAAATTGTTCTCTCAGAATGCCATTGGCATCAAATCACAGGGTGGACTGAGAACTGTGTTCTCTCAGAACACCATTGGAGTCAAATCACAGAGGGGACTGAGAACAATTTTCTCTCAGAATATGATTGGATTCAAATCACATTGGGAACTGAGAATGAGGTTCTCTCAGAAAACCATTCAAGTCAAATCACAGGGGACACTGCCAACGGTGTTCTCTCTGAACACCATTGGTGTCCACTTACATGGGTGACTGAGAATGGTGTTCCCTCAGAGCACTACAGGAATCATGTCACAGGTGGGTTGAGAGAGGTGTTCTCTCAGAACACCATTGTAGTGATTCACAGTGGGGAGTGAGAACGATGTTCTCTCAGAACAATTGGTTTCAAATCACAGGGGGGTGGACAGTGGTGTTCTCCCAGAACACCATTGGAGTCATATCACAGGGGAGACTGAGATCAGTGTTCTATCAGAATACCATTGGAGTTAAATCACAAGGGATATTGATAATGGTTCTCTCAGAACAATATTGGATTGAAGTCACTAGGGGTACTGTGAACTGTGTTCTCTCAGAACACCATTGGAGTCAAATAACAGGGGGGACTGTCAAATAACACTGGAGTCAAATAACAGGGGGGGACTGTTTTCTCTCAGAATAACATTGGATTCAAAACACTGGTAGGCTGTGAAATGTGTTCTCTCAGTACACCATTGGAGTGAATCACATGGGTGACTGAAAATGGTGTTCTCTCATAACACCTTTGGACTCAAGTAACAGTGGGGACTGAAAACTGTGTTCTCTCAGAACACCATTGGAGTCCAATGACAGGGGGACTGACAATGGTGTTCTCTCAGAATATCATTGGAGTCAAATCACATAGGGCTGTGAACAGTGATCTCTCAGTACACCCCTGGAGTCAAATCACAGGGGGCATTGAGTAATTTCTTCTCTCAGAACACCATTGGAGTCAAGTTACAATGGGAACTGAGAACCAAGTTCTATCAATACACCATTGGAGTCAATTCACAGGGGGCACTGACAATGGTCTTATCTCAGAACACCATTGGAGTCAAATCACAGTGGTGAATAAAAGCGGTGTTCTCTCAGAGCACATTTGGAGTCAAATAACATGGAGGCCAGACAAGGGCGTTCTCTCAGAATGCCATTGGAATCAAGTCACAGGGGAGAGTGAGAACTAGGTTCTCTCAGAACATCATGGGTTTCAAATCACAGAGGGGTTTATAGTGGTGTTCTCTCTGAACACCATTGGAGTCAAACAACAGGGAGGATGGACAAAGATATTCTCTCAGAACACCATTGGAGGCAAATCAAAGAGGGGAGTGAGAACTGGGGTCTTTTAGAACAACATTTGTTTCAAATCACAGGGGGTACTGAGAACGTTGTTATCTCAGGACATGTTTGGATTCAAATCACAGTGGGTACTGAGAATGGTGTTCATTCTGAGCACCATTTGACTCATATCACAGGTGGAATTGAGAATGGTGTTCTCTCAGAACACCATTGGTATCAAATCACAGGAGGATCTCAGAACGCTGTTTGTTGACTGCCATTGTTGTCAAAACACAGGAGTGACTGAGATCTGTATTCTGTAATAACACCATTGGAATAAAGTCACAGAGGGGACTGAGAATGTTATTCTCCCACAACACCATAGGTATCAAATCCCAGTTGGGAATGAGAATGCTATTCTCTCAGAACAGCATTCCAGATATGTCACAGAGGGGGCTGAGAATGCTGTTATCTCAGAATACCTTTGAAGTCCAAACAAAGGGGGAACTGAAATAGTTTTCTCTCGGAATACCTTTGGAATCAAATCACAAGGGGGCTTAGAATGGTGTTCTCTCAGTACAGGATTGGAATCAACCACAGGTAGACTGAGACTGGTGTTCTCTTATAACACCATTGGAGTCAAATCTCAGGAGGGACTCACAATGGTGTTCTGTCAGAACACCACTGGTGCCAAACAAAGGTGGGACAGAAAAAGTGTTCTCTAACAACACCATTGGATTCAAATCACAGGGGGGAATGAGAACAATGTTCTTTGTGAACTACATTGGAGTCAAATCACAGGGGGGGCTGAGAACGGTGTTCTCTCAGAACACCATTGGAATGAAATCAAAGGGGAGACTGAGAGATGTGTTCTTTCAGAATACCAATGGAATCAAATGAGGGGGGGACTGAGAACAGCGATCATTCTGAACACCACTGGAGTCAAGTCACAGGGGGTTCTGAGAACACTGTTCTCTGAGAATGCTATTGGAGTCAAGTCACAGGGAGGACTGAGAACAGTGTTCTATCAGAACACATTGGAGTCAATCACAGGGGGGAATAAAAATGGTTTTCTCTCAAAACACTATTGGTGTCTACTAACAGGGGGACTGAGAGCAGTTTTCTCTCAGAGTATCATTGGACTCCAATCAGAGGGGGCTGAGATGGTATTCTCTCAGTAGACTTTCCGAGTCAAATCACAGGGGTGATTCAAAACCATATTGTCTCAGAAAAACATTGGTGTCAAATCACAGGAGTTTGAGAATGGTGTTCTCTCAGAACACCATAGGAGTGAAATCACATGGGAAACTGAGAACTGTGTTCTCTCAGAAAACCGATGGTGTAAAATCACAGGAGGGACTGAGAGTGGTGTTGTCTCATAACACCTCTAAGAATATCATTGGAGTCAATCACAGGGGGCTGAGAAATGTGTTCTCTCAGAACTCCATTCTAAACAAATCACAGGGGGAAATGAGAATGGTTTTCTCTCAGAACACCATTGCAGTCAAATCACAGGGGGGACTGACAGTGGTGTTCTCTCAGAACAAAGTTCGTGTCTACTTACTGAGGTGAATAGAAGGATGTTCTCTCATAACACATTTGGAGTCCAGTCAGGGGAGAATGAGAACTGTGTTCTCTCAGAACACCATTGCAGTCAAATCACATGGGTGTTGAAACAGGTATTCTATCAGAATATCATAAGAGTCAAATCAGAGGTTGGACTAAGAATGGTGTTCATTCTGAACTCCATTGGAGTCAAATCACAGGGGACACTGAGAAAGGTGTTCTCTCAGAACACCATCTGAGTCACAGGGGAGACTGTCACAGGGGAGACTGAGAACAGAATTCTCTGAGAACACTATTGGAGTCAAGTCACAGGGGGAACTGAGAACAGTGTTCTCACAGAACACCATTGGTGTCCAATGACATGGGGGACTGAGAATGGTGTTCTCTCATACCACCATTGGAGTCAAGTCACAGTGGTGAATGAAAACCGTGTTTTCTCAGAACACCACTAGAGTCAAATCACAGCGGGGGACTGAGATTGGTGTTCTCTCAGAATATTATTGGAGTTGTTAAACAAAAAGGGGAAAAAGAACGCTGTTCTCTCAGAACACCATTGGAGTCTAATAACAGGGGGACTCGGAACGCTGTTCTCTCAGAACACCAGTGGACTCAAATCACAGAAGGGACTGTGTTGTATTGGAACATGATTGGGGTCAAATTACAGGGGGATTGTGAACTGTGTTTTCTCAGAGCACCGTTGGAGTCAAATTGCAAGGAAGACTGAGAACAGTGTTCTCTCAGAACACCATTGGAGTTAAATCACAAGTGGGACTGAGAACAGTGTTCTCTCACAACACCACTGGTGTCAAATCACAGTAGGGAATGAGAATGATCTTCTCTGAAGAGCATTCAAAACATATCACAGGAGTGAATGAGAATGTTGTTCTCTCAGAACTCTTTTGAATATAATCACAGTGGGGGCTGAAACGTTTTTTTCTCAGAATACCTGTGGAGTCAAATCACAGGGAAGCTGAGAACAGTGTTCTCTCAGTACAGGATTGGAGTCAAACACAGGGGGGACTGAGACCAGTGTTCTCTTATAACACCATTGGAGTCAAATCTCAGGGGGAACTGACAACTGTGTTCTGTCAGAACACCATTGGTGTCCAAATACAGGGGGACTGAAAAGGTGTCATCTCACAACACCATTGGATTCAAATCACAGGGTGGACTGAGAACAGTGTTCAACTGAACACCATTGGAGTCATATCACAGGGACGACTCAGAACAGTGTTCTTTCAGAACAACATTGGTGTTAAATCACAGCAGCGTTGAGAGTGGTGTTCTCTCAGAACACAAGTGTAGTAAAATCATATGGGCCCTGATAACAGTGTTCTCGCAGAACACCAAAAGAGTCATATAACAGGGGGAACTGAGAACAGCTTTCACTCTGAATACCACTGGAGTAAAATCATAAGGAGGCTGAGATCAGTGTTCCCTCATTATGACATTGGAGTCAAGTCACAGTGGGGACTGAGAACATTGTTCTCTCAGGACACCATTGGAGTCAAATCACGTGGGACTGAGAAATGTGTTCTACCAGAATACATTTGGAGACAAAGTAGACGTGAAACTGAGAAGGGTGTTCATTCTGAACTCCGTTGGAGTCAAATCACAGGGAGCACTGAGAAAGGTGTCTCAGAACACCATTAGAGTCAAGTCACATGGTGGACTAAGAACCAAATTCTCTCAATACACCATTGGAGTCAAATCACAGGGGGGTTAGATCAGTGTTCTCTCATTACACCATTGGAGTCATGTCACAAGGGGTAACTGAGAATGGAGTTCCCTCAGAACACCATTGGTTTGCAATTACAGGGGGAACTGAGAAGAGTGTTCTCTCATACCACCGTTGGAGTCAACTCACAGGGGAGACTGAGAACCGTGTTCTCTCAGAACACCATTGGAGTCAATTCACGGGGGGGTGGTGAGAACGGTGTTCTCTCAGAACTTTATTGGAGTCTAAACACAGGGGGAATGGGGAATTCTGCTCACTTAAAACACTCTTGGAATCAAATGACAATGGGTCTGAGAACGGTGTTGTATCAGAACTCCTTTGGAGTAAAACAACAGGGTGGACTGAGAACGGTGTTCTGCAGACCACCATTCGAGTCATATAATAGGGGATCTGAGAAGCATGTTCTCTCAGAACACCATTGGAGTCATAATAAAAAGGGAATGAGAACACTGCTATCTCAGAACACCATTGGGACCAAAACACAACGGGGACTGAGAATGGTGTTCTCCCATAAAACCATTGGAATCATGTCACAGAGAGCACAGAGAATGGTGTATTCTCAGAACACCTTTGGAGTCAAATCACAGGGGGGAATGAGAATGGTTTTCTCTCAGAATATCATTGGAATCAAATCACAGGTCTCTGAGAATTGTGTCCCCTCAGTACACCATTGGTACCCAGTCACAGGGAGGACTGAGAATGGTGTTCATTCTCAACACCATTGGAGTCTATTCACGGGGGGACTGAGAACTGTGTTCACTCAGAAACCATTGCAGTCAAGTCACAGGGGAGACAGAGAATGGTGTTCTCTAAGAACATGATTGGAGTCAAATAACAGGAAGGGTGGACAAGGGTGTCGTCTCAGAACACCATTGGAGTCAAGTACCAGGGAGAACTGAGAACCTTGTTCTCTCAGAACAGCATTGGTTCAAAACAGAGGTTGGTTGTGATTGGTGTTCCCTCAGAATATGATTAGAGTCAAATCACAGGGGGGAACTGAGATCGATGTTCTCTCAGAACATCATTTCAGTCATGTCACAGTGTGGACTGAGAACTGTATTCTCTCAGAACACCATTGGCATCAAATCACAGTCAGCTGAGAACGGTGTTCTCTCAGTAAACCATTGGAGTCAAACCACAGGGATAACTGAGAACAATGTTCTCTCACAACACCACTGAGATCATATCACAGAGGAGACTGAGAACAGTGTTCTATCAGAATACCATTGGAGTCAAATCAGAGGAGAGACTGAGAATGGTTTCATCTGAACTCGAATGCAGTCAAATCACAGGGAGCTCAGTACAGTGTTCTCTCAGACCACCATTAGAGTCAAGTCACAGGGAGCACAGAGAACAGTGTTCATTCAGAACACCATCGGAGACAAATCACAGGAGGGACTGACAACGGTGTTCTCTCTGAACACCACTGGTGTCCAGTCACAGGAAGGACTGAGAACGGTGTTCATTCTGAACACTACTGGAGTCAAGTCTGGAGAGACTGAGTACTGTGTTCTCTCAGAACACCATTTCATTAGAATCACAGGGGTGACCAAGAGTGATGTTCTTTCAGAACACCACTGGAGTCAAATGACAGAGAGGACAGACATGTTCTCTCAGAAAAACATAGGAAGTAATTCACAGGCGGGAGTGAGAACTGGGTTCTCTCAGAACAACATTGGTTTCAAATCACAGGGAGTTCTGAGAATGGTGTTGTCTCAGAACACGATTGGATTCTGGGGGTACTGAGTACTGGGGGTACTGAGAATAGTGTTCATTCTGAACACTATTTGACTCGTAGTAAAGGTGGGACTGAGAACGATGTTTTCTCAGAACACCACTAGAATGAAATCACAGGTGATACAAAGAACACTGTTCTCTCAGAACACCAATGGTGTCAAATCACAGGAGGATCTCAGAACACTGTCCTCTCAGACTGTCACTGCTGTCAAATCACAGGAGGGTCTGAGAATGGTGTTCTCACATAACACAATTGGACTCAAGTCACACGGGGACTGAGAACGGTGTTCTCTCAGAAAACCAATTATGTCCAATTACGGGCAGACTGAGAACAGTATTCATTCTGAACACCATTGGAGTCAAATCATAGGGAGGGCTGAGAACGGTGTTTTCTCATAAGACCAATGGATTCAAATCACAGGAGGGACTGAGAACAGTGTTCTCTCAGAAGTACAATTGGAGTCAAATCACATGGTGTGCTGAGAACATTTTTCACTCAGAATATCATTGGCGTCAAATCACAGGAAGCTTAGAATGGTGTACTCTCAGTACACAATTTGAGTCAGTCACAAAGGTGCACTGAGAAAGGTATTGTGACAGAACACCATTGGAATCAAGTCACAGGGGAAACTAAGAAGAATGTTCTCTCAGATCACCACTGACGTCAAATCACAGAGGGAACTCACAATGGTGTTCTCTCAGAACACCATTGGTGTCCACTTAAAGGGGGAACTGAGAACGGTATTCTCTCATTACACCATTGGAATCAAGTTACATTGGGGACTGAGAACTGTATTCTCTTGGAACACCATTGGAGTCATGTTACAGGTGGGTTGAGTGTGGTATTCTCGCAGAATACCATTTGAGTCAATTCACAGGGTTGACTGAGAACTGTGTTCTTTCAGAACACCATTGGAGTCAAACTACAGGCGAGACTGAGAACGGTTTTCTCTCAGAATATCATTGGGCTCAAATCACAATCAGCTAAGAACGGTATTCTCTCAGAATGCTATTTGAGTCTAATCACAGTGGGGGGGGGGGGGGGCTGACAACAGTGTTCACTCAGTAAACCACTGTTGTCCAATCAAAGAGTGGATTGAGAATGTTGTTCTCTGAGAACACCATTGGAATCATATCACAAAGGGGAATGAGAATGCTGTTCTCTCAGAACACCACTGTACTCAAACGACAGAAGGTCTGAAAGTGGTGTTCTATCAGAACACCTTTGGGATCAAATCACTTTGGTGACTGAGAACGGTGATCTGCAAAACACTATTTGAATCATATCATAGAGGGTCTTAGAAGGGAGTTCTCTCAGAACACCATTGGAGTCTAATCACAGTGGGGAATGAGAATCATGTTCTCTAAGAATACCATTGGAGTCAAATCACAGGGTGGGCTGAGAACGGTGTTCTCTCTAACAACATTGGCATAAATTCACTGAGGGGACTGAGAATGGTGTTTTCTCAGAGCTCATTGGGGTCAAATCTCATGGGGAGAATGACAACAGTGTTCTCTCAGAACACCATTGGTGTCCACTTACAGGGGAGAATGAGAACGGTGTTCTCTCAAAACTCAATTGGAGTCAAGTCACAGGGGTGACTAAGAACAGTGTTCTCTCAGAACCCCATTGAGAGCAAATAAGAGGAGGGACCGAGATAGGCGCTCTTTCAGAATTCCTTTGGAGTCAATCAGAGGGGGCCTGAGAACAGTGTTCATCTGAACACCGTTGGTGTCAAATCACAGGGGCAACTCAGAAACGTATTCTCTCAGAACAACATTGGTGTCAAATCAGAGTGGGATTGAGAGTGGTGTTCTCTCAGAAAACCATTGGAGTCAAATCACAGGGGGTACTGAGAACGGATTTCTCTCAGAATGCCACTGGAATCAAATCATAGGGGGGCTCAGATAAGAGTTTTCTCATTACAACTTTGGAGTCAGGTCAGAGGGGGAACTGAGAACAGTGTTCTCTCATAACACAATTGGATTCAAGTCACAGGGGGCACTGAGAACCATGTTCTCTCAGAACATCATTAGAGTCAAGGTGGGGGGGTGGGACTGAGAATCGAATTCTCTCAGTACACCATTGGAATCAAATTACAGAGGGAAATGAGAATGGTGTTCTCTCAGAACACCGATGGAGGCAAATCACAGGGGGGATTGAAAACAGTGTTCTCTCAGAACACCACTGGTATCCAATCACATGAGAGACTAGAACGGTGTTCTCTCATCACACCATTGGAATCAAATCAAAGGGTGATTGAGAGAGATGTTCTTTCAGAACAGGTTTGGAGTAAAATCAGAGCAGGGACTGAACATGGTGTTCATTCTGAATGCCATTGGAGTCAAATCAAAGGGGCAACTCAGAAACGTGTTCTCTCAGGAGATCACTGGAGTTAAATCACAGGGAGGCTGAGATCAGTCTTCTCTCATTACACAATTGGAGTCAAGTCACAGGGGGAAATGAGAATGGAGATCTCTCAGAAACCATTGGAGTCAAATAACAGGGGGGGACTGAGAATGCTGGTCTCTCACAACACCACTGGAGTTTAATCACAGGGGGTCTGAGAACAGTCTTCTCTCAAAGAAGATTGCAGTCAAGTCACAAGGGGAACAGAGAACTGTGTTTTCTCAGAACACCATTGGAGTCAAATCACATGGGATTTGAAAAAGGTGTTCTATCAGAATACCAAAAGAGTCAAATCAGAGGTCCGACTATGAATGGTGTTCATTCTGAACTCCACTGGTGTCAAATCACAGGGGATTCTGAGAAAGGTGTTTTCTCAGAACACCATCGAAGTCAAGTCACAGGGGAGACAAAACAGTATTCTCTCAGTACACCATTGGAGTCAAGTCACAGGGGGAACTGAGAATGGTGTTCTCTCAGAACACCACTGGAGTTAAATTACAAGTGGGAGTGAAAACAGTGTTCTCTCACAAAACCATCTGTGTCAACTCACATTTGGGAGTGAGAGTGGTGTTGTTTCACAAGAGCATTTGAGACATATCACGGGGTGAATGAGAACGCTGTTCTATCAGAACTCTTTTGAAATCCAATCACAGGGGACTGAAATGGTTTTTCCTCAGAATACCTTTGAAGTCAAATCACAGGGGGACTGGGAATAGTGTTCTGTCATTACACGATTGGAGTCAAACACAGGGGGAACTGACAACAGTGTTCTCTTATAACACCATTGGAGTCAAATCTCAGGGGAGTGAGAACTGGGTTCTCTCAGAACAACATTGGTTTCAAATCACAGGGAGTTCTGAGAACGGTGTTCTCTCAGAACACAATTGGATTCAAATTACTGAGAGTACTGAGAATAGTGTTTATTCTGAAAAGCATTCGACTCATACTAAAGGTGGGACTGAGAACAATGTTGTCTCAGAACACCATTGAAGTGAAATCACAGGTGAGACAGAGAACACTGTTCTCTCAGACCGCTATTGCTGTCAAATCACAGGAGAGCCTGAGAACAGTGTTCTCACATAACACCATTGGACTCAAGTCATAGGGGGAGCTGTGAATGGTGTTCTCTCAGAACACCATTGGTGTCCAAGGACATGGGAGACTGAGAACGATTTTCTCTCATACCACCATTGGAGTCAAGTCACAGGGGGGAATGAGAACACTGTTCTCTCAGAACACCACTGGACTCTAATAACAGGGGGAGAATCAGAATGCTGTTCCCTCAGAACACCGGTGGACTCAAATCACAGAGGGGACTGTGTTGTATCATAACACCATTGGGGTCAAATTACAGGGGGGAATATGAACTGAGTCCTCTCAGAACACCATTGGAGTCAAATTGCAAGAAAGACTGGGAATGGTGTTCTCTCAGAATACCATTAGAGTTAAATCACAAGTGGGACTGAGAACAGTGTTCTCTCACAACACCACGTGTCAAATCACAGTGGGGAATGAGAATGGTGTTCTCTCAGAAGAGTATTTGAAACATATCACTGGGGGGACTGAGAACGCTGTTCTCTCAGAACTCTTTTGAAGTCCAGTTACAAGGGGGACTGAAACAGATTTTTCTAAGAATACCTTTGGAGTCAAATCACAGGGATGACTCAGAGCCGTGTTCTTTCAGAAAAACAGTGGTGTCAAATCACAGCAGGGTTGAGAGTGGCATTCTCTCAGAACACAACTGTAGTAAAATCATACAGGGCCTGATAAAGGTGTTCTCTCAGAACACCAATGGAGTCATATAACAGGGGGAACTGAGAACCGTTTTCTCTCAGAATACCATTGGAGTAAAATCACTGAGAGTCTGAGATCAGTGTTCCCTCATTATATCATTGGAGTCAAGTCACAGTGGGGACTGAGAATGTTGTTCTCTCAGAACACCATTGGAGTCAAATCACTTGGGGGACTGAGAAAAGTGTTCTATCAGAATACATTTGGAGACAAATCAGATGTGAAACTGAGAAGGGTGTTCATTCTGAACTCCACTGGTGTCAAATCACAGGGGGCACTGAGAACTGTGTTCATCAGAACACCATTGGAGTCAAATCACAGGGAGCACTGAGAAAGGTGTTTTCTTAGAACACCATTGGAGTCAAGTCACAGGGTGGACTAGGAACCAAGTTCTCTCAATACACCATTGGAGTCATAACACAGGGGGAACTGAGAACATTGTTCTCTCAACACCACTTGAGTCAAATCACAGAGGGGACTGAAAACAGTGTTCTTTCAGAATGCAATTGGTGTCCCCTTTCATGGGAGACTGAGAAATGTGTTCTCTCAGAACACTGTTGGAGTCAAATCACAAGGGGTATTGAAAATGGTGTTATCTCAGAACACCATTGGTATCCAATAATATAGGGGACTAAGAAAGGTGTTCTCCTATAAAACCATTGGAATCAAATCAAAGGGTAGACTGAGATAGGTGTTCTTTCACAATAATAGAGGAGTCAAATCAGAGGGGTGACTCAGAACGGTGTTCTCTCAGAACAACACTGTATTCAAATCACAGGGGGGACTGAAAACGTTATATGCTCAGAAAACTTTTAGAGTCATATCACAGGGAGAACTGAGAATGGTTTTCTCTCAGCATACCATTGGAGGCAACACAGTGGGGCTGTGGTCAGTGTTCTCTCATTACACCATTGGAGTCATGTCACAAGGGGGAACTGAGAATGGAGTTCCCTCAGAACACCATTGGTGTCCAATTACAGGGGGAACTGAGAATGGTGTTCTCTCATACACCATTGGAGTCAAGTCACATGGGGGACTGAGAACCGTGCTCTCTCAGAACTCCATTGGAGTCAAATCTCAGGTGTGACTGAGATCGATGTTCTCCCAGAATACTATTGGAGTCAAATTACAGGGGGGACTGAGAATGGTGTTCTCTCAGAACATCATTGGAGTCTAATCATAGCAGGAATGGGGACTGCTGTTCCTTCAAAACACCCTTGGAATCAAATGACAGTGGGCCTGAAATGGTGTTTTATCAGAACTCCTTTGGAGTCAAACAATAGGGTGGACTGAGAACAGTGTTCTCTCATAACACCATGTGAGTGAAGTCACTGAGGTGTGCAAAAATGGTGTTCTCTCAGAACACATTTGGAGTCAAATCACAAAGGGACTGACAACAGTGTTCTCTCAGAACACAATTGGTGTCCACTTACAGCGGGAACTGAGTACGGTGTTCATCTGAACACCATTGGAGTAAAATCACAGGGAGACCTGAGAAACGTATTATCTATGTACGACATTGGTGTCAAATCACAGGGGGGTACTGACAACTTTTTCTCTCAGAATATCATCGGAGTCAAATCACAGGGAACTGACAACAGTGTTCTCTCAGTACACCATTGGAGTCAAATTACAGGGGGGACTGAGATCAGTGTTTTCCCTGAATAGCATTGGAGCCAAATCACTGGGGAGACTGAGAATGGTGTTCTCTCAGAGCACCATTGGAGTCTAATCACAGGGGGCACGGGGACCACTGTTCCCTCAGAATACCGCTGGACTGAAATGACAGGGTGTCTGAAAATGGTGCTGTATCAGATCTCCTTTGGAGTCAAATCACAGGGTGGACTGAGAACACTGTTCTGCAGAACACCATTTGAGTCATATAAAAGGGGGTCTGAGAAGCGTTTTCTCTCAGAACACAATTGGAGTCATATCACAAAGGGAAATGAGAACGCTGCTCTCTCAGAACACCATTGGGTCCAAAACACATGGGGAACTGAGAATGGTGTTCTCTCATAAAACCACTGGACTCAAGTCACAGGGGGCATGGAGAACAGTGTTCTCTCAGAACACCTTTGGATTCAAATAACAGGGGGGATTGACAATGGGGTTTCTCAAAACACCATTGGTACCCATCACAGGGAGGACTGAGAATGGTGTTCATTCTGAACATCACTGGAGTCAAATCACGGGCGGACAGAACTGTGTTCACTCAGAAACCACTGGCATCAAGTCACAGGGGAGACAGAGAACTGTGTTTTCTCAAAACACAATTGGAGTCAAATAACAGGGAGGACGGACAAGGGTTTTGTCTCAGAGCACCACTGGAGTCAATTCACGGGGATAACTGAGAACCTTGTTCTCTCAGAACAACATTGGTTGCAAAACAGACGTTGGTTGTGAGTGGTGTTCTCTCAGAACATGATTGGAGACCAATTACAGTGGGGACTGACAAGTGTGTTCTCTCAGAACACAATTGGTGTCCACTTACAGGGGGAATGAATACGGTGTTCATCTCACCATCATTGGAGTAAAATCACAGGGGGAACTGAGAGAAGTTTTATCTATCTAACAAACAATGATGAATTACACAATAAATGAAATATAAAATTCTCTAGAAGGAATCAATATCAGAATAACAGAGGGAGAAGAATGGATAAGTGACCTGGAAGATAAAATAGTGGAAATAACTACTGCAGAGCAGAATAAACATAAAAGAAAGAAAAGAATTGAGGACAGTTTTTGAGACCTCAGGGATAACATAAATGCACCAACATTCGAATTATAGGGGTCCCAGAAGAAGAAGAGAGAAAGAAAACGACAGAGAAAATATTTGAAGAGATTATAGTTGAAAACTTCTCTAATATGGGAAAGGAAATAGTCAATCAAGTCCAGGAAGCACAGAGATTCTCATACAAGGTAAATCCAAGGGGAAACATGTCAACACACATATTAATCGCACTATCAAAAATTAAATACAAAGAAAATTATTAAAACAGTAAGGGAAAAACAACAAATAACGTACAAGGGAACACACGTAACGTTACCAGCTGATCTTTCAGCAGAAACTCTGCAAGCCAGAAGGTAGTGGCAGGACATATTTAAAGTGATGAAAGGGAAAAACCTACAACTAAGATTACTCTACCCAGCAGGCTCTCATTCAGATTCTATGGAGAAATTAAAACCTTTACAGACAAGCAAAAGCTAAGAAAATTCAGCACCACCAAACCAGCTCTAAAACAAATGCTAAAGGAATTTTTCTAGACAGGAGACACAAGAGAAGGAAGGACCTACAATAACAAACCCAAAACAATTAAGAAAATGGTAATAGGACCATACATACAGATAACAACCTTACATGTAAATGGATTAAATGCTCCAACCAAAAGACATACACTGGTTGAATGGATACAAAAACAAGACCCGTATATATGCTGTCTACAAGAGACCAATTTCAGACCTAAGGACACATACAGACTGAAAGTGAGGGGATGGAAAAAGATATTCCATGCAAATGGAAATCAAAAGAAATCTGGAGCAGGAATTCTCATATAGGACAAAATAGACTTTAAAACAAACACTATAAAAAGAGACAAAGAAGGACACTATATAATGATCAAGGGATCAATCCAAGAACAAGATAAAAAATTTTAAATATTTATGCACCCAACATAGGAGTACCTCAGTACATAAGGCAAATGCTAACAGCCATAAAAGGGGAAATTGACAGCAACAAAATCATAGTAGGGGACTTTAACATCGCACTTTCACTGATGGAGAGATAATCCAAAATGAAAATAAATAAAGAAACACAAGCTTTAAATGATATATTAAACAAGATGGACTTAATTGATATTTATAGGACATTCCATCCAAAAACAACAGAATACACATTCTTCTCAAGTGCTCATGGAACATTCTCCAGGATAGATCATATCTTGTGTCACAAATCAAGCCTTGGTAAAGTTAAGAAAATTGAAATCGTATCAAGTATCTTTTCTGACCACAATGCTATGAGACTAGATATCAATTACAGGAAAAAAATCTGTAAAAAATACAAACACATGGAGGCTAAACAATACACTACTTAATAACCAAGAGATCACTAAAGAAATCAAAGAGGAAATCAAAAAATACCTAGAAACAAATGACAATGAAAACACGATGACCCAAAACCTATGGGATGCCACAAAAGCAGTTCTAAGAGGGAAGTTTAGAGCAATACAATCCTACCTTAAGAAACAAGAAACATCTCAAATAAACAACCTAACCTCACACCTAAAGCAATTAGAGAAAGAAGAACAAAAAAAGCCCCAAAGTTAGCAGAAGGAAAGAAATCATAAAGATCAGATCAGAAATAAATGAAAAAGAAATGAAGGAAACAATAACAAAGATCAATAAAACTAAAAGCTGGTTCTTTGAGAACATAAACAAAATTGATAAACCATTAGCCAGATTCATCAAGAAAAAAAGGGAGAAGACTCAACTCAGTAGAATTAGAAATGAAAAAGGAGAAGTAACAACTGACACTGCAGAAATACAAAGGATCATGAGAGATTACTACAAGCAACTATATGCCAATAAAATGGACAACCTGGAAGAAATGGACAAATTCTTAGAAATGCAAAACCTTCCAGGAATGCACCAGGAAGAAATAGAAAATACGAACCGACCAATCACAAGCACTGAAATTGAAAGTGTGATTAAAAATCTTACAAACAAACAAAAGCCCAGGACTAGATGGCTTCACAGGTGAATTCTATCAAACATTTAGAGAAGAGCTAACACCTGTCCTTCTCAAACTCTTCTAAAATATAGCAGAGGGAGGAACACTCCCAAACTCATTCAATGAGGACACCATCATCCTGATACCAACACCAGACAAAGATGTCACAAAGAAAGAGAACTACAGGCCAATATCACTGATGAACATAGATGCACAAATCCTCAACAAAATACTAGCAAACAGAATCCAACAGCACATTAAAAGGATGATACACCATGATCAAGTTGGGTTTATCCCAGGAATGCAAGTATTCTTCAATATACGCAAATCAATCAGTGATACACCATATTACAAAGTGAACAGGAAAAACCGTATGATCATCTCAATAGATGCAGAGAAATTTTCAACAAATTTCAACATGCATTTATGATAAAAAAAAAAAAAACCCTCCAGAAGTAGGCATAGAGGGAACTGACCTCAGCATACTAAAAGCCATATATGACAAACCCACAGCAAACACCATTCTCAATGGTGAAAAACTGAAACCATTTCCACTAAGATCAGGGACAAGACAAGGTTGCCCACTCTCAACACTATTATTCAACATAGTTTTGGTAGTTTTATCCACAGCAATCAGAGAAGAAAAATAAATCAAAGGAATCCAAACTGGAAAAGAAGTAAAGCTGTCACTGTTTGCAGATGACATGATACTGTACATAGAGAATGCTAAAGATGCTACAAGAAAACTACTAGAGCTAATCAATGAATTTCGTAAAGTAGCAGGATACAAAATCAATGCACAGAAATCTCTTGCATTCCTATACACTAATGATGAAAAATCTGAAAGTGATATTAAGAAAACACTCACATTTACCATTGCAACAAAAGAAATAAAATATGTAGGAATAGACCTACCTAAGGAGACAAAAGACCTGTATGCAGAAAATTATAAGACACTAATGAAAGAAATTAAAGATGATATAAATAAATGGAGAGATATACCATGTTCTTCGATTGGGAGAATCAACAATGTGAAAATGACTCAACTACCCAAAGCAATCTACAGATTCAATGCAATGCCCATCAAACTAGGACTGGCATTTTTCACAGAACTAGAATAAAAAGTTCACAATTTGTATGGAAACACAAAGACCCTGAATAGTCCAAGCAATCTTGAGAAAGAAAATCGGAGCTGAAGGAATCAGGCTCCCTGACTTCAGACTATACTATAAAGCTACAGTAATCAAGACAGTATGGTACTGGAACAAAAACAGAAATATAGATCAATAGAACAGGATACAAAGCTCAGAGATAAACCAACGCACATATGGTCAACTTATCTTTGATAAAGGAGGCAAGAATATACAATGGAGAAAAGACAGCCTCTTCAATAAAGCTGTCAGAACACGATTTGCGTCAACTTTCATGGAGAAATGAGAATGGTGTTCTCTCAGAACCCCACTGGATTCATATCACAGGGGGATTGAAAACGGTGTTCTCTCAGAACACCATTCATATCCAATCACATGTGGGGCTGAGGACGGTGTTCTCTCATAACACCATTGGAGTCAAGTCAAAGGGGGTACTGAGAACAGTGTTGTTTAGGAACACCAATGGAGTCATATCACAGGGTGTCTGAAAAAGGTTTTCTCTCAGAATACTATTGGAGTCAAACCACAGGGGTGTGAGAATGGTGTTTTCTGAGTACACAATTGGAGTGAATCACAGGGGGACTGAGAATGGTATTCTCTCATAAGACCATTGGGTTCATGTCACAGGGGTAACTGAGAAGCAAGTTCATTCAGAACAATATTGGAGTCAAATAACAGGAATGAGTGAGAATGGTGTTCTCTCTGAACAAAATTGGAGACAAATCACAGGGGAAAAGACAACAGTGTTCTCTTAGAACATCATTAGTGTCCAGTTACAGGGGGATTGAGAACGGTGTTTTCTCCTACCACTATTGGAGTCAAGTCATAGGAGGAACTGATAACAGTGTACTCTTAGAACACCATTGAGGTCAAATCACAGGGTGGCTGAGATTTGCATTTTCTCAGAATACTTTTGGAGTCAAATCTCAGGGATACTGAGAACAGTGTTCTCTCAGAACACTATTGGAGTCAAATCACAGGGGAGACTGAGAACTGTGTTCTCTAAGTACACCATTGGAGTCAAGTCACAGGGGAGATAGAGAACAGTGCTCTCTCAGAACACCATTCTAGTCAAATAACAGCGATGACAGACAACGGAGTTCTCTCAGAACACCATTGGAATCAAATCACAGGAGGGACTCAGCAGTGTGTCCTCTCAGAACACCACTGGAATCAAATCAATGGGGTGACTGAGAACTGTGTTCTGTCAGAACACCATTGTGGTCATATCACAGGGGGGACTGAGCACGTTGCTCTCTCACAACACAATAGGAGTCAAATCACCAGAGAGACTGAGGATGCTGTTCTCTCTAACACCATTGGAGTCAAATCACAGGTGTGTCTGAGAACACCGTTCTCTCAGAATACCATTAGAGTCAAAACACAGGGGAACCGAGAATGGTGTCCTCTCAGAACACAATTGGAGTCAATTCACAGGAGGGACTGAGAATGGTGTTCTCTCAGAACAGCATTGAAGACATATCACAGGGAGACTGAGAATGCTATTCTCTCAGAAAACCACTGTTGTCCACTTACAGGGGGGAATGAGAATGGTGTTTTCTCATAACTCCATTGGATTCAAGTCACAGGGGAGACTGATAACAGTGTTCTCTCAGAACACCATTGGCGGCAAACCAGCGGGAAGACTGAGATAGGTGTACTATTAGAATACCTTTGGAGTCAAATCAGAGGGGGGACTGGGAATGGTGTTCTTTCTGAACTCCATCAGAATCAAGTCACAGGGGGGACTGAGAACAGTGTCTCAGAAAGACATTAGAATCAAATCACAGCAGTGTTGTAAGTGGTGTTCTCTCAGAACACCATTGTAGTCAAATCACAGGGTGGACTGAGAAAGGTTTTCTCTCAGAATACCATGGGAGTCAAATCACAGGGGAGCTGAGATCAGTGTTCTCTCATTACACCAATAGAGTCAACTCACATAGAGGACTGAGAACCATGCTCTCTCTGAAAAATATTGGTGTCAAATCACAGGGGAGAATGAGAACGTTTTTCTCTCAGAACACCATTGGAGTCAAATCAGAGTGGAGACTGACAACGTGTTCTCTCAGAACACTATTGTTGTCCACTTTCAAGGGGACTGAGAACGGTGTTCTCTCAGAACACAAGAGAGTCAAATCACTGTGGGGCTGAGATTGGAGATCTCTCAGAACACCATTGGAATGAAATCACAGTGGGGTACTGAGAAGGTGTTCTCTCATAAAACCATTGGAGTCTAGTCACATGGGGCACAGAGAATGGTGTTCTCTCAGAACACCACTGTAGTCAAAACACAGCGGGGAGTGAGATCAGTGTTCTCTCAGAACACCTTTTGAGTCTAATCACAGTGGGGATTGACAACGGTTTTTTGCTCAGTACACCATTGTTGTCCAATCTCAGGGCAGACTAAGGATGGTGTTCTCTCAGAACACCGTTGGACTCAAATGATGGGGGTCTAAAAATGGTGTTCTATCAGAACACATTTAGAGTCAGATCACAGGGGACTGAGATCGGTGTTCTGCAGAACACCATTCGAGCCATATCATATTGGGTCTTAGAAGGGTGTTCTCTCAGAACAGCATTGGAGTCATATCACAAAGGGAATGAGAAGACTCTTCTCTCAGAACACCATTGGAATCTAATCACATGGGCTAATGAGAACCATATTCTCTCAGAACACATTTAGTTTCAAATCACAAAGGGCCTGAGAACAGTGTTCTCTCAGAACACAGTTGGTGTCAAACACAGAAGGGACTGAGAATGGTGTTCTCTCAGAATACCATTGGAGTCAGATCAGAGAGGGGACTGAGAACGGTTTTCATTCTGAACTCCACTGGAGTCATATCACAGGAGTGACTGAGAACAGTGTTCATATGAGCACCATTGTAATCATGTCATAGGGGTGACTAACAATGGTGTTGTCTCATAGCACTATTTCAGTCATATCACACGGCTGACTGAGGATGATGTTCTCTCAGAACACCACTGGGGTCATATCATGGGGGGACTGAGCACATTGTTCTCTCAGAACACAGTTGGAGTCAAATCACAAGGGGGAAAGAAGACGGTGTTCTCTCACACACCATTGGAGTCAAATCACAAGGAGGTATCAAAACACTGTTGCCTCAGAACGCAATTGGAGTCCAATCACAGGAGGACCGACAATGGCGTTCTCTCAGGACACCATGGAGTTAAATCACAAGTGGGACTTAGAATGGTGTTCTCTCAGGACACCACTGCTGTCAAATCACAGGGGGACTGTGAACGCTGTTCTCTCAGGACACCATTGGAGTCAAGTCACAATGGGGTGTGAGAATGGTTTTCTCTCGGAATACGATTGGAGTCAAATCACAGGGGAGTGAGAACAGGGTTTTCTGAGTACATCACTAGAGTGAATCACAGTGGGGACCGAGAACAGGTGTCTCAGAAGGCCAAAAGCCCTGACTCTGAGGGAAGAATACGACAGCCCATGCACCTGTCTACCTGGGGGCTGTATTAGTCAGGAAGGTCTAGGCTATGACCTGGCCCCCTTGACGACCACACTGGGGCCTTCCCTGGTGACTGGTCTGGGCAAAGGCAGAGGACTGCCCTTTCTGGGAAACATCCGAATGGCTTTTTTTCCAGCCTGCCCATCATATCCGTGCCCGGTACTAGCGAACTGTCCTTGAGGCTGTTTCAATCATTTTCTTTTTTGAATGGGTGAGACCCCTGGAGATTATGAGCTATGGCTGTCATATCACTAGCCTACATGGGAGTGGAACTGTCATCTACTTACCTATCTGTCACAGGAATCAGAGCTTAAGAAGTAGACATACAGGCTAAATCCCACTGCCACAAATAGAGTTACAGCAAGAGTCTCAGCGGACCCAAAACATTTCTAAAAACATGAATGTCCCCTTGGAACTTTCTACATGTGTTTTATCTGTAAGCTTAACATCTCTGTGGTCTGAGATTAGCTTCAAGCCCTACATAAATAAATAGATTCACTCTCCTGCCCTGGAAACCACTTGGCAGCATCTGGGATTCTATTACTATCTCGTCTGGGCTTCTGTAGGCTCTGTTTGGTGTTGGCCACACAGCCCTGTCCTGTGGCGGCTCTGTTCTCGCTGGGAGGTTGTGTCTGTTGGAGGCAGGCTGCTGGACCACACAAGGACTGTTAATAAACTGTTTACTCCACACTGGTATTCAGGCCGGTACAACCACTGTGGTCCAACTCCACCTTAATGACCAGATCTCTGCAGCTAATACCCCCTAATCAGGTACCTCAGAACTGGCCAGAGTTTCTTTCTTTTGTCTGGCAAGGGCTTTCCTTTTCATCCTTTACCCTTACATCCTACCTGCTCATCCTTCCTGAATTTTCTGTCCAGCCACTCTGAAAAAGCAAAAAATTCAAATGTTGGACCCACCAAGTAGCTTTAAGTAGTTGCTTTTATTTCTGCATCAAAGGCTTTTGGGAAAACAAGACTGTATTCTAAGCAACCCACTGAGTTTTAGAAATTACTTCGAGGGAAAAGGCTGGCTGTCATCTTTCAGGTAGGACAATGCTAAGGGGCCATGAACCGACAGAAAAGGGAAGCCAACCACCATCTTCCTTTCTAGAAGGTGTTTGGTCACATTTACTTTGTCACTTGCACACCCTAGGAAACTTCTTCAGAAACAGAGTGTGAGGCCAAGACCCCTGGCCACTGAGGAAGAAAGACCTCTGTGGCTTGCCCCCTTGGGAGAAGAAAGCAGAGAAGGAGAGCCATCGGGCCCCTGCCATCCCCCCGACCCCCGCCTCCCTTCGTGCCTCTCTCAGCCATTCCAAGGATGCTGACAGCCATAAAAAATCAGGCCTGTTAGCAACAGGAAAGATCACAGGCCTTGATTCCTGTTGAGCTCCTTCAGCAACAGCTGCCATCTGGCTCACCATCACAGACAAATGCAGGCCCTGATTTATGGGGCAGCTCGGGTCAGGGAGTGGGCCACGTGCATTGCCTTTGCCCCCACAAACACCCCAGTGGGCCAGGGCCTGGGAGAGGGCTATTGCAGGTCATCAATAAATCCTGGGGATAAAACAATGCAGAGGTTATTAAACGGAGCCGAGAGGGGACTAATGTGAGTTATTCCAATTACAGGCATGGTTATCTTCTTCTGTGCAGTTCAAAGTGTACGTACCCTAATGCATTTCGGCAGCTAATAAAAGTACTAGAGGGCCTTTTTTTCTTTTCTTTTCTTTTCTTTTTTTTTTTCGGAAACCCATAGTGCTTATAAATTATAGGGTAGAGGGGTGTGAAAGATACATAGTGGCTTTGAAGCTGCGCTGACAGCCTTAAATTAATTGATCATAAAAGGAAGTCAGCTGCAGTAGATGATGAACCATTTATCTAACCAAAAATAGATGGTTCCCCTGTGTGGATAGGAAGAAAGAAAAAAAACTAAAATCAGGGGTGGGCAACAGGGAATAAATGTAACATTTTTAGCGCTTCAGTTGCAGGCTCTAAAACCAGAGGCACTGCAGATGGGACTGTGGCTTTGCACTGGAAGACCAGGACAGCAGGGCCATGCCTATAAACACAGAGCAAGTCCAGACTACCCCATCAGCCTGCAGGCAAGCTGATCAAAAGATTTATCTCTACATCTTTCCCCAGATGAAAATTTCACCAGAACCCTCACTTGTGGGCCACTAAGTCCCTCTAGCTTTTATTGTGCTAAAACGAAATTGGCTGGAGATTATAATTAAACTGCATTGACGTAGGCTAACTGGGTGGGGTGGTGAGGAGAACACTAACAGAGATTTAGGGAAATGCTGATGTCATACAATAAACATTAAAAGATGTAGCCACGTGGTCATGTAGTTTCCAAACTTAGCAGTATGTATTCATGGAAAACAGACCCTCTGGACAAACCTACTTTAATACATTGGAAAAGTCCTCTGTATATCACCTGTTGCTTTCACCCAAGAAATTGGTAAAGCATTCAAAAATGGTTTATTCTTTCAAATGAACACTTCCCAAGCCATCTTGTACATTTTCTTAAAGGCAATCACTTTTTTGTTTTTTTTTTTTAAGGAAATATAACAAAAAGGAAGCTCTAGTCTGGTGTTTGAAATCCAGTCACTAATTATACTTTATCAGAACTTTACTATATGCAGGTTTGTATGAGGGCAGGTTGGAAAAAAATTCAGAAGGGGTGTGGCTCAATATTCTCACCATTTCCCTTTCTCCCCACCCCGTCCCATCTCTCCAGACCCTCCCAGGTTCACACACTGGCACCAGAGTTAACCGTGCATTGGTTACATTGTGTCACTCCTCTACTATGACCTGCCGCCAGCAGGCTCCTCACTGACAGCTTAGTCAAGACCACAGCCCCGGATACAGCATCCAAGGCCCTTCCCAGTGCCCTTGGTCTCACCGCATTGCTGGGAGTGCCCACGTTATCACTGTCCTGGGGCCACACTGCTGGACAGTGACCAGTCATGCCCTGCCATGCCTCCCTGCCTCCCCACAGGGGAGGCTGCCTTCCCACCTGGAGAGCATGTATCCTTCTAGATGCAGCCCAGCAGCGGCCAGCTCGCCACTCTGGTCCCTTGGCAGACTTTGCTGTCACACGGGACTGCAATGCTTTGCTTACAGCTTTGTACCCCACCTCGAGTCCTTGTTGCCTTCATCTTCGTTCCCCCAAATCGAGGTCCCCCAGTGGGCCACCTTGGCTAGCTCACAGTGAACAGTGTTTCTTCTGTGTAGGAGAAAGGGGCAGAGTGAATGGATGAAGAGGAAGCTGGGCCCGGGTCACTCAGCTAACAAGCAGTAACCTGGAGACTCAGAGCAGCTTTTCTGCCTCCAAGCCCAGCCTTGCATCACAACGTGCAGTCGTTTATTTTCTCTAGACCTGGTAGACAGCCTGTTCCCGTAAACTGAAATATAGAGTCTGGTGTAAAAGCTCCTCTAAGAGGCAGGTTTTCTGAATTTGATTTTAGGCTCTGCCAGTTATGAACAGGGAAACTTGTGGGAGTGTCTTACCTCTGGGAGTTATAAGAGTACCCATCCTAGGTGGTCGCTGCAGGAATTAAACGACATAGTATATGCAAAGTTATTAAGATACTCTCTGGCACAGAGTAAGAGCTCAATAAATGTTAACTAAATAAATGTTATTAGTTACTTCTACTAATGCTCATATGCAAAATAAACTGTTTTCCCATTCAGTAATGGATATGCTACATAGATCTTCCACATAAGGATCCTGTCCCCAGAATTATGAATCTCATTCCTTCATATTTCCATATTACTAATGCTTTTCCCACATGAATTTTACCCCACATAGTAAGGAATTTGCTACAGAGTCCTAATTTCAAATATCTTGACCAACAGCCCTCACAAACCATCAAAATATTTGGAAAACAGCACATTCTCATCACAAAAACTGCATCTCCCAGACTGCTGCATTTCACCCAGAACTGGAGCTAAAAAAAAAAAAAAAAAAAAAGTGTTTTTAGTTTAGACTCTAACCCTTTTTCATACTTGGAAAATATGACCACTGTACCGTTATGGCCCTCCAGCTCACTGAGGTCACGGGGACGGCATCCCCATCCCTTATCCACCTGGGTGAACCCTGACCTACAACCCCGTCCCTCTGGGCTGTGAGGCCTAGTCCTGTGAGTGAGTAGAGCCTGTGCACATCTCGGGGGCATGTGTGTTCCCCAGAGGCTGGGAAAAGCACCCGATCGTTTAGGCACTTAATCAACACTTGAATGAATGAGTCGAATGACCAGATGAACGAACGCAGACCTACCCCCAGCACGTGCACAAGGAGGTGCTCTGTGGCAGGGAAGGTGGTGGGCAGGCGGGAAGAGATCCCTGCCTTCTCCTCCTACCTGGGAGCCCCTCAAGCAGATCCTCAGAGGACTATGCTGTCCCCATGGAGGCTCCCTTCCCCTCGAGATTCCCATCAGAAGTCAGCAAAGATCCCGAGCCTTTAATACTGGGAATTGTTTGGTGTGCGCGGTGCTGCCAGGTTTCAGATTTCAAAACTCTCCACCACCCACCACAGCCAATGTCAGTCTGGGGAGATTTGCAACATGGGTGTCTCTTCATTGTACTGAAGGAAGGATGGTTTTCATTGCTGAACTGAATGCTCTTTGGTGTCCCTGGTAAGAAAAGACCCCGGGCTTAGGAGTGGGGCTGGGAGGGTAGAAGGACCTCCTGCCCAGGTGGAGGGATCACCTGGGGTTGACGTGCCTTGGGGGACTTCTGAAGCAGGGGCTGCCCTCATCTGCCTGTTCCAGACAGCAGTGCAACTCCCCTGGGACTGAGGCATCTCTCCTCCTCCTCCCTTCCCTTGATTTCTCTGTCCTGGAATTTGATAAAAGCTGCAGGAAATAATTGGAAACCAACCCTCCCCAGGTGCTCATCATATGAAAAAGATTGTTCTCTCTGGTACAGCTGCCGTTACTGCCACTTCTCCTGGCCAACTGGAGATTTACCATCCTATGTATAAACACTAGTAAATAAATGACAAAAAAAGCCTTTTTGCCCTGGCAACTGCCCAGCCTCACGATAATTAACTTGTTCTTTTCTCCCTCTCTTACCAACCACAAAGCAGTGACATTCTCTGATAAATGAGCTGCCCATGACTGTCTTGCTGACAGGTGTTTCACATAAAAGACGAGCTGTCCCATGAAGACGTAAGGCAGATGTTGAAAACTGGAAGCTCAAGGGTCAATTTGCCCCACGAAATATGACTGTAAAGGTTGAGCTCACACTGAAAAAGCAGAGACTTCACGTGAAAATTCATAGTTCGCTCTTCTCTTGGATACTGGGAGGTCTTCTGGAGAGGGTGGACCTACATATCCACCTGGCAGTAGCTGCCTGGGCATGTCTGCCCCCAAATGCCATAGTTTCACCCTTCCTTTTATGTCTCTGAGACCAAGGCTGAATGTCAGTTGTTATTTTTATCCTTGTGTTTGCTCTGTTGTTTTTCCAACAGCAGACACAGATTGAAGATGGCTGCAAATTCATTACCATTCTCCCATGGGGAAGTGAAGTAGATTTCCCCTCCTCTTGAATCGGGCTGACCCGTGACTCGCTCTGTCCAACAGGATGTGATAGAAATGGTACCATATAACTTCTGAAACTGGACCTTCAGATACCAGTGTCTGCTTGCACATACTTGGAACACTCCGTCTTAGAACTCAGCTGTCATGGTGTGAGAAGCTCACACCACTCACAGAGGCCATCTGGAAAGAACTGGAACTTTCATTTCCACAACCCCAGTTGAGCTTCTAGCCAACAGCCAGCCCAACTGTCAGCCATGTAAGTGAGCAATCCTGGACGCTCCTGCCTGGTCAAGCCTCCAGGTGACCACCACCCTGGCTGACACCACATGGAGCAAAAGAAATGCCCAGCAGAGCCCAATCCACTCACAGAATCGTTAGAGACAGTAAATGGCTGTGGTTGTTTTATACCTCCAACTTTTGGGGTGTTTGTTCTGTAGCAATAGTTAACGAAAACACCTTATCTATCAAAATTTGGGACAAAATAAAGGTAGATCAGAAGGCTGCATGTCCCAAGAAAAAGAAAGTAAGTCTTTTTGGAACTGAAGACTTCCATGTATGCAAATACCCAGCTTGCTTCACAAATACACACTAGCCAGTCTCCAAAGCACTTTGGTTGCGGACTCTGGCTCTAAGGGAAATCATTTTCATAGATAGAAAAACACGGGGCCCGCAGACCTGTAGGCACTGTTGCTCACCAACTCTCTAATGGTGAGCGATCAACTCTCTGACCTGCAATTTTCCCATCTATGAAAATGAAATAATAGTATCTGCTCTTTTAACCTTATATGGATGTTTTATAAATTTCAAAGGACTTTGTAAATCCAAACTATTGTTTGTATTGTTATTTACATTATATACCCAACAATTTTTTTTATCTCCACAACTCTTTGGAACACCAAAAGTATAATATATTTTTGTTTGATATGATGAGAGTTATTTATATTGGAGTTTTTCTATCCAACTAAACTTGAAGTCCATGTCTTTGGACCAGGGATGACAAAGAGGTTTCAGATCATATGCCAAGTCCAGTTGTCTTTACTCCCTGGAGAATCGTGTTGAGAATGATTCTGAGGTCACATCTGAGAAGGGAGAGGGGTACACGTAAGCCATGAATTTACCCTCCCAGCATTTGACAATCTTTTTTTTTAAGGGCTTTTGTTTTGTTTTTAAAGAGCTTTCCAATGAAATAAAATATGAGTTAGAAGACATGGATTTGAGCTGTGTGACTGCGACCCTGGACTACACATAACTTCTCTGATCTCTAGTTATGTCATCTGAAAAAGATGATGATGATGATGATGATGATGGTGATGATGGTAATGCATTTATTTAACATTGGCTCTATTTCATTTGATCTTCACAGCTTCTTAGAGGAAAGGCTGCTTTATCATTATCCCCATTTTATACATGAAGACACAGAAGCACACATAAAACCATAATTCAAAAAGAGTCATATACCACAATGTTCATTGCAGCACTGTTGACAATAGCCAGGACATGGAAGCAACCTAAGTGTCCATCGACAGATGAATGGATAAAGAAGATGTGGCACATATATACAATGGAATATTACTCAGCCATAAAAAGAAATGAAATTGAGTTATTTGTAGCGAGGTGGATGGACCTAGAGTCTGTCATACAGAGTGAAGTAAGTCAGAAAGAGAAAAACAAATACCGTATGCTAACACATATATATGGAATCTAAAAAAAAAAAAAAATGGTTCTGAAGAAACTAGGGGCAGGACAGGAGGAAAGACACAGATGTAGAGAATGGACTTGAGGACATGGGGAGCGGGAAGGGTAAGCTGGGACGAAGTGAGAAAATGGCATTGCCATATATGCACTACCAAATGTAAAATAGATAGCTAGTGGGAAGCAGCCGCATGGCACAGGGAGATCAGCTCGGTGCTTTGTGACCACCTAGAGTGGTGGGATAGGGAGGGTGGGAGGGAGGGAGACACAAGAGGGAGGGGATATGGAGATACATGTATACATATAGCTGATTCACTTTGTTATACAGCAGCAACTAACATACCATTGTAAAGCAATTATACTCCAATAAAGATGCTAAAAAAAAAAAGAAAAGAAAGAAACGACCAAGACACAGAGCTAGTAAATCAGGAAACCAGGATTTGAACCTTGATAGTCTAGATAAACGTTGGCAAACTTTTCCAATAAAGGGTCAAATAGTAGATGTTTTAGGCTTTGTGGGCCATATAGTCCCTGACGCAACTGCTCAACTCTGCTGTTGTAGCTCAAAAGCAGTCAGGGACAATATGTATACAAATAGGCATGGCTGTGTTCCAATAAAACTTTATTTACAAAAACAGGTGATGAGCTGGATTAGGCCTGTGGGCTGTAGTTTGCCAACCTTTGGTCTAGACAAGTGCTTTCCTATAGAAACAATGCAAGCCACAAATGTGAACCACATGTAATTTAAAATTTTCTTGCCACATTTTAAAATGTTAAAAGAGACAGGTGAAATTAATTTTAATGCTACAGGCATACCTCATTTTATTGCACTTCACTTATTGCACTTCACAGATATTGCATTGTTTATAAATTGAGTAAACTGCATCGGGTGAGTCTATTGGCATGATTCTTCCAACAGCGTTTGCTCACTTCGCGTCTCTGTGTTGCATATTGGTAATTCTCTCAATATTTCAAACTTTTTCATTATTATTATATTTGTTTTGGTGATCTGTGATCAGTGATCTTTAATGTTACTATCCTTTGGGCATTTTTTAGCAATAAAGTATTTTTAAGTTAACGTATGAACATTGCTTTTTATTTTTTTACATATAACGCTATTGCACACTTAATAGACTTCAGTAGAGTGTCAACATAACTTTTACCTGCGCTGGGAAACCAAAAAAGTTCATGTGACTCACTTTATTGCAATATCTACTTTATTGCTGTGGTCTGTAAACAAACCCGCAATATATCCGAGGTAAGCCTGTATATTTTTAAACATGATATATCTAAAATATTATTTCAATGTGTAATCTATATTTTTTAAGTTATTGAGATATTTTTCATTTTTTCACATCTTTGAAATCCAGTGTGTGTTTTATACTTAGAGCCCATCACAACTCGGACCACATGTGGCTGGTGGCTACGTAGAGGACCTCCAGGTCTAGAATCCAGAATCTTTCTATCTGCCTCAAAGGGGGTCACTAGGACCACGGAGCTAACACATAAGAACCCAGGATAGAAATGCTAATTATTGTTCTTCAATTCAGTTGGGTCTCTTGGATGGGCCCCAGCTCCTACTTTGTATGAACCATTTTAAGAGTTTGATTTTAATTTATCCATTTGGAACTCAGAATGCTTCTTTCCTTAGACACAACACTATAAATGGCCATCAGAGCCCTGGGCTCTCCCATAAATCCCTAGGTAACAGGCAGTATAACTGGTGAATATAGTGTAGCTTGAATTACCCCTAATGATCATTCAAAATGTTATTTTGTTAGCTCTAACTTTGAATGCCAGGAATGGCCCTGGGCAGCAGGATGAAGCAGGTGCCCCCCTGAGCTTTTTAGGAGAGACCGCTCTTGGAGATCTAATCATGGCCCAGTATAGCTGCCCCTTGTTGGCGAGAGCTCTGATGCCCATTTGCTTGCCCTGACTCTGGAAAGGCTGTGTCCTAAGTCAGGGGCTGCTCAGCCTAATTTCTCTCTTCATCAGTGTCACATAGAGGGTCTAGTATGTGCCCTTCATTGCTTCCTGTAGGCACGGGTTCAGGCCTGCAGAAAGCAAACAGCAGAGCATTTAGCAGTGATCTCCAAACTGGAATTTCATGGAACAATACAATTTCAAAAAAAACTGCAGAACCTACATAAGGTGGCCAACTTGTAATTTTTCCAAGTAAACACATTAAGGAAAAAAAAAAAAACTACCACTCACTGGCACCATCATCTTAATGCCAAAGGATATTAAAATGGCATTTTAATGCCCCAAAGTGGGGGGAGTATCATCAGAATTAAGGACAGGTTTTTTTCAATTGGATAAATGTGGCTTTGTAGAAAAAACCCACCCCACTGCCTTTATTCTTTTTTTTTTTTTACATCTTTATTGGAGTATAATTGCTTTACAATGGTGTGTTAGTTTCTGCTTTGTAACAAAGTGAATCAGTTATACATATACATATGTTCCCATATCTCCTCCCTCTTGCGTCTCCCTCCCTCCCACCTCCCCTATCCCACCCCTCCAGGCGGTCACAAAGCACCGAGCTGATCTCCCTGTGCTATGCGGCTGCTTCCCACTAGCTATCTATTTTGCGTTTGGTAGTGTATATATGTCCATGCCACTCTCTCACTTTGTCCCAGCTTACCCTTCCCCCTCCCCATATCCTCAAGTCTATGCTCTAGTAGGTCTGTGTCTGTGTTCCTGTCTTACCCCTAGGTTCTTCATGACTGCCTTTATTCTTAACATTTTGCCAAGGACCAAGAAAACTTTGCCTTCAGGAGCAGAGGCTCTCAAGCTAGCATTTGGGAAACCAGGTGAGTAGAATTTTCATAGCAGTTGCATAGGGTAATGAAGGGTCTGGACAGAAAGGAGAGGGAGGGGTGTTGCAGCAGCTGGCAGTGCAACCATTAGGTGAAGTTCTCATCCCTGGAAGCGTTTTGAGTGACAGCAATGAACACAACATAAATCGTATCCTTTAATTGGCACTGATATCTCATACTTGCATCTTGTGATAGAGTTTAAAAGATATTTGCATGTCCCTTTTTCCTCTTTTGATCCTCTCAGAAACTCTACAAAACAAGCAGGAAAGATACTCTGTGCACCTTACAGTACCAAGTACAGAATTCCAAAGAGCACCAAAGAATTCTTTTTTCTTTCCTTTTTGGAGACTTTTTACTACAACCCATATTGAACACCCAAAACAATGTGTTTTTGAGGATCAGAACTCCTGGAATATACGCATGACTCGATCACTCATTCATTTTATAACCTTAGGCATTGAGGACCTCATTAATATCTGTAAAAGGGTCTTCAAGCTCCTCTGATGAAAGGAAAAGCAAAGTGGAAAGAATCCTTAGGATGTCACCAGGCCTCGGGTTTTCTGCTGGGTGGTGGGCAGTTCCCCAACCGTCTCCTCTCCACTGCCCACAGGGGCCTGAACTGATCCTGGCCCTGCTCCCAGATCAGTTGCCATTTCCTTCCTAAAAGGCAGCTTCTATCCCCCGGTTTGCGATAATCCTGCATTACCTGTCACCACTTTGGCATTTTGTCACTGTCCACACACATGTAGGGTGACAGATGTAGGCCTGGGTTTTGCAAAGTTGTTTTCATACTTCCTACATGAGCCTTTTTGGAAGGATAATTGCAATGGTAATATATTCTCATGCCAGCGTTTTCCCTAAGCTGGAGAGCTCAGAACTTGTGTTTAAATTATTCCCAGTTTTCAAAGATTTGAAATGAACATACTAGAAAAAAAGAAAAAAAGGTATGTCGAATAAGGACCCCAAAAAACCAGCTTCTTCTTGTGGCCACCTCCAGCTCAATAAATGAGGAATGTGGATATTCCGGGTACTATCGAAGCGGTCTGAGTCCATCCATCTCCTCACCTCCACCCTCTCTTCCCCACACTTTGTTTTTAAGACTTGTTTTTGAAACCATAGTTCTGTTACTAGTAGGTCCTTCTCGGCCCACCATCAGTGCTCTGAAGTAAGTCTATAAGGCAATAGAGAGGCTGCAAGCGAATGGCAGAGTACTGAGACCCTGAATGCAAAATTATCTTCAGCTTAATACTAATCTGTTTTGCCCTTCACAGTCTCTGGAATTTAGATCAACGCTAGATGAAAAAGACTTCCCTTCTCATGTCTGCGTCTAGCATGGTCTGTCTTAAGGGCCCCTCCCTTTTTCCTCAGAACTCCACGTGAAAGCACTTGGACTTAGCATCAGCAGTACACAGAGGGTAAGGGAGACTTATTGCCAAGTCTCCAGCCCCAGCTTCAGCAAAGCAGTGCATTAAAAGGGCCACAAGATGCTGAGAACTTGAACCAGGTTTGTCCTCAGGTCACAGGTTACCTTTGGGGCTTGCGGGTCGGGATGGGGGAGGAGATAGTTGTCCACATCTTCAGCGGTTTTCATTGCAGAAGGTGCCTGCATTAACCTTCTTCCCCTGGGGAAAACACTTCCACTGCTTTGCTGTACTTCCTACCTTCATTTTAACTTCTTTGATTTGTTGATCTCTCTCTCCATTCTCCTCTCCCCTTCCTCAAAGGGAAACATTTAAGAGTTCCTCTCTTTTTGTGGCTGCAGGAAGAGTGTGCTGTTGCTTTACATGCTGTAGGTGGTGCTTCTGCAACCTTGTTAACACTTAGGTTCGGATTTGGGACGTCTGGTAAGTGGGCAGAATCTGCACTTCTAACAAGCTCCCAGGTGACACCTGTGCAGCCAGCTGCCACCCTCTCCCCACCCTCACTCTGAGCGGCAAGCTTCTAGATATTTTGTTTCTGCTTTTTCACTCAGAGCGGTTTTAAGAGCCTCCTCCTGGAAAGGTGTACACCTCGTCTGTTGCTCCCCCACCAGCATCTCTCACATTTTGTCTCCTGCACCCCCAGGCTGCACTGCAGAGAACCACACGGTAGGAGTGCACGACCCATGGGAAAATTTCTTGGGCAGGTAGGAGCAAAACTGCTGGGTGTGGACCTTAGATGAACTTGATTTGGTTAAGTGCTGCTAGATGGCCTTTTAAAACCCTCACATCTTAAAACGGTGTTCGGGCTATCCATTATTATCACAAACTAAAACTCGAAACAAGATTGAGGGGAAGCTCCTCGTGATGACAGTCTCAGGGAAACTTTGGGGAGAGGACAGAAGTGGCTAGCAAGGATTTTGCCTTCTGGCATCTGGCTTAAACACATCCTCTTCGTCTCCATGAAATTTTAAGTAAAATCCCCGCTGCTTGCTGCAGGCTTTGGAAGAGCAGAGATGAGTAACAGCGGTAGAGCGCTCACAGCTGGCTGCCCCTTTCAGGCACTTGTCCGGTGTCAGCTCGCTCCTCCCACCTCCCCTGTGAGGCAAGTACCAGCAGCAGTCCCTTTCCACAGATGAGAAGAGAGGTCCCAGATCCCTGGCGTCCACACCCTTATTTCTAGGATATACTGGCTCTCTGGGATAGTTGCCATATGAGAACAGAGACTTTCCAGGGAGTCCTGACACACAGGAGGAAATAACTTAATAACACACAGGTGAGGAAACCAGGGTGCAAAGGCATGCACATGGTCCCTGGGCCCCTCGTGTCCTCCAGCAGAGCTTGCTTGGCTTACTGAGAGGCAAGAAATCCGTTCAAAGCTGGATTCGGGTGAGCATTTGTCAATTCTGAGAGCGTGAGACCATTTGTCGCAACCCATCCGTTGTTTTCTCTGATAGTTTCATTTCCACAGCCCACAACACGGGAAAGCTGTTGGTGCTCGATGCCTGTGAGCTCCTGGAGCTCCGTCCGTGCTCTCTCGATGTGTCCTCATTAAAGAAATATTCCAGCTGGTACTCTGCACGGGAAGAAGATGGTGTGAGTGTACACCACCACCCTTGGCCCTCAGCCCGGGTTGCTCAGGCATTTCTCAAGTGGCGCCACATCGTGACAGCTCAAAGTACCCCCTCACACTTCCGAACGGCTTTGGGAAGGGGCAAGGCTGCTCGCTGCTCCCCGCACCATGCTGCCCAGCCTGCCCCGCCTGTGAGTGTCCACCATGACGCAGGCGGAGCCTGGCTGAGCCTCTCAGGAATGAGGACTCGGGGGAGAAGTGGTGGTTTTGCTGACAAGCCTGAGAAGTGTGAGCACATAAATGCTGGCCGAGGTTGTGTCTTCCCGGGACTGGGATACTGAAGCTGCCCAACCTCACCCTCCACGTGGCAGCAACGTCCAGCTTCTTGAGGGAAGCGTTCATGGACGAAGCCCCACATTAGGCCATCAGCAAGGCCTGGGCATCCTTCCTCCCAATGATACATTTAGTCTTTCCCCACAGCACCCCTGTTCTCCTAAGCCATCCAAGCCCAGATGAGCTTTCTCTGCACCTAAATTGCCTTCATTTTTCTTCTGCATCTCCTCCTCCTTCCCCTCCTCTTCTCCTTCTTCTTGCTAGAAACACTTTTGTTATATTTCCAAACAGAACAAAGTACGTCTCATTATCATCAGATGCGTCTCCTTCCTCAGAGGTGGATATGTGATAAGCAGAAACTGGACTTTTAAATATGTCCACACTATAGGGAAAAGAATAGTGTAGTTTCTGGAGCAGAAAATGTGGCTGGGTTAGAATGTTCACACATCCATGAATGCCTGGAGCTCATACGGCCCAGGATATTGGTGACATCCTGAGATACTAAATAATTTCCTCACACAGAAGTTACCCTGTGACCCACCATGTTGTTAATCACCTACCTGCTTCTACTCATGGCTGTCTGAACAGAGCCAAATGCAAAGACCAAAGAATCAGACGCTTGAATTTTTCTGTGTTAAATGAGCTCTTGAAACTCAGAAACAATGGCCTTGAAAGCCCAGATCCTAATTTGTAAAAGTTGAGAATTTTGAGAGAAGAAAAGAGGTAGAGGATTGAATTTCAAATGGCTGTCCCCTCCCAAAGCATGAAGGCAGAAATTTTGTGTCATAACAACAGACTGGAAAGAGAAGTAGACAAAGGGCACATGCGCTGCTCCAGGGAGGCTGGATAAATTCAGTCTGCACTGGGGAGGAGGAACTGGGGAAGCAGGAAACAAGAAGGTGATTTATACGTGTGGCGCCTCTGCTTGCCCTTCCCATTTGCCAGCTTAGTCCAGGAAAAGGAGAAATAATGGAATCCCTCTTCAAGTTTAGAGATGCCAGGGTGGACCCTCCCTTTACCTTGTTTCCCAAGCAGAATCTTCAGACCCCATGGAGAAGCCTCGGATCCATCATGGTGATGTAGTAGTAAAGCTCACATGACATGTATGGGTCCGGACATTAAAGAGTCAGCAAAAGCCCCACAATTTCCCCCATGTGAAAGCACTGGGGTGTTTCCTGAGCCCATGAAGGGGGATGAAGGGTGACCAGAGAGAGAGAGAAAGAGAGAAAGGGGGGAGGGAGCAAGGAAGAGAAAGAGGGAGGGGACTGAAGAGGAAGACAGACAGACAAGTCTGCATCTAGGACAAAGGGATGCTGGAGCCAGGGATCAGATAGGGCATCCTTACATGTCTGTAGAACCATCCAAGGGCCAGAACAGATAGGTTGACTCTATCTCAGTATAAAACAATCTAGAGTGGAGAAAGCTAGCTGAAGAATGTTAATACAATTTGGTGCCATTTATGTGGTATTTTTTTAAACACACAAAATAAATCACTTTATTACGCATAGACACTCGTAAATGTAAGTTTGGATACGTGGGCTGGAATTCGTTCTATCTCAGGACCAAGACAGATCAAGATGGAGATGCAGAGGCCCCTTCAAACCAATGCCTTCAGTGTACCTGTGTGAACTCCCAGAGCTTAGCATCAACCCCCAGAGAAAATGAGCAACAGGACAATCCTGAATTTGACTGTTTTCTTTGGGTACATACGGTTGGTTAAAATCTCTACCTATGTTGAAAAAGCTCTCACAAATTTGGTTTTAGGCCATTCACACCTCCCTTCTGCAAGGGGACAGCCAGGTGCTTGGTGGTGCCAGGTGCTGAAAGAGAGGTGGGCCACTCACTCCCTTCCTCCCCCAGCCATGGACAAAAGAAGCCACCTGTACCACCATGTTGCCGAGATTTATGTTAGCGCCTGCCTAACACACACTAGCCCTCTTTTGGTAAAGACACTTGTTTTCGCTCCACCCCCAGTGTCTTAGACTTAGTAAGAGTTTTAGTCAGTTCTGCCCCAGCCTCCTCTGGTCAAGGGAAGGGCTCATGACCCAACCTCAGCCAATCAGATCTCTCCTTGGAACAGAGTGGCAAGAGAACAGGGAAGAGTGGGAGCTGATCCATCCCAGTGACTCTCCCTTGGGTCCTGCCACCTGAATACCCCAAAAAGCCTGGTTCCCACCCTTTATGAGGTCTGGTTCTTCAGCTAATTCTTCAGTTTCCTCACTTATTTCTTAACCTCCCTAGAAATTACCTTTTTTTTTCTTTTTGCTTAATTGGTCAGAAGCAATTTCTATCACAACAACCAAAATATTCTGACGGGCCCAGGAAGGCTGGAGAGAAGAAGTGACCTGTGGGATGTACAATAAAGAAGTAGGCAAAAGTGATAGTAGGAATGAGAAAAAAATTCAGGGGCGGGACGTCATCTAATCTCCATTAGCAAGTTCTTTGTTTCTGTGCAGGAATTTAATCTCTCTCCATTACCCAAACCTTCACTAAATTTCTGCTTTTGAAAGTTTTCTATTAGTTTACATTTGCAACATTATGTATATTTCTGTATTCCTACATTTTTCCCCAACCTTTGAACGAAATTGGGTCATTTGTAGAGACATGGATGGACCTAGAGACTGTCATACAGAGTGAAGTAAGTCAGAAAGAGAAAAACAAATATTGTACATTAAAGCTTATATGTGGAATACAGAAAAATGGTACAGATGAACTTATTTGCAAAGCAGAAATATAGACACAGACGTAGAGAACAAACGTATGGACACCAAGGGGGGAAGGGGGGGTGGGATGAATTGGGAGATTGGGATTGACATATATACACTACTATGTATAAAATAGATAACTATTGAGAACCTGCTGTATAGCACAGGGAACTCTACTCAGTGCTCTGTGGTGACCTAAATGGGAAGGAAATCCAAAAAAGAGGGGATATATGTATACATATAGCTGATTCACTTCACTGTACAGCAGAAACTAACACAACATTGTAAAGCAACTATACCCCAATTTTTTTAATTAATTAATTATCAAAGGATTGGGAAAGAGCCTGCCCAGCATCTAGGTGGGGCCAGGTGACCAAATGATGTGTGCCATTTCCAGGTGGTTAAGAAGAGTATGCTTTCACATCCCCTTTTTCCTCTTCCACCAGCTGGATGTGGTCAAGCATGGCCACCTAGGAATTCCTATGGTGAGATCCCAAGAAAGAAGGAGCCTGATCCCCAAAACCCACTTGGAGAATGGTGACTTACCAATCAGGATCATACGCTTTAGACTTTACTTGAAGGAGAAATAAGCTATCTTGTCTGAGCCATTATAAATTTGAGTTTGTTAGAGCATCTTGTTACCTTGGTCAATACTCTGTATCCCAGTAATTCCAATTCTAGGAATAATAGCACAAGTGCACTATTTTTAATAGAAAAAGAAAGCGCCCCAGATGTCCATTAGAGGAGAACTGGATAAATAAATTCGATTTAGTCGCATGAAGGAATACTAAACAACAGTCAGAATGAATGACTAGATTTACATGTCTCAACATGAATGGAGCTAGAAAACAATCTAGAGTGGAGAAGGCTAGCTGCAGAATGTTCATACAATTTGATGCCATTTATGTGGTATTTTAAAACACATCTCTTTAAGTAAATCTCTTTGTTATGTATAGACACACATAAATGTAACTTTTGATACATGGGCTGGAATGATACCATAGCAAGTGCTGGTGGGGAGGGAGGGAAGGAGAACTGGGAGGAGGGGCTTCTTAGACTTCAAAATATGTATAATATTTTATTTTTTTAAAAAAGATTAGAAGTAAATGTTTCAGAATGTTAACCTTTGTTCATTTAGTATGGCTGATTCTTGGATGCCTGTTAATTATCACTCTACTTCTATGCTTTTCTCGTTGATTTTTCAACAACAAAAATATCCAAGGAGAGAAAATTCCTGCCTGCTTCTCCAAGACCTGGAAGCAGAGAGCTCTCCACAGTAATAACTGCAGTTCCCTGCTAGGTATCACTTCATGGGGTCCTCAGAGGCTTCCTTTTCCATTTCATGGGGACATGTTCTGCTAAATATAGAAAATAACACCCTTTCTTGGTCACACAGCCTCTTTCCTTCCATCTTTCCTTTTTCCATTTCTTTCACCTGAAAGCATCATCACCACCAAAGATAATAACATTCTTCCACTGTTTTCCCATGGTTGAGTTTTCAGCTAAAGAAATTCTAAGTTCAAATAGCAAGTTAATTCCCATGAGTAATAAACACATCGACCTTTTCTGGTATAGGAGCAAGGAGCACATGATACAAACGTATACCACCAAATAGAAGAGAAGGCATAATTTCAAACATGTAAAGCATTTATGAAGTTCAACGTGGGTTTCCCTCTTCACATAAAATAAACATTGGAGATTCCAGTGACATGGAGCTTCAGATGTGTTGAGGATCTGTTGAAATCGTCACAGTCTGCCATAGCAGAAAACCCCATTACAAATATTCATATCACTTAACTTTACATTTCTAATTGGTGAACCCTTCCATTGCACTGGTGTCATAAAAACAAGAACAAAAAACCCACGTGAAATTTAGGCGCAACCCAGGGCTGCCCTTTTGCAGCTAGAACACATCTTTCTATTTCTAGAATTCTCAGAGGTAATCTCACAAGTTTTTTATGAATTGGGTTGGGATGTTATTACTTTAGAAGGCAGAAAGTTTCAAGAAGGTGCTCTAGGTTATACAAGTTTCTGGGTCCAGAAGGGCACATATCCCCTCCCTAAATTCCATCCTATCTGCCCCCTAGTCCTATTGTTAGAGAAATTATCACCATAAATTAGGCAGACAGAACTACCAGAAGGCCAATCTCAGAATGCAAATTTCTCAAACAGGACTACTATATAGCTTACTGCTCCATCTTACCTCCTAAACTTCCTTTCTCCCCAGGAAAGGTGCCAAACTTAGAAACCGTGACTGTGAGTGGCTTGACTTGCAGTCAAACACATCCTAATTGATAAAGACCCTGCCATCTAGAGAGACATGCAGTGATGTCTGGTTTACCAGCTAAGATCTGTGGACTACATCTGAGTCCTGTGGAAAGAAAGGAAAAGAATTTTTAATGGCTATGTTTGAGATTGAATAATTGGGTTGAATAGTTGATGAGATGAGAGTGAACAGAAGCTGGAGTGAAATTGTTTCAGCCCTACTGGTTTGAGCTGTACTTCATGGGATGGTACTTACACTGCAATAGTCCAGACTTTGGGGACCGTTCCGTCTGATGATTATGAAATTCTTATTGGGGCCATGGGTTAACACCACACCCAGTGGGTGGTTCTGTAGGGAATAGTTGTTGTCACACCCCTGAGAAGAGAGGTGTTCTAGTACAATGAATAGGCGTTCTAGAATTGGACCTTTCAGATGACATTATATAGTTCCTTCTCCCCAGGTTCTTAGGGTCATTTTGCCCAGAGTTTGAAGGATAGAGATGCTCAGAGCATTTTTGATGACAGGAGAAGGGAGTAGTCTGATAAAGAATCCTAGAAAGGCCCGGGCCTCTGCATTCACTGAAAGCCCTCCTCCTTGTATTCCGATCTTTTCTCAAACTTCAGTAAATTCTCATAAAAAGGTACAGTCTGGTCTCTTCTGCGCATGGAGAACTAAGGGGAAGGACTGGTCAGTGGTTCGGAGGAGAACAACGTCCCTCCCTCTGGCCATCACTGGGGACAGCTATGCCTGATGGTCAGTATTCTGAGGGCCATTGGCAGCAGCGGTAGTGGGAGAGCACAGGCCACAGCTGCTAAAGGACCTGCGCTGAGCCCTGCATCGACAAAGCTCTCTAGCCTCTGCATGAATCCGCCCAAGGTCCTGCTCCTCAGGGAAGGATGAGGACCCAACACTGAAGCATCTTTGAGGACATCAGACAAATCAGGGAAGCAGTCCAAGGAGGTTCTGGATTTCTGGTTAATGCCATCAACTGGGCTTGAAGTTGTTTATGTGAAGTATCGTCTTTCTTAATATCCATTCTCCCCTTCTTTCTTTAATGACAGAACCTCTGAAATTTAGCTGAGTGTGTGGCCTCCCTTGTGATCACCAGCTTGAGCCTGAGCATTATTCATGTATGGATAAACAGTTAGGAAGGTTAGGTCAAGTAACAGATGGGCCCCCAAAATATGATAGCTTAAACCAGTTAAAGTTTGTTTGTCCCTCATGGAAAAAGTAGGAAAATGACTGGTGTGGACTGATATAGTGGCTCCATCCTTTAAGATGAGGAACACAGTATATGTGAAAGGGCAGAAGCGAAAATGAGTTCAGAGTCAGAGATAAAATGGTGCACGACATGTCTGGGGGAGAATAATCCACACAACAGACCCAGGAGGACTTTCCTCCCCAGGTCTTCCGCAGGACATGGGGGTGTAAGTGGGGAATCTTGCTTAGAGCATAGAAAATGTTCCAAACAGAATCAGCCCACAGATAACTCAGTGGCATATCCAAACCCAGAATCCAGGTTTTGCATGCATGGCCTCCAGCGTGAGTGGCAATGAAACAGGCTAATACTCCCAATGCAAACTTATTTATACTTAAAATAGCGAGGTACAGACTCATTGTCCACAAAGCAGAGTGATTTGTTCTCAAGCTCCTTAATGAGGTTGGGGAGGCGACGTGCAGGGAGGACAAGAAGTGTATTTGAGTCCAAGTGTGTTTGAGGTTTGTGAGTTATTTAGTACAATAACGGCTGGGTTTTTATTTATTATATTGAAGTGGAGCTTTCTGTATTTGAATCAAAAGCACACATAAAAGCCTATTGTAGAAAATCAGGCTCTATCATAAAATAAATGTGCATTATAGAAATCAAAAGAAAAGGAAAAGAAAAGCGTTTTTTAAATTACAAATAAACCATGGAGCTTATAAGTTGTGGGAGAGTTGAGGGTAGTGCGAAGGATCCGAGATGGCTCTCCTGTTCTTTGCCTGACCAGAGTCTCCATCACCACAACCAGCTCTTGCTAAGAACACACTTCAGTTAGACAGGTGGGAAATGGAATGGTTCTTCCCGCAGTCCTCAGAACCATGACTATCCCAAACCCATTACATTTCCTGCTTCAGGTTTTATGGAGCTTAGTGGAGAAAGAATAATAGAATAGGAAGAAAACAACAAGAAGAAGGAAGATGGAGCTCCCCAAAGCATTTTGCATGTACTCAGTAACAGGAAGTGCATTAAAACAGTGGCCTCTTCTATCTTCAGCAATACTCCAATTTATAGGGATTTCCCAGATGGTTGCCCTGAATTGGTCTGCCTTTATTGTGAGACTGTGCATTCAATTGCTGGAGTTCTGGTGCTAGGCTATATGTTCACTCTGAGTAGTTTTATTTTTTTTTAACAGTTTAATTACAAAATAGTTCACATATAATACCATTTAAAGTATAAAATTCATGTCCTGGCTATTGTAAATAGAGTTGCAATGAACATATTGGTACATGACTCTTTTTGAATTATGGTTTGCTCAGGGTATATGCCCAGTAGTGGGATTGCTGGGTTGTATGGTAGTTCTATTTGTAGTTTTTTTAGGAACCTCCATACTGTTCTCCATAGTGGCTGAAGCAACCTAAGTGTCCATCAACAGATGAATGGATAAAGAAGATGTGGCACATATATACAATGGAATATTACTCAGCCATAAAAAGGAACAGAATTGAGATATTTGCAGTGAGGTGGATGGACCTAGAGTCTGTCATACAGAGTGAAGTAAGTCAGAAAGAGAAAAACAAATACCGTATGCTAACACATATATATGGAATCTAAAAAAAAAAAAGGGTCATGAAGAACCTAGGGGTAAGACAGGAATAAAGACACAGACCTAGTAGAGAATGGACTTGAGGATATGAGGAGGGGGAAGGGTAAGCTGTGACAAAGTGAGAGAGTGGCATGGACATATATATACTACCAAACATAAAATAGATAGCTAGTGAGAAGCAGCCGCATAGCTCAGGGAGATCAGCTCAGTGGTTTGTGACCACCTAAATGGGTGGGATAGGGAGGGTGGGAGGGAGGGAGACGCAAGAGGGAAGAGATATGGGAGCCTATGTATATGTATAACTGATTCACTTTGTTATAAAGCAGAAACTAACACACCATTGTAAAGCAATTACACTGCAATAAAGATGTTAAAAAAAATAGTGTAAGAGCATAGTATCTCAGGAAATCTTTAATAAACACTTTCTTTGATCAAAAAAATAATAAAAATATAAAGTATAAAATTCAAAAGTATATTCACAGATATGTGCAAACATCACCACAGTCAATTTTAGAACATTTTCATCAACTCAAAAAGAAACCTGGTACCCTTTAGCTATTACCTCCTACCTGCCAGCCCCACCTCTAGGCAACCACTAATCTATTTTCTGTCTTTATAAATTTTCCTCTTTTGGACATTTCATAAGAATAAAACATATAAGATCTTTTCTGACTGACTTCTTTCACTTAGCATAACATTTTCAAGATTTGTTTATATTGTAGCAGGTATCAGTACTTCATTTCATTTTTATGGCTGAATAATATTCCATTGCATTGTTATAACATATTCTGTTTATTCATGTGTCATTGATAGACATTTGTGTTGTTTTCCCATTTTAGCCATTATGAATAATACTGCTATAAACATTCGTGTACAAATTTCTATGTGGTTATATAATTTTATTTCTCTTGGGTATATACCTAAGAGTGGCTGGGTTATATGGTAACTCTATGTTTAATAATTTGAGGAACTACCAGATTGTTTTCAAAGGTGGCTGCATCATTTTACATTCCTATCAGCAGTGTATAAGGGTTTTAATTCCTCCACATCCTCACCAAAAGTTGTAATTATCTGACATTTTGATTATAAACATCCTTACAAGTGTGAAGTAGTATCTCATTGTTTTGATTTGCATTTCCTTTATGATTAATTTGATTAAGTATTTTTCACGTGCTATTGGCCATTTGTATATCTTCCTTGAAGAAATATCTATTCAGATTCTTTATTTTTTAATTGGGTTATTTTTTTTTTATTATTATTGAGTTGTAAGTGTTCTTTATATATTCTGGATATAGGCCCCTTATCAGATATATGGTTTTAAAGTATTTTCTCCCATTCTGTGGGCTTTTTCACTTTCTTCACAGTGTCTGTTGAAGCACAAAAATTTATAATTTTGATGAAGTCCAATTTATTTTTTCTTTGTTGCTAGTTCTTTCGGTGTCATATCTAAGAATCCTTTGCAAAATCCAAGCTCACTTCTGTATTTTCTTCTAACAGTTTTATAGTTTTAGCCTTACATTTAGGTCTTTGATCCATTTTCAGTTCATTTTGTATATGGTGTGAGGAAAGGATACAACCTGAAGTTTTTGCATGTGGCAATCCAATTGTCCCAACAACATCTGTTGAAAAGACTATTCTTCCCTATTGGATGGGCTTGGCACCCTTGTCAAAAAACAGTTGACCATAGATGTATGGACTTGTTTATGTCATCTGTTCCAGTACCACATTTTCTTGATTAATGCTGCTTTGTAGTAAGTTTTGAAATAAGGAAGTATGAGCCCTCCTGCTTTGTTCTTCTGTTTTAAGATTGTTTTGACTATTCTGGGACCCTAGAAATTCCATTTGAATTTGATGTCAATTTCTACAAAGAAACCATCTGTGATAGTGATAGGGAGTGCATTGAATCTATAGATCATTTTGGGGAGTGCTGCCACCTTAACAATGTTAAACATTCTGATCCATGAACATGAAATGCTTTCCCAATTATTGAAATCATCTTTAATTTCTTCAACAATGTTTTGTAGTTTGCAGAGTAGAGGTTATACACTACTTTTGTTAGGTTTATTCCCAAGTATTTTATTTTTTTGATGGTGTAAATGGAACTGTTTTCTTAATTTCATTTTCAGGTTGTTCATTGCAAGTGTTTAGAAATATAATTCATTGCTGTGTATTGTTCTTGTATCCCACAAACTTGCTAAACTTGTTTATTAGTTCTAATAGTTTTTAGTGGATTCCTTAGGTTTTTCTATATACAAGATGATGTCATCTGAAAATAGACATTTTTATTTCTTCCTTTCCAACCTGTATGCATTTTATTACTTTCTCTTGCCTAATTGCCCCAACTAGAACTTCAAGTATAATGTTGAATAGAAGTGGCAAGAGCAAACATCTTTGCTTTGTTCCTGACATTGGTAAAAAGCATCTAGTCTTGCATCATTAAGTATGATGTTAGCTGTGGGTTTTTCATGGATACCCTTTGAAGAAGTTCTCTTCTATCCCTTGTTTGTTCTGTCTTTTTATCATGAAAAGTGTTGGATTTTGTCAAATGCTTGTTTCTGATATTTGTTTTTTATTCTATTGATATGATGTTTTACATTAACTGATTATTGGATGTTAAACGAATCTTGCATTCCTGAGATAAATCCCACTTGGTCAGGGTGTGTAATTCTTTTTATATGTTGCTGAATTTGGTTTGCTAATATTTTGTTGAAGATTTAGGGGTCCACAGTCATAAAAGATATTGGTATTTAATTATGTTTTCTTATGGTGCCTTGTCTGGCTTTGTTATCAAGGTAATACTGGCCCCATGAAATGAACTGAGAAGTATTTCCTCCTCTTTTACATTTTGGAAAAGTTTGTGAATAATTGGTATTAATTTTTCTTTAAATGTTTGGTAGAATTCACTGATGGAGCCATCTGAGCATGAGCTTTTCTTAAAATTAGTAGTTTTTTTTTTCAATGACTAATTCAATTTCTTCCCTTGGCATAGGTCTATTCAGATTGTCTATTTTTTCTTAAGTCAGTTTTCTTAGTTTGTATCTTTCTAGAAATTTTTCCATTTCATCTAAGTTAATTTGTTGGAGTACAATAGTTTATAGTAGTCCTTTATAATGCTTTTTATTTCTATAAAAACTGTTGTAGTATCCTCCCTTTCATTTCTGATTTTAGTAACTTGAGTCTTCTCTCTCTCTTTTTTCTTCCACTTTTATTGAAATATAACTGACATATAGCACTGTATACATTCAAGGTGTACAGCACAATGATTTGACTTACATATATCACAAAATGATTATCTCAATAAGTTTAGTGAACATTCATCATCTCATATAGATACAAAATTAAAGGAATAGAAAACTATATAGTTTTCCTTGAGATGAAAACTCTTAGGATTTACTCTCTTATCAACTTTCATGTATAACATATAGCACTGTTAATTAGCTTTGTCATATTGTACATTACATGCTTAGTACTTGTTTATCTTATAACTGGGAATTTGTACCTTTTGACTACCTTCATCCAATTTCCCCTCTCCCTACTCCCTGCCTCTGTAACCACAAATCTGATCCTTTTCTATGCATTTGTTTGTTTGTCTTTGTAGTTTAATTGATCTACAACACTATGTTAGTTCCTGTTGCACACACAGTGATTTGATACATTTCAAAATGATCACTACTATAAGTCTAGTAATAATATGTCACAACACAGATATTACATAGTTATTGACTAGATTCCCCACACTGTATATTTCATATCTGTGATTCATTTATTTTGCAACTGGAAGTTTGTACCTCAATCTCCCTCACCTATTTCTTTCCTTCCCCTTCCCCCACCCCAGTCCCTTCCTCTCTGGCAACCACCTATTTGTTCTCTGTGTCTAAAACTCTGTTTCTGTTTTGTTATGTTCATTCATTTGTTTTGTTTTTTAGATTCCACAAATCCTTGACATTGTACAGTACTTGTCTTTCTCTGTCTGATTTATTTCACTTATCATAATACCCTCTAGGTCCATCCATGTTGTTGCAAATGGCAAGATTTCATTCTTTTTTATTATGGTCAGTCTAGCTGAAGGTTTGTCAATTTTGTTGATCTTTTCAAAAAACCAGCTTTTGGTTTCAATGATTTTCTCTATTGTATTTCACTTATTTCTACTTCTACTTTATGTCTTTTCTTCTACTTGCTTTAAGTTAGTTTCTGCTTCTTGTTCCACGGCCTGAAAGTGGAAGGTTAGGTTATTGACTTAAGATTTTTTTTCTTCCTTAATATAGGCATTTATGTCTATAAAGTTCTGTCTAAGAGCTGTTTTAACTCAGAAGTTTTGGTATGTTGTGTCTTCATTTTGATTCATCTCAAATTCTTTTATGATTTCCCTTTTGATTTCTTCTTTAACCCATTGATTATTTAGGAGTGTGTTGTTTAACTCCCTCTTACTTATGAGTTTCCCAAATTCTTCCCTATTACTGATTTCTATTTTCATTCCATTGTGATCAAAGAACATACTTTGTATTATTTCTGTCTTTTAAATTTGTTAAAGTGTGTTTTATAGCTTAGCACATGGTCTGTTATAGAGAATATTTCATGTGCACTTGAGAGGAATGTGTATTCTGTTGTTGTTGAATGGAGTATTCTATAGATGTCTGTTAGGTCTAATTAGTTTACAGTGTTGTTCAAGTCTTTTATTTCCTTGTTAATCTTCTGTCTAGTTGTTCTATATATTATTAAAGTGAGATATTGAACTCTCCAACTATCAGTATTGAACTATTTTTTCCTTTATTTCTTTTTTTAGTTGAAGTATAGTTGATTTACAATATTGCATTAGTTTCAGGTGTAGGGCAAAGTGATTCAGTTATTTTTTTCAAACTATATTTCATTATAAGTTATTACAGGATATTGACTATAATTCTCTGTGCTATACAGTAAATCCTTGTTGCTTATCTATTTTAGATATAGTAGTTTGTATCTGTTAATACCATACTCTTAATTTGTCCCTCCTTCCCTCTTCCTTTTGATAACCATAAGTTTGTTTTCTGTGTCTGTGAGTCTGTTTCTATTTTGTATATAGATTCTTGTATTATTTTTTAGACTCCACATATAAATAATATCATATAATGTTTGTCTTTCTCTGTTTGACTTACTTCACTAAGTATAATATTCTCTATGTCCATCCATGTTGCTACAAATGGCAATATTTCATTCTTTTTTATGGCTGAGTAATATTCCATTATAAATATATATACTGTACCTTCTTAAGACAATCATCTGTTGATGGGCACTTGGGTTGTTCCATGTCTTGGCTATTGTAAATAGTGCTGCTATGAACATTGGGGTGAATGTATCTTTTATAATTAGAGTTTTTATTTTCTCAGGGTATATGCCCAGGAGTGGGATTGCTGGATCAGATGGTAGTTTTATTTTTAATTTTTTAAGGAAACTCCATTTCTGTAGTGGTTGCACCAATTTACATTCCCACCAACAGTGTAAGAGGGTTCCCTTTTCTCCACACCCTCTCCAGCATTTATTATTTGTAGACTTTTTTTTTTTTTTTGTGGTACGTGGGCCTCTCACTGTTGTGGCCTCTCCCGTTGTGGAGCACAGGCTCTGGACGCGCAGGCTCAGCGGCCATGGCTCACAGGCCCAGTTGCTCCGCAGCATGTGGGATCTTCCTGGACTGGGGCACGAACCCGTGTCCCCTACATCGGCAGGCGGACTCTCAACCACTGCACCACCAGGGGAGCCCTATTTGTAGACTTTTTCATGATAGCTCTCTCTTTATTTTTGTTCAGTTTTGCTTCATATATTTTGGTGCTATGTTATTAAGTGAATGTGGTTATTATTGTTATATTTTTCTGATGGATTGACCTTTTGTTATTATAAAATGTCCCTCTTTATCTCTAGTAATACTTTTTGTTTTAAAGTCTATTTTGTCTGATATAACTGGAATGGCTGATAAACATACATATCAGTATAGCCATTCCAGTGTTCATGTGTTTTTTGCATGACGTATTTTTTTCATCCTTTTACTTTCAATCTGCTTGTATTTTTGAATCTAAAGTGTATCTCCTATAGAAAGTATATCATTGGGACATTTTAAAACACTAGTCTGACAACCGCTGTCTTTTGATTGAATTGTTTAATCCATTCACATATAATGTTATTATTGATATAGTTCAATTTATGTCTGTCATTTTGCTTTTCGTTTTCTATATGTTTCATTATCTTTTTTTGTTCCTCTATTTTTTCTTTACTGTTATTTTTCATTAAGTAAGTATTTTGTTATGTAGCATTTTAATTTCTTTACTCATTTTTTCCACTGTATTTTAAAAGTGTTTTTAGTGGTTGCTGTAAGACTTACCATATACATCTTATCTTGTCAGAATTGGCTCCTGGCTTATACTAGTTTCATTTCATTGATATATAGAAACAATACTTCTACATAGTTATATTCCTCATACTCTTTTTTTTTGTCATATCATTTTTGTACATATTAAATCTATTAATGTTACAAACCCAACAATACATTGTTATAATTATTACTTTGCAATCTGTATGCATTTCCTTAGCTCAGTAAAGCTTTCCTCCCACCCACCTCCTTTGTGCTATTGTTGGCAAAGATATTACACATATCCTATATATTTATGTGTTATAGGCCCTCAAATACATTATATACACATTATTTTATACCAGTGTTTTAAAATCAGTTAAGAGAAGAGGGGACAAAATGTGTATTTAAGCTATCTTTTATAATTACATAATTACCTTTTCTTGTGGTCTTTGTTTTTCATGTGAATTTGAATTATCATTTGGGACATTTGCTTCCAGCCAGAAAAAGTTTCTTTAGCACTTCTTACAAGGTATTTGAAATTTTTATTTCTCGTAAAAAGTAATTGTTCTACCAACGAATTCTCTCCAATTTTGTTTATCTGTGAAGGTCTTTATTTCACCTTCATTTTTTAAAGATAGTTTTACTAGGTATAGAATTTTTAGTTTACAGTTTTTTCATTGAACATTTTGAATATGTTCTCCCAATGCTTTCTGGTCTCCATTGTTTCTGCTGAAAATTCAGCTGTTGATCTTATCAGGGTTTCCTTGTAAGCAATAAGTCAGTTTTCTTTTGCTGTTTTCAAGATTCTCTCCTTGTCTTTAACTTTCAACATTTGTACTATGACGTGTCTATTTGTGGCTTTCTTTGTATTTATCCTACTTAAAGTTTGTTGAACTTCCTGTATGTGTAGGTTCGTTGTTTTTCAGTAAAACTGGGGATACTATGAACAGCTTTATGTCTACAAATTTGATAACCTAGGTGAAATGAACCAATCCTTGAAAGGCAGTCTGCCTAAACTCACACAAGAAGAAATAAACCATCTGAATGGGCTTATATCTGTTAAAAACAATTGAGTCAGTAATTAATAACCTTCTAAAACAGGTCCAGATGGGTTCACTAGTGAATTCTACCAAATATTTAAGGAAGAAATTGTATCAATTTTCTACAAGCTCTTTCAGAAGATAGAAGCAGAGAGAATACTTCCTAACTCACTTTATAAGGCTAGCATTACTGTAATATCTAAACCAAACAAAGACATTACAAGAAAACTACAGACCAATATCTCTTAATACATTTGTGAAGTTTTCAGCCATTATTTCTTCAAATATTTTTTCTGCTCCTTTCTCTCTCTCTCTCTCTTTTTTTTTTTTTTTTTTTTTTCTGGTACTTCCCTGACACGTTTGTTAGTGTACTTTTTTTCTCTCTGTTCTTCAGGTTGCATAGTCTCTCTTGATCTATTTTCAAGTTCCTTTATTCTTTCTTCTGTCAGTTCAAATCTACTGTTGTGCCCCTCTAGTGAATTTTTTCTTTCTGTTACTGTACTTTTCAACTCCAGAATTTCCATTTGATTCTTTTTTATAGCTTCTATCTTTTTATTGATATTCTCTATTTGATGCAACATGGTCATCATATGTTCTTTTACTTCTTTAATCATGGTTTCCTTTAGCCCTGTGAACATGTTTACAATGGACCTTTTGAAGTCTTTTTCTGAGAAATACAACAGTGGACACTCTCACAGGCAATTTCTTTTCCTGCTTGTTTTTTAACTGTATAAATCATATTTTTATATTTGTTTGCCTGCCTTATAATTTTTTGTTGGAAATTGGGTATTTCAGATGGTGTATTGTAGGAACTCTAGATATTCGTCTTCCTCTCATCCTCCAGGGCTTGTTATTGTTATTTAATTGTTTATTTGTTTAGTGACTGGCTGGTTTATTTTCTTGAAATCTATTTTCCCTCCCAAAGTTTTCAGCCTGTGATATTTCTCCTCAAAGAAGCACAACTTTGGGTATAACCACAGTCATGCTTGGATGACAACGGTCTTGCAAGCATTCTCAGCCACTCTTCCTCTGACCACATCGAGCTGTTAAGCTCCACTAGTTGGTGGCTGATTGCTATATTGTTTCCAACAATGCCCTGAAGCATAAATTGCTCTACAAACTAATCCAATCAAATTGTGACTCCTTTGAAGGAATAGTTTCTGAGGTCAGTGTTTGATATTTGTTCTGAACCCAAGAGGACTCCTCCCTAGTGACTTATTTTGAGTTTTCTCCCACAAACTAACAGGCTTACAGTTTAGCATATATTTTGAATCTCCTTGCTTTTTACAATAACCACCACAGTTTTTGAGAGCATCCTTAGGCTTAACTTTCAATTCCTTTGGGGAAATATTAGAAACTATCTTTTTTAATGGTCTCCTACTTCCCCCTTTCCCAATCCCATCCTCCAGCAAAATATCTGATTCAGGACTCTGGAGCTGGGGGTGGGGACAATGGCAAGCTCCTCTCTGAGTGATACCCCCACTCCAGGAGCTGAGCACTTGGTGGAGAAGTAGGGAAAACAGAGGTGCTCTCAGCTTGCAACTTCTGGTGTGAACCACCACCTCACAAGCCAAGGCAAGAATGATGAGGGTGACAGTCTTCTCAGCATTCTGTGCCCAAGGTAGACCTTCTAGTCGACCAGAAGGGACCCCCCCACCTTCAATCACTCTCATCTGGAACTTAGTCTTAGCAATAGGGAGCTGGACAGGATAAGAAACACTGTCATCCTGCTCCTCTGGGGAAGAAAGCCTTCATGTGCTGGGAGGTATGGGGAAGGGTGCCCTGTGTTCTTAGCTGCAGAATTCTGGAATGGTTTCTCCACTCTACTTAACTAGGAGTGGCGGGGGAAGGAAGCAGTCTTTGTTCAAATACCACTAACTGTCACCTTTCTTACCAAATTTTCATGAAATTTTTAAAATAGAAGATTCTTCCTTTGCTGTTTTTTTCCCCTTAGGAACATTTCCAGAAGCTTTAAATGGTTAGATTTTTAAATAGTTTTTCACCAGTTTCACTGAGTAGTGCATCAGCAGAGCTCCTCAGGCTGTCATGCCAGAAGTTGATCTTACTCTGGGTAGTTTTATTTTGAGTATGTAACTATTATTAATACCAATTTGTATAAATAACAAAGAACTTCTGGCATGCTCTCTTCATGGTGATACTGAGGACTAAGAATGAGGTGTTGAAGTTTAAACCCCCAATACCTGTGAATGTGACCTCATTTGGAAATAGGGCTTTTGCAGATACAACCAAGTTAAGGCAAGAATATACTGGATTAGAAGAGCCTAATCAAATGACTAATGTCCTTATAAGAAGAGAGAAGTGTGGACACAGACAGACACATAGTATATGATCACACAGGACTACAAAACAAGGAACACCAAGGATCGCTGGCAACCACAAGAAGCTGGAAGGGCAAGGAAGAATCCTCTCTTAGGACCTTCAGAAAGAGCATGGCCCTGCTGACATCTTGGTTTCAGACTTCTAACCTCTAGAACTGTGAAACAATAGACACACAGGCCATTTGGTAGCATTGTCTAGTGGATAGCTACCTCACAAGGAGTTTCAAAAAAAAAACATCTGGAAAGGTCACCTCTATTTTGTTTCCCATTTAACATCATTCATTTTCCTTTTTTGTTTCATAATCTGGTTCCATGGGGAGACCGCATTTCTGTAAACTACTCTTTTGGTTCCTTCTTAAATTTGAGAAATTCTTGGTTACTAGAAAGTTGTTTTAAAACGTACATTTTAACTGCCATACCCCCCAAAATCTACAATAACCCCATATTGCTGTTTAACAAGGAAATAATTAATCCTCAAATAAGCATTTCCTCTAAGGCCTCTATTCAGATTTTCTTCTCTGGTGACTGGGTTATTGCCTGTAAAGGAGCACAGCAGTGCTACCAGCTTAAAAGAAATGGCCATCCAGAAATCTGATTAACCAACCACTTTTTTCCCCCAGATTTGTCATATTTTATTCTTGGAAACACTATATAAAACACATTGTTGCAACATTTATATTTTTCTAACACCTAATAATTTACTGTTTTATGGCGTAAAATCTGTTTCTACAGAACTTTTTTCAATTTATTTCTTACATCTTTGTGTCTCTCTACAATGTGGTTAATCCCAAAACACAGTGAAATTTAAGAGTGCCCACACTGAGCACATAATAGTGAAGGAAAATAATGGAATATCTTAAACAACTGATGGTAACTTTTGGATCTCTGGACAGACACCTCCAGATCATACTCAAAAGTGATCACTATATGATACTGTACACTCAAAGTTTTGAGAACCTTGAATCATCTCACACTGCTAAGAATTTTGGACTGTAAAAAAAGTAGAAAACAAAAAAGAGAAGAGAAGAGGGGAGGATGCCCAAAAGAGTGACTGCTTAGAGGACTATTAATACTTCTCCCCATGTCTGTTATACTTCATAGAGGAATGGGCCATATCTAGACAAAGAAAACTAAACCCAAAGAACAAGGCAATCCAATAGTGAAAGGATTGCTTTAGAAATGCTCTAAAAATCTAAGAGCATTGATGAGTTGGAGTGTAAAGGAACAGTGTGTGTGTGTGTGTGTGTGTGTGTGTGTGTGTGTGCACGCACATGTGCATGTGTATTTGAGTGTGTGTTGTCTGTGTGTGCTTATTGCTACCTTTTGAGCATGGTCTGGAAGGGAGAGAGTCTTCATATCTGGTTTCCATCTTGATATCACCACCCTGGTTTTCTCCACCCTTTCCTTTTCTATCTCCTCAGCTATAGCTTACCATCACTTAGTTAGTCCTTCAAATGCCATCCAGCCACATAATTGTGGTCATATGGCTTACAAATCTAAGGAAGAAAACATGTTAAAATATGTCTTCATAGAGCTTGCATTTTTTTATTGTAAAAATTATCATTTGAATTTCAATGGACATGTTTCTATAAGGAGGACAGCCTGCCAGTGGCAACTTTTCCAATTTCATTGTTCTTCCAGAAAAACATGTTAAAATATGTCTTCATAGAGCTTGCATTTTTTTATTGTAAAAATTATCATTTGAATTTCAATGGACATGTATCTAGAAGCAGGACAGCCTGCCAGTGGCAAATTTTCCAATTTCATTGTTCTTCCAGAACAACACTCTTTCTCAACATTGGTTAGGATCTTGGAGGCCTAAAGCCAAAATTGATTAAAATTCTTCTCTCATTCCTAGAAAGCTAAGAAGGGCTCAGATTGAGTAAGACCTTGACTCTCAGGCTTAATGTTTTATATATAATGTGGAAGCTTGGATATTTTTTATTAATCTGGAAATTGCGAACAAGATGTGTTGAGCTGAGGAGAACTATCTAGAAGCTGAAGGGTCCCTGAGGAGCCTGGAGACAGAACTGGAGCCAGGAGCAGTATGAGTAGGGACAAAGTAGGGTCAGTGGGAGTGGATACTGGGAGAGATTCTGCACAGAGTTGTCCATGGGCTGTGTTGACTGATGGACTTGGAGACACAGAAAGGGAGGGGCAAGTTATGACTTGGAGATGTGATCCTGGCTGGTAGGACAGTGAGTTGGAAAACATTCCTAGAAGCACCTCAGGAAGCTAACTAGCCTGAATGGGAGAATCTCGATGAACCAGTTACACTGCCTGCCCCACTTCCAGAAGATTCATCTTCACACAGTTGGAGACAGGGCCCTACCTCTCTCATAGATCTCTGCATTTCCTCCAAAGAGGCAGGCTGCTCAGTGTTAGGCTGCAAAACATGGCAAATGTCCTCTACAGTAGATAAAATTGAAGAAGGTGCTAGAGTGGTTGTGCCTCAGCTATATTTAATCCTTTTGTCACCAAACCAAACTTGGGACCACATACCCACATGCAGTAAAGCCAACCTACTGACACTGGGTTGTGTTGAAGGAAAGTGCAATGTTTATTGCAGGGCACCAAGAAAGGAATCCAGGTAGATAGTTCTTAAAAGGCCCCAACTCCCTGAAGGCTCTCAGGGAAAGTTTTTTGGTTGTTTTTTTTTTTTTTTTTTGGCTACATTGGGTCTTCATTGCTGTGTGCGGGCTTTCTCTAGTTGCAGCGAGCAGGAGCTACTCTTTGTTGTGGTGCATGGACTTCTCATTATCGTGGCTTCTCTTGTTGCAGAGCACAGGCTCTAAGTGCGTGGGCCTTAGTAGCTGTGGCATGCGGGCTCAGTAGTTGTGGCTTACGGGCTGTAGAGCGCAGGCTCAGTAGTTGTGGTGCACAAGATTAGTTGCTCCACGGCATGTGGGATCTTCCCGAGCCAGGGATCAAACCCATGTCCACTGCATTGGCAGGCGGATTCTTAACCATTGCACCACCAGGGAAGCCCAGGGAAAGATTTGCAAAGACAGGGTGAGGTATGGGTGTTGTGGGGTGTGTGATCAGCTCATGGACATTCTGACAGTTTGGTGGTGAGATAATCGGGAGTCAACATCATCAACCTTCTGGTTCCAAACAGTCTGGGATCTACATGCTTGTGGGCAGCATACAGTTAACTTCTTCCACTGGTGGGGGTTTCAGTATCTGCAAAACAGCTCAAAGGACATGGCTCAGAATATTACCTATAGACCTTGAGGAGGAACTAAAAGTCCTTGACTTTGTTTAATGGCTAAACTATTATTATTTTGTCTTGCTTGACTGTTTTCCTTTCTTTCTGCATTTTCTCACTTCTCTGATTAAATTTACTCTTTGGAACTCTGGGAAGGCCTAGGAGGCTAAAGATTTTCTACAGAAAAGAGGCAGGCAGAGGACATGGGGAGTGGTGTTTCCTGTTCTGGGAAGGCCCCATAGGGTCTCACTTGGTTATACTTTTACATATGTTAGTTCATTTAATTTACATAACCAGGGAGACTTCAATAACTTCAGTTTTATGGATGAAGAAACCAAGATTCCAAGAGATCGAGTAACTTGCTAAAGCTCTCACAGGCGAGAATGAACAGGGATTCCAACGTGTCCCTGGAGGGTTTAACAGGCCAAGAGGGTGAGGATGCTGGAGTGGGCATGGTCTGGGGGTCAGGAGCCTATTTGTAGAGCAAGGAGCGTTCTCCTTGAAGCTCTGGGCTCAGAGAAATTGCATTAGTTTGCTCAGAATGCCATAACAAAGTACCACAGGCTGGGTGGCTTAAACTACAGAAATTTATTTTCTCATAGTTCTGGAGGCTGGAAGTTCAAGATGAGGGTGTCAACAGGGTTTGGTTTCTTCGAGGTCTCTCTCTTTGGCTTGTAGATGGTTATCTTCTCCCTGTGTCTTCACAGGGTCTTTCTTCTGTGCATGTCTGTGTCCTAACATCCTCTTCTTACAAGGGAAGCAGTCAGATTGGATTAGGGCCCACCCTGATGACCTCATTTTAACTTAATTACCCCTTTAAAGACCCTATCTCCAAAAATATTTACATTCTGATGTCTTAGGACTTCAACATATGAGTTCTGGGGATGACACAATTCAGCTCATAGCATGAGAGTAACAAGTCAGGAAATCCCTCCTGGCAGGAAAATTCCAGAAGAAGAAGATAATGGGACCCTAAAAGATAACCCTCAGCCCCCATTTGACAGAGCTGCTGAATGATGCCCCACCTGCCTTCACTGTCATCCAAACTGTTGGGTTAGTCTTTATTTAGAACCCAAGACAAGTGTGTTCCTCTTTGATTCTTAACATAGCCTCTTCTCTCCAAGTTAATTTATCCTTCAATCAGCAAAGTTTTTTCCTGTTTCATGCAGCAGAGTTCTGTCCAGTTCCAGCTACTAAGTTGCCAGACCTATTACGGGAAATCCACAGAGTGGGGGAGCGCTATGGATCAGTTGTGTCTCCCCAAAAATCATAAGTAGGCAATGAGACGGTATTTAGAGGTGGGGACTTTGGAAGATAATTAGGTTTAGATCAGCTCATGATAAAGAAGAGACATCGGGGAGCTTGCTCTTGCTCTCTCTACCCTGTGAGGAGGCAGTGAGGAAGCAGCCACCTACAAGCTTGGAAGAGAGTCCTCACCAAAAACTGATCATGCTGGCACCTTGATCTTTAATATCCAGCTTCCAGAACTGTGAGAAAATTAATTTTTGTTATTTAAGACACCCAGTCTATGTTATTTTGTTGTGTCCACCAGAGCAGACTAAGACAGGGAAGGAGTAGCTGTTACAGCAACGCTCTCTCTCTCCCTGCCTCAGCCCCACTGGCTGTCCTTGCCCTGACCTCTACATATTTTTATCTTCCTGTCTCTTTCTTTCCAGATCTCCCCCACTGAATTTGTTTCCTAGGGCTGCCATAACCAGTGACCACAAACCTGGTGGCATAAAACAACAGAAATTTATTCTCTCACAGTTCTGGGGACCGAAAGTCTGAAATCAAGGTGTCAGCAGGACCACACTCTCTTAGGAGGTTCTAGAAGAGAATTCTTCCTGCCTCTTCCAGATTCTGGTAGCTCCTTGACTATGGCAGCAACACTTCAATCTCTACCTCCTCTTCACATGACTATATTCCCTCTGTGTCTCTCTGTGTCTCAAATCTCCTTCTCCTTTCTCTTACAAGGATACCCATCAGTCATTGGACTTAGGACCCCCTATGTCCAGGATGATCTCATCTTGAGATCTTTAACATAATTACACCAGTAAAGGCTCTATATTCCAAATAAGGTCACATCCACAGGTTCTGTAGGTTAGGACTTGGACATATCTTTTGGGGACCACTTTACCCACCATACCCACATGCCTCCTCCCCACCATCACCCATCTTCCCACCTTCACATCCATGATGTTTTCCTTCCCTTCTTGTCCACAGAACCCTGGGCTGGATCAAAGCTGGATGTTGCTGGATTAGACATTGCATCTTGTCCCTACATCAGGACCCCTCAGTACCTAGGGAGGACAACTTTTTTAGTCTCTAAGTAGGAACACAAGAGCAATCTTATAAAAAGCTTCCTAACTGGGAAGGAAATAGTTTACCCATTAATATGAGTGTGTTATACAAAGAATATTTACCCAACTGGCAATGTCACAATTCTTCAGGCAAGTCCCAACAGCCAGTTGTGCCTTGTTAAGGATTCATTGACTTTGGGTGGCCCAGATTTCATTGTCACCTATGATATGATCAATGTGGGCCAAGTTCCCAATGCCTTTGGCTGTGTTTAGAGCATAAGGAAGAGGGAGAGAGTTAAATAGTCCCTTACATGGAATCTGAAGGCTTTATTCATATGGCCCAGCACTACTTTTCCCCACTGAATAAAACATTCTGTACCCAAGAGCAAGCCCAGTGCCCATCTGGTACCTTTCCCAACATCCCCACAGGCCTCCTGGCAGCCTCTCAGCACAGAACCCTCAGGGTTCGCCAAGGATCCAGCTCCAGGATTCTAATTCCACCCCCTCACCAGGGGGTTGGCTGTTCTTGCAGTGCATTGTCCATGAGTCCTTGATCACTGTCTTGACAAGTGGAATCCAGCAGATGGCCTGTGAATGACAAGTTCCTCAGCCTGGGGAAGAAACAGACACAACTCATCCAAATTATCCAGCTGAGAACTCGGGTCAGACTAGAAGGACCACTCTTGGCCCAGTAACCACCGTTTCATGCAGTTCTTGCCCCAAGGGTGGGACTTTGAAGTCCCTCCACCCCCCAGTTTTACTTTTCCCCCATTATAGTCAGAGTCCATTTTTTGAGGCAGAGAACTAAAAGAGCAACGGCTATTCTTTCAGATGGGCACTAAAATGTTTTATTGTGGGACTTTTCCTTCACACAGCATCATTTTAAATTTGGCAGCCTTAACAAAAGATTAAGTTACTGTTTTACTCCCTGATAAAACTCTGACATGTTCAGAGTTACTTAGACCCAGTGTCCCCAGTGTCTAATACTCTGGAAACTAGCAGGGGTTGCTTCATCCCCCGTTTCCAATTCTGCACTGAAAGTGAGGGCTCTAGTCATGAAGATCCCACCAACACCTCCCCTGCCCGCCTCAACTCCAAATAAGTGGAGAGGCCATTTCAGTGGAAATGTGGTGGGCAGCTAGGAGACAATGGAAGTGTCCCAAATGTGGACAAGAGACACACAGGTGGGTTGGTTAATGACTTCAGGTGTTATGGCTTTATGGAAATTTATGTAAACATGATAAATTGCACACACACATTTCCTTCCACTCCCTCCCAATACCCCATTAAAGTGACAGAAAAGAAATAAAAATACATCAACCCACAAAGGCAAAGAGAACATGAAAGGAGTCAGAGCAGAAAGAGTTCAGCTAAACCTCTGAAATCAGAACTAGTGGTGATTAACTGAGCAGACCAGAGGAGACAGAGAGCCAAGTCTGCAGGGGCTGGGCCAGGGGCTGTGGACAGGTTCATACCTCAGAACCCAGAAAGTCTCAGGGAGAAGAAGCATCAGGTGATTCTCATGGGGAGGGTCCTGGTGGGCTGAGAACGGGAGGATTCAATGAAAATGGATAAAAGAAACCACGAGTCCTTTTGCCTGGGACCACCCTCCCTCAACCATAAGGGGAGTCACTCTTTAGAGACAATAAAGCAGAGACAGTCTAGGCCCAGGTATAAACAGAGCATGAGGTCAAAGTCAAGCCCTTTTCCTCACTTGGCTCCCAGCTCTGAAAGTCAGGCTTAGGCCCTCCCCTCCAGAACAAACCACACAGAAAATGAGAGAGTCTCTCTCTGGGGAAATTAATTGATCGACCTGGGCACTGACAGCAGATAATGACATTCGAGGGTTTCTCTACAAAATAGCCAGTTACCCTCTGGGAAACCCCACCGAAAGAAAAACTCTTGCATGCAGAGTTTCCTTTGCTGTTGTTATAGTTGCTCACTCTTAAATATGTAAGAACTCAAGGATTAGCATATACTGGAGAAAAGTCTTTGTGAAGAAAAACAGAAAAAAAAAGAAAACAGAAAAAAGGAAAGAGAGATAATGTAAGAATCAAGATGTCTTTTTGAAATCTGTAATTCATTTTTTAAGTGAGAAAAAAGGAGATATCGCATCCATAAAACAAGATCAAGGTGCCATATAAAGAGGAACATAGAAATAACATGAATTTTTAAAACTTTAAAACTTTATAAAAGTTAGAAGATACAGTTGAAGAAATTTATTTTTTAATGGAGGACATAGAAACAAGGGATTGAAAAATAAGAGAAAATATGAGAAAATTAGTCCACCAAATTTGAGAGCTAGACTTTCTTCATTCTGAATGAAGAAAATTACCAGAGAAATAAAATAAGAGAATTTTCCAGAACTGAAGGACCTGTGTCTCCTGACTGAAAAGTCCCACCAACTGCTTGGCACAATAAATGAAACAAACAGCAAATGAAACACAGCAAAGAAGGCCACCTTAAAATTTCAGAATACTGGGAAAAGTAAGAAGACTCTAGTGTGTCCTAGAGAGAAAAACAGGACACCCATAGTGGACCAGGAATCAGAATGGCATTGGACTTTTCAGGAGCCGGACTGGAAGCCAGAAGAGTAATGCCTTCAAAATAATTTCTGGGGCTTCCCTGGTGGCGCAGTGGTTGAGAGACCGCCTGCCGATACCGGGGACACGGGTTTGTGCCCCGGTCAGGGAAGATCCCACATGCCGCGGAGCGGCTGGGCCCGTGAGCCATGGCCGCTGAGCCTGCGCATCCGGAGCCTGTGCTCCGCAACGGGAGCGGTCACAACAGTGAGAGGCCCACATACCGCAAAAATAAATAAATAAATAATTTCCGGCCTAGAATCTTTAGGTTGGAAAATATCACCCCAAAAACATCAATCAAAATACGACAGTAAAATAAATACTTTTTCATTTTCAGACAAGCCAGTCTCAAAAAAAAAGGTGGTGGGGGGGAACTTTTGGAGGGCGTAATTCACCAAAGCAAAGAAATACATCAAGAATGAGGAAGATGTGGGATCCAGTAACAGGACATCCAAGACAGATGAGAATTCCTAGGGTTATGGATGAGAACCCTAGGTTGATGACAGTCTGCAACCTAGGAATGGGTCCTCACCAGAACCCAACCATGCTGGCACCCTGGTCTCAGACTTCCAGACTCCAGAACTGTGAGAAATAAATTTCTGTTGTTTATAAGCTACCCAAATTATGATACTTTGTTATAGCAGCCAGAATGAACTAAGCCAATATCTAAAATTGTAAAATCAAAAAATAGCAATGTAAGCTTATTGTGTTACAACATGGAAATAAGCACCAAAAGCAAGAACTAAAAGTTTAAATGTTTGCTGCAGGAGGGGGAATGGGGGTAGGTGAGGTGGGGTGGGCAAAGGCTGATTTTTGGCTGTTGTAAAACTGTTTCACTTTTTTTTATCGTTTCCTTTTTTTTTTAATTGGAGTTGCTTTACAATGTTGTATTAGTTTCTGATGCACCAGGAAGTAAATCAGCTATAAGTATACATATATCCCCTCCCTCTTTGACCTCCCTCCCACCCCCACCCATCCCACCCATCTAAGGTCATCATAAACTATGAACATGTACTGACAAAAATGAAAATGAAATGTAAGATGTTTGTTGGAGGTGTGTGGTCTTACAGTTAGAGAAAATCCAATTAACATTAAAAAGGCCTTACTAAACACTTGCTCATACATAGCAAGTTTTAGACTTCAGAGAAATGATTTATACTGTACTGCTCTTTAGAATATATGTTTTTATATACATTATCAGTTTTGTTCCTAAACCATAGCAGAGCTTCCCCTGTGTCCTGTCACTGCAGTGGAGGCTGGGGTTGCAAAGGTGATAAAGCTCTGTCTTCACACCTAGAGGAAGACCCCACGGTCTGGCAGGGTGGCCCAACCCTGTGGCACGTGTCATGCTGGGAAGAAGCCCATGGCATTGTGGGAGAAGAAGCCACTTCCTGAGTCAGCCATTTAGGCTTAAGTGCTGCATGTGTTTCTGAAGCCAGGGCACATTAGGAGCATTACCCTAATGAGACGGACTTTGCTGTCTGCTTTGGTTTGACTCGTGCACATTTTTTCACAGTATAATGCTTATATGATCAAAGAAGTAACAAGAAAGGTTTTGTGTGTGTGTATTAAAGCTGAGTTAGCCTCTGAAGGTGTCATTTGCCCCTCCAAATTTTCATTATAAAATGTTCAGTAATATACGTATTATCAAATACTGAGAGAATTGTTGGACATGTGATTGCAATCTGGAGCTCAGAATTAAGGACTATATTGTGACCCAAAGATTTCTTACAACCACAGCTGCTAACAGAGTCTAATGTATTCAGCACTGAATCCAAATCCCAACTCCTCTGGGCTCAACCAGAAGACAAAGGTAGTGGCTCATCAGTAGTAGTGTCTGCCTAGCACACCTCCCATTCTTCCTCTGGTCACAGCTCCACCTGATTTCCTTCAGGAAACTGCTCCTTCCTCTCAAAAGCTGGGGAGGTCTGGGGAGATGCCAGCCACTGCACCTGTGACCGAATTAGGTCGTATGGACCCCCACTTGGGTCTTAACTGGCCGAGGCCCCCGCCTCGGCGGGAAAGGTTCTTTTACTGAGGGTTGTGCAGACAAAAATGAAACCGAAGCTGAAATCAAAGCAGCGCGAGCCTTATTCAATGGCCAGAGAATGGAGAAGTGGGAAACCTCTTGCCTGGGGGACGATTAAGGCAAGATTTTAAGGGCAAGATCAATGAGGGAGAGGCATATGCACTGGTTTTCTGGGAATAGGTGAGGTTCTTCCTGGAACGGCGGTGCCACCTCTTTTCTGCCCTTGGACGGTCCTTTGGCATCTGGGTCAGAAGTGGGTCGAACCATCCTGGCACAGAGAGGCAGAGATCTTACTATGCCAATGAGATGGTAATGAGCTGTAGGGCAACCTTTGTCCCACGTTTGAAGCTCAGCCAGCTTGCACCAGTTTTCCTGCGGTTAGACTCTCTCTTCCTGTGCTGTGAACACAGCTAGAGGGTATGGTTATTTGCGATTTTCTGCAAGTTTGCCTGGAGGGAGGGGCAGGGGTATGGTTCTGGGGCAACAGCCTTGGTAACACACCCTGCCACAGGGCATTGACTCCTGATCCAGCCTGGGCTAAGAGGGTACCACAGCAAGCCACAGTGTCCTCCCTGGAAGCCACCCTGTCTTATTCTGGAGCACCAACTGTAAAGATGTCACATCAGAGCTGCCTCATACATGTCCCTTCCAGGAGGAGGAACCTTGGAGAATAACATTAATAATTGTGGCCTACTGAGCTCTTACAATAGGCCAGACCCTGTTCTAAGGATTTCCCATGTACTAACTTATTTAGTGCTTAGAGCAACCCTCTGAGGCAGGTTCTAACATGATCCCCATTTTATGGATACAGAAACTGAGGTACAAAGACATTAAGTAATTTGCAACCGTATTCCCAAATCCAGACTCTCAGTCAACACACAGAATAGAAGCCGGAAGTAGGGAGATGGGACTTGAGTCACTTGCAAGCACTGGTTCACAAGCCCTGACTGATACACATATCCTTGTCTAAAACGTAAGCTAAGAACTCTTCTCAGCCTAAGGCTAACTGAAGGAAAATGAGCATTACAAATGCAACTTTACAGGAAAAATCAGAAAAAGTAGCTGCAGACCATTCAAAATCCAGTGTGAGAAAAGGGAGTGAGCACCGAGTGCGTCCCTCTCACTGCCCCCTGGCTCTAGGTGTGGCCGTGTCTGAAAGGGATGCAGCCAACTTGGAACAACGAGGACCGACGTCAAGGCTGACCTGTGAAGGATGGAAAACAGAAAGAAAGAACCTGGGTTCTTGCTGGTGTCATCTGAGCTGTGAAATTAACCAGCCCTAGAACCATCTGACCTCTGGACTTACGGTTCCATTAAATAATAAATTTCCTCATGAGGTCATTTTTTTTTTTTTTGCGGTACACGGGTCTCTCACTATTGTGGCCTCTCCCATTGCGGAGCACAGGCTCCGGATGCGCAGGCTCAGCGGCCATGGCTCACGGGCCCAGCCGCTCCGCGGCATGCGGGATCCTCCCGGACCGGGGCACGAACCCGTGTCCCCTGCATCGGCAGGCAGACTCTCAACCACTGCGCCACCAGGGAAGCCCCTCACGGGGTCATTCTGAGTTGGAATTTTCTGTTAGTTGTAGCCAAAAGTGTCCTATATGATACTCCTGGCACCTTGCCTCTGCCAATTATTAGCTATATGATAACTATAATTTGTATATATATAGCTTCACTCCAACTCCTGGAGGCTCAGTTTCCTCCTTTGAAAAATTGGGCTAAAATCTTTTAACAATTATTAAATACTTTTAATAGGAAGGGTGTGTATAACACCTGAAACAGGGCAGACACAGTACACAGCAGGTCATGTTATATGTACTAACACACCATCCTTCCAGGTTAAACCATTTAAACTTAGCATAGACGTACAATGCTTTGAGCCTGAGGAAAGACTGTGCTGGTATAATCTTAGGCTTTGTGACAAGGAGACTGGGACATGAGGACTAAGTGCAGAGGGACCCCTGCTGGTGTTCAGCTCATTGTATCACATTGTTTCACCTCCAAGTGAAATGATGATTCCTATCAAGGAATATTCAGATTCATGCCCGCAGAATTATTCAGTTATGAATTTGAAGTCTACCATGAGGCATATGTACACACACCATTTTTTCCTCTAGATGGCCTAGGCAGTTATAACCCGAGTTAGAAAGGTCCCAAAAATTGCTAATCATACTCCAGACCCTGCCCCAGGTGGAAATGCCTTGCAGGCAAAGTCTCCAGTATAATCAGCAAATGTTACAAAGGGACCACATCTGGTTCCTTTGTATTCATCTCATCAGACAGGCCAAAATTTGAATAGGAAATAGAAACCAAGCTTCCAACTCAACCTCAGCGGGTCCCCTAATTTCTGACCAAAACACATTCATTAAAGGCTGGAGAAACATCACTAGTGCTTATGTCAGCCTTCTCTTAGCCTGGTATATTCACCTCTGCTTTGAAGCTTTTCCAAAAAATAACGAACTTTAACTTTTGAATGGAATATATTTTTTCTTTTACACTTTGTTCTGTGGCCCTATGGACTCACACAAGCAGCTCTATGGAAGTTCTAAAGTTTATTCAATCATTTCTCCTTTGGGAACTCCGTCCTCATGCAGGGTGGTCTCGGTGGGGCTGTCCATTATGACCCCTCCTCCACCAGGCAGTGGACCAGGTCCCAGATGTCCGGAGCATCCCAGGCACTGGCCTGGCCAAAGTAACTGCTTCACGAATGAACAGCTGAGGCTGGTTCTCCAAGACTCTTCTTGGAGAGCAGAGATTGAACACTGATGGCTCTAAGATATATTTTTTTAGGCCTACATAGCATTTTCAAAAGCAGAAAAATTTACATGAGAAAAATCCAGATTTCAGGCTTTTCTTGAAAACTGGAGGATCTGGTGACCCTGGGCCATATCCCTGAAGTAGCTGCGGCTGGTGGTGGAATCTCAGTTTGTCACCGTGCCCAGCACATAGCCTTTGTCACAGGGTTATATTTCCTGCCTAACCCAGTTTCCACTCTCTAGAGCTACTGGGAGAAACTGCCCTGGTCTGGAGGCCCGAGGCGAGGAAGCTGTCCAGTGAGGGCTTCTCCACGCAGGGAGGAAGCCCGTGCCCAGTAGGGAAGAATGGGACAAATTCGGAGGGTGGCAGGTCCAAGAAGGGGCAAGAGTACACCTGGGACACTGGAGGCAAGACTGAGTCATGCTTAGGGACTCAGCTGTTTACGCCCTCATAGTCCCGTCCAGACCCTGCCGCCTTCCAGCTCTGGGTCCTGCTCCTCAACCTGTCCCTCTGAATATGAGATGAGGCTAGAGCCTGGGTCATTGGGTGAATGGAGGGTTAAGTGCCTGGGCTCGTGCGTTCCACATTCGGGGCTCAATACATGTTCACTTTCACCAGTCTCACCAGAGTGCCTGAGCCCATCCAGACTTCCCTGCTGTAGAAGGTAAAGGGAAACTTGTAATCACTCCCCTGCAAAGACCCCCAAAATGCTCTGGCTTCACAGATGTGAGTAGGATCTGAAGTTCTTAATGTAAGCATTAAGACCCCATAAGTCTCTGTCCCAACTTTGCTCAAGAGGGCCTGACAGACTACCCCTGTGATTTAATTTTGGAATAAATTACAAAGGCAACATGCAAACTTTCTATGTTGTTTGCTTACAAGTAACCTGTGAAATGGAGGTGCTGGGACAACACACCTTCAAAGAATGCCACCACACCAGCCACTTGGACTGCATCACCCAGAGGCAAATCCGTGTTCTGTTTCAGGCACCACTGGTTCTGTGAATCAGGGGATCCAATCTTAGGGCACAGGCTGATGAGAAGCCCTGATGGCCTTTGGGGTTTTCTTCTCTTTGGGAGGCTGTGTAGGTCTGTGAGTGAGTGTGTGTGTCTGTGTCCCTCCTCCCCCCGTTGGAGAGCTGAGAGCTAAAGCACTCAGTGGGTACATTTGTAGCTTCTCAAAGGAAGTAACGAGCCTGTAAAAGGAACGGGTGCTTTTTCTGGAGCTGTTTACAGAGAAGTAACCCCTGTGTCATTTTCCCTCACAGGGAGGTCCTTCCCTTGATTGCTAATCGTCTGTGTACTTTAGCCATGTGTGGCTTAAGCCATGGTGGAGGCCCTGAGCAGCGAGGTCCCTCTACCCGCAGCTTCCTTTTAACTCCACAGAGCACAGCAGGCCACCGGCCGGGCCACCCAGGGAGCAGGCACCGCAGAGCTCTGTGCGTGCGTGCGGAGGCCTCCCTGCATTCCCCCCTCCCCCTGCCCACCCGCCAGGGCTCTCCACCCGGGCGGCCAGCAGCCCTCCTGACCTCCTGCTCAGGACACCTTCTGGAGCCTTCCACCCCAGGCCAGCAGCACGGCCTCTGCGGGAGCCAGCGAGCAATCAGCCCTCTCTTGAAGGGCTCAGCAATAGCACAGGAAAGCAAGTGGGTGGAGGAGGGGCCACCTGAGGGCGTGGCGTCCAGCCTTGCTGCCTCCACAGCGCACAGACCGATGCCAGCACTGGCACCCCCAGGAAGGTGTCTTTGGGAGCTGCACATGTGACCCTTGATGGCTCAGACTACCTGGGGTGACTACAAAACATCACTTGGGATGACTGGGGGCCAGTGTGCCTGGCTCGAGCCGAGGGACCGAGGGAGGAAGGAAGGGGAGGCTGGGGCCAGAGCGCCGCTGGTCTTGTTCTAAGGACCAAGTGCACGGGATTGATGGGAGTCTCACGGAGATTATGCAGGCTCAGGGTGGAGGCCGGCCAGGGGAAGGTGGAAGCAAGGGGACCAGCCCGCGGCTCTCACGGTCCAGAGAGAGAGGAGGGCATGGAAGAGGGTGGTCGGTCCTGGCATGTTCCAGGGGCCAGCCAGGTCCTGCCCCCTTGAGGTTTATGTTGTAGAGGGGCTGCCGGACAACCAATCAATACATAATACAATAAAATTCCAAGTTGTGATGAGTTCTGTGAATAGCACTAAGCAGAGTGAGGGCAAAGGAGAAGGCAAATGAGAAAAACTGATCAGAGCAGAGAGAAATGGCTGAACCGGGACCCATTAGAAAGTGGCCATGCTGCTGGGCTTCCCTGGTGGCGCAGTGGTTGAGAGTCCGCCTGCCAATGCAGGGGACACGGGTTCATGCCCCGGTCCAGGAAGATCCCACATGCCGCGGAGCGGCTGGGCCCGTGAACCATGGCCGCTGAGCCTGCGCATCCGGAGCCTGTGCTCCACAATGGGAGAGGCCACGGCAGGGAGAGGCCACGGCAGTGAGAGGCCTGCGTACCGCAAAAAAAAAAGTGGCCATGCTGGCCTCCTACCCCCACCTTCTGCTTCTCCATCAGCACAGGTCAGTGCTGCCCAGCGTGGCCTGGTGACAGGCTTGTGAACATACAGATCCTGGGGCCCAGACTCATTTAATCAGCTGTCCAGGGGTGGAGCCCAGCAGCATGTTTGTTCAACAAGTATCCCAGTTGAGTCTTATCAGACCAGTTCGGGAAGTAGAGACGTGAGGACTGCGGTTTGTGGAATCAGATAGGCTGGAACTTTAGTGCTGCTCCTACCACTTTTCTTATGACCTGGGGCCCTCCGCTGAATCCTCCTAAGCCTCACCTTCCTCATGTGTAAAATGGGAATCAGAGCAGTGCTAGTCTCCCAGGGTTGTTATGAAGATTCATGATAAAATGCATACAAACCACTTTGCAGGATGCCTGGTTCATAGTGTGGGTGATAAAATATGAAGGAGGGACTCTACAGCGTGATTTGTAATACCTGATTATACTTTATCAAGTCCATGAGTCTATATTTAGCTCTAATGTTTATGTTTTGTCTTGGAACCCAAACTCCTTTTCTCTTGCTCCCCAAGTTAAATCAAGCCTCGGTGATCCCATCTCACGATCATGCATCCCATCCCCATGGCCAACACTCTGACCCAGCCATCACCATCCCTACTGCAACAGCCTCCTGCTGAGGCCTCCCTTACCACCTCCAAACCACCCATCTCCAAGCCCCAGCCCTGCTGTTGTTTTAGTTGGATTGTGTCACTCTCTCACTTAGTTTAAAGGCTTTCTGTTACTCTTCAAATAAAATTCAACATCATTACCATAACTCACCCGGCTTCCCCTAATCTGGCTCCAGCTTCATGCTCTGGCCTCACTTTGGAAACCCTAACCATGGAGTCCTCAGTTGCAACTTAAATTTATGACTTATTCAGGAAGACTTTGGTCCCCCTCTGATACGCTTCCATAGCAACCTTTTGTGAAATTTGTCAGACTTGCAATTAGTGGTTTAGTATCTGTGTTCCCTTGAGAGCAAGTGGCAGTCTTCTTGGAGTTGTGGATTGTATCGGGATTAAGAGTACCAATTCACAAGTCCCTAGGTTTGAACCTCAGCTCCACCACTTAATAGATATGTGACCTCGGGCAAATTATTTGGACTTTCTGGGCCTCAGCCTCCAAATCTACAAAATCTATCTCAGGGGATTATTTTTCAGTTAAATCAGACAGTAAGTGAGAACTGCATAGAACATTGCCTAATATATAGCAGACATTTTCAGAATTTTAACTGCTATTATATTTATTCATTCTAGACCAGTATCTAGACATTATGTACTTAATAAACTCTTGTTGAATGAAGAACACTCTTTATCCTGCCTAGTATTGTGGCTTGCATATGCCCAACAGCTTGCACTTAGTGATGCTATCCTTCCAAAGCCAGGCAGAGTCCCAGCTAGATAACGCTGATGTATTTTGTGCAGAATTAAGAACGGAATCCCTTGAGGATGGTTTGGAGAAGGGATTTTTATTTCAGGAGTAGAATGTTTGTCATCAGCTAGAATTTTCTTGGTAGGTGATGATTTTGGAGGAACATTTTCAGAAGGCTTTAGGAGCATTTTGGTTTTCAAGTTCTCAAATACAATTAAAAGAATGGAAATACCGTAGTGCAATCTAATTCCTTCCTGACTGCTGGCTGAGGTCTTGGTTTTTAGTGGATAGATGCAAGCTACACAATATAGTGAGCTGGGCCCAACCCACATCTTTAAATGGTTGAAAACATCCATGCTCTACGCCATGTGTTGCCTTCTAGACCCCACCCCAGCAGGCAGTTCCTTCTAATTAAGGTTTGTGGTGATGCGGAGAGCGTTGCCCACATGGTTCATTACCAGGCTTCCATACGAATGGCCCTTCCTCAAAGATGTTTGGGGAGAAGCGATAACAGACATGCCCCAGCCACATGTTCAAAAAAGTAGTTGACCTTGAGTGTCAAGCTGCACTGATAGACTCAGGGATGGAGTGAGCCTATCTCCTTCACCTCTGGGTGTCACGTTTCCTAGGGAGAGCAGGGAGGGAGATGGGTGGTGGTGGCTGGCATTCCCTTGTGCAACTGAGTCTTGACATTTAAAAAGTGGGATATAGTCATGTAAAAATCACTTTTCTTCTAAAGAGACCAGCATGTTGTATGTCAACACCCTGGTACTTTCCTTCTCACGTTTGTCTCCACACTGCGGCCTCATCAATGTCTTTGCTCAAAATGAGCTACTCCTATCTGGAACAAACCCTAGGCCAGGGTAATTTAAACCAGGGCTTCTCAATCTTGACTAATTGTAGGGATCCCCTGGAGATCATGTTAAACTGTAGATCATGTACTTTGTTGTACACCTGAAACTAGCACCGTGTTATAAATCAGCCATAGTTCAATTTACAAAAATGCAGATTGTGACTCAGAAGGTCTGCAGTGGGGCCTAAGACTCAGCATTTCAATCAAATTCCCCAGTGGTATGAATGCTGCTGGTCTGTGAGCAACACATGGGTTTGGGGTTACCAGGGTTAGCCAGCTGGCTGCCTGTGGGGTGGGGTGTGGGGGACCCCAGGAGGCAACAAAATCCTTGAAATGGTGCTCATTTTATTTATAAGACGTATCCCCATTTCCTATCTCCGGGTCTCCATACCAGTTTCTTCACACTCTGGGGTCAGTCACCTTCACCTCAGCCAGGACTGGTAAAAATATGTTTCTGTCGTGCTCGGAATTAATCCAGTCTTCATGCCTCTATTGTTTACCTCCGGAGGTGGAAACGACTTTTCCTACCTTATTAGCTTTGCACGGTTCTCCCAGACTGTTCGTTGTTGATTTTAACAGAGAAAATAAGCAAACAACCAGGAGAAAGGAAGCTGGTTTACATGGATAATTCTGCTGTTCTGTTAACTTTAAAATTGTGGTGGAATTTCTGTTTTAGCTCAAAATATCTGCCGACCTTATTCTCCAACGTCAGCATTTTAAGTGGACTCTCCGCCACAAAATCCCCACATTCGGTTCTAACAGAGTCTGATAGTCTTTTAATGTACAGAACTGTAGGCCAAGATGTTTGTGTTTATGTCCCAAGCCCCGAATAAATAAATAGCTGCATGGTATTGAAATCACCTGTCAAAATATTCACTGTGGGGCACAAAGAGAAGTCTCTCAGTGTGATTGGCTTCCTCGCTGGAAGAATTCAAAGGCTGTTTATCTCATTTGGCAAAAAAAAGACCTGTAATTACTGCATTTTGACCCCAAGGCAGGCAATTACTTCACAAAAGCTCTCCCCAGGAAACCAGACATTAGCCTGGCTAATTAGGCTGACCTCACTCACAAACGCTCTCCTCCTGCACAGGGCAGCTCGGACACCAAGGACAGCCCTGCCCGTCACAGGCGATGCCGTGGCACTGCGCTGGGTTGTGCTGTGTTTTTTACTACTTTCTTTTATGTGTTCCTTGAAGCCCAATCCCTTTCCCAGAGATAGGCTCTCATCAAAAAGAAGGGGCGCCTGGACAAACTGATCGCCTTTATTGCACAAGGAGGAGGAAGCTGGAAAAAAGAAAGAAAGGAAAGCAACCAAGGTTGTAAATTCTTTCCCACGTAGGAAATCATTCTCTGCCCTTTACGAAAATGGTTTGTTGTTTCAGCCGTTTAGGCACGTTTCCTACCCCCTTTTGTCCTTGCACATTTTGGGGGTTGACTTCTGTTTGGGTTCTAGGAGGCTGAGAATGTTTTAAGCGTCCCAAGCATGTAGAATTCTCTCCTTCTAAAGAATCAGACATCTCCCCAGGGAGCCCCGCGAGGCGGGTTACAAAACCATCAGGTCCCTTCCCCACATGGAGAAGCACATAGAAGGATGGCCTGTGTGTTTCTGGCTGCCCAGCCCTCAGCCATGCGGGGCTGTCAAAACGCTCTCACTTGGCCTTTAACCCCAGCAATTGAAACAAGGGTCTACACATTAGGAGGTTTTCGAGGGCAAAAGAGGAACAGGTGATTCTCTTCCAGGGCTGCAGACTAGAGGTGTCCCCTTGCCGATGCATGACAGGATGCCTTGGAAGATGAAGAGACGGTGATTTGGTGTGGGTGGGTCTCCAAAAGCAAAAGGCAGCCCAAGTCAGCTTTACTTCGGGGTCAGAACAGCAGGGACAAGTCACCCCTTTGAGCTCAGACCCTAGTGACGATCAAGAAAAAAAATTATTCTGACGCTTGTTCATATAGTAGACTTGATTCAGGACTGAGGGAACAAGCTTCATGATTACGGCAATAAAGAAGAGACATAGGGCTCAACTCTGAATACAGCCAAGACAGCTAGGGATTTCCAGCCAAGGAGCAGAGGGAGGGGGGGGATCAGTGGATAGAAAAGCACTCAGAGGAGACAGCAAGGGTAGGGGGATTCGTGCTCAACCAACTTAAGATTCTTGCTGAAGGCAGGCCAGAGTGATCAGATACTGAGGATGATCAGATACCAAGGGTGGTGGGATTCTCCCTAAACTGATTTAGCAGGACTCTTGCTACAACAGCCTGAGGCAGGCCAAAGACAGGCCCAAGGATGAGGCCTAGTCAAGAAGAGATTTCAGAGGAATATAAAGTGTGGTCAAGAAGAGTCTTTGGGGCTTCCCTGGTGGCGCAGTGGTTGAGAGTCCGCCTGCCGATGCAGGGGACACAGGTTCGTGCCCCGGTCCGCGAAGATCCCACGTGCCGCGGAGCGGCTGGGCCCGTGAGCCATGGCCGCTGAACCTGCGCGTCCGGAGCCTGTGCTCCGCAACGGGAGAGGCCACAACAGTGAGAGGCCCGCGTATGGCAAAAAAAAAAAAAAAAAATGTGCAGGCAGCACCTGGACGTTTTGCCTAATGCTCTTAAAACAAGGATCAGAAAAGGAATGAAGCAGCCATGGGCCAGGAGAGGTGGGGCTCTATGGTGTGCATGTGGCTAGGCTGTGCACTACTGGCTTCTGGATGGTGAAGTGGCTCCAGCTGCCTGGCCAGGTGAGCTCCAGGAGGAGGAGAGCATTCCAGGAGGCATCCTGAGGCAGAATCTCCCTGGCTTCCTACAGATGAAAGAGTCAAGATATTGTGTGACTACACTCAGAGCAACTGGCAGGCAGAAGGTCTGATGCTTGCCCTTGTGTGGCACTTTGAGACTTCCAGAGGCAAGTTCCCAGAGACATATGGAAAAGCTAAGAGTAATGCTACCCACTCATTCTTACTCAAAGGCATCTGGGAGGGATGAATAATTACAAAATGATGATGCCAGCATTTTGAATGACCATTTCAAAGGCAAATTACCCAATAAAGTCCCAGTTGCACGGTTTGGCCTTTCAGCAGTTCCTGACCTACCTTTCTCACGAAACTAAACCATTTAACCAGGGTGAGGTGACTGAGCCAAGTAGGGCCTATGTATGTATGCGTATGTGCATGTGTATGTGAGAGAGAGAGAAGTTTTTACAAGGTAAAACCAAGACTTATGGAACCACAGGTATCCCCCACTTTTTGAAAGTTTGCTTGAGGTCACTTTGCTCTTACGAGAGATCTGCATTAGTACCTGTTTTTTGCTAACTGAGAGAAATCTGAAGAGGATTTTGGCTTTTACCAAAAAAGGTGAAAAGCAAAAATAGTGCTCGGCGTTTGTTTCACAGCAAACTGTTATAGAGGCGGTGTGAACCCCAAGCAGTGAGAGTGGTGCCGCTAAGCTCCTTCCCCAGGAACGACACTCAGCATCTCAGCATCAAGCCCTCATAGCTTGGGACTGTGTCTGTGAGCCTCTGTGCTTTATCTGGATTTATTTCATGCATCCATTAGCAGGATGCTTCATTTTATGCCATTTCGGCTTACGAAATGTTTCATAAGGAACGCTCTACTTTCAGATAGCAGGGGAAACCTGTGTAAAATGGACATGTGTCAAGGGCTTTATTTAACTCATTGATTAATGAGAGAGCCAGTGAGATGTTAGAACTGGTGTAAAGGAGAACGCAAAGAACAAACACATATCTAGGCCATCAAGAATACTGAAATGAATTTGCTCAACAGATGAAAAAGTGACTCCTTCCACAGCTGGGAGGGAAATCAACGGGACCTCCACCCACGTGCAAAATTCATTTGCACTGCTATCAGTTATCTACAATTTACCGAGTTCTGAAAAGCTCAGAGACAGTGAGAGGAGCAGAGACCCCATAGAATCCAATCATCTGAAAGAGTGTGCCACACAGTGCCTGGTTTTCCATTTGAAGACAGTTAGCATTTTGGTTCACTTCTAAGTCTCTTACAAGTTTTCCCTAATATGTAATATGTACACATACACACACCCGAGTGTGTTTTCCCACCCATATGCCCTTGCACGTGTTTCTTTTTAATCAAAGCACTCTTTCCTCTTGTTCCTTGCCAGTCTGAATATGACTCTCCCATCCTACCTAGAGCCAACAAATCAGAATCTCTGAGAGGGGACTCAAAACTGCATTTTAACCAGCTTCCCCAGGTGAGACTCTGATGCAAAGCCACTGGCAACCCCCCTGTGAGGAATGCAAGTCCATCCTCTCAAGATTCAGAAAATATGCAAATATCACCAGAGTCGTGAGGAGATGGTTCATATAGGTGGTGGGTTCGGGATTGAAACTTGAACTATGGGCAGTATTTGGAGAAGAGAGCGGAAAGCATTTCAGGAAGTGGGAGGCCATGGGCGGAAGGGCAAGGAAATAAGAATAAGCATGGGGATGTTGGGGAGAGGCAAGGATTCCCACCTGAGTAAAGCACTGAGGAGGAGGGAAACAAAGATTGGGTGAGTAGGGCAGATGCAGCAGGATGAACTCATTCCGGAGTTAGTGCACATTTTTTAAAGTAGGGAACTAACGTAAGAAAAGTAGTGTTTTAAGGAAGACTGTGGGGACACAGTATACAGCACAGGATCTGCTGTTCCATAAGATGGAGGCATGGCTCCTGAATGTGCCTCTTCATTTCAGTCTGGGAAAGGAGGGTGATGTTTATTCAGAGAGCAAGATGTGGTCAATTTCCCTAAGTATAACCACTGAGAGACTGAATACACAAGCAGGCAATGACCATATACAAAAATAGAACTCTGACCCACAATCTGCACCACCCACTTAGGAAACTGACCCACAGCCAGCCTGCTGTCTATAATGCTTGCAGGAAGTCATACCCCCTATCTCTAGCCACTGGTCCAGGAAGCCAAAAAGTAAACTGTACAAGTCAGCTCAAAACAGCCAGGACTTTATTCACAACTGACAGCTTCCCTGATTTTTGTCTCTGCTTCCAGCTTAAGACCAAAGAGGTCTTAGAGGCAAAAGCCCAATCTGCACCCTTAACCAACCACATAGGAGGCCCCACTTCTAGTTATTCTTCTTCTGGCCTCCCCAGACCCACGGCCTCCAGACAGGGCACACCTGCAGCCTTCCCTTTTTGCCACCACTATAAAGCTTTCCAGCTCCTCTGCCTGCCTTTGAGTCTCTGCCAAATTCCAGTGATAAAGGCTGCCTCCCTCGCTGGAGCCAGTTCTGAATAAATAGCCTTTGTGTGTTCTCGGTGGGTGGTCTTTGTTTATTTCCACACCACAAACAGTCATCTACATCTCTGCTTATCCAGCAGGAAGATGTTTACAACCCACAGACCTGCCAATTCGAACCATGCAACATTACTTCTACCATTAATTTCATACACTTCATCCACAGGTGGAATATTGTAATTGACATTTATTGTTTATCATTTCTGCATACCGTATATCTCACACATAAATAAAATGATTCTGTTAGGCAGCTGTGGTAAGTAAAAGAAAAAGTAGGAACGTAGGAGACATGGGTCCTAGTCCCAACTCAATACCCACTCTGAAACTCACGGCACTGCATGACGTGGTGGTGAAAAAAGATTAATGATTTGGTGTGTGCCTTGAGGATCTTACACACTGGAGGAATTTGAAATTTGTGCTCGTAAATCTAACTAAAAAATACGGATGCCAAGAAATGGTTCTGGGCAAGAAGTGTAACAGGTGAGTAGAAGAGAGGGAGAAGTCACTGAGTGAACTTGTCACAGTAAAGGTGGAATGTGAGCAGGATCTGGAGGCTGGATAGGATTTGGACAGATAGAGAAGAAAAAGAGAATAGAGGTCATTCTAGGAAGGACAAATGGTATGAATGAGGACGGAATAAGTTGCATTCAGAGCACCACGAGTAGCCTTGCCAGACTGAGTTCTTTGAGGGGGAGACGTGAATAAGACGGGAATAAAGACACAGACCTACTAGAGAATGGACTTGAGGATATGGGGAGGCAGAAGGGAAAGCTGTGACAAAGCGAGAGAGAGGCATGGACATATATACACTACCAAACGTAAGGTAGATAGCTAGTGGGAAGCAGCTGCATAGCACAGGGAGATCAGCTCGGTGCTTTGTGACCACCTAGAGGGGTGGGATAGGGAGGGTGGAGGGAGGGAGACGCAAGAGGGAAGAGATATGGGAACATATGTATATGTATAACTGATTCACTTTGTTATGAAGCAGAAACTAACACACCATTGTAAAGCAATTATACTCCAATAAAGATGTAAATATATATATATATATAACAGGAGTAGTGACTTTAACTTGAAATGCATAGGACTGCAAATACCAAGCTGAAAGTTTTAACTTTTCTAATTGTTGCTTGGCATCATTGCAGTTTGTCATAAATCCTGTTATCATTTTACTTGAGCCTGTGGTAAAACAGACTCTTCTTGAGGACTGAAAGAAAGAATACAGTGAATGAGGAGAAAAATTTGACCAAGTTTGACTTGTGTGTGTGTGACCTATTATCTCTAGTAATACTTTTTAAAAATATTGTACTAACAACACATATGTTACATAAAATTTACCATTTTAACCATTTTACGGGTACAGTTCAGTGGTATTAAGTACATTGACATTGTTGGGCAACCAGCCCCACCATCTGTCTCCAGAAGTTTTCATCCTGCCAAACTGAAACCCAATACCCATTAAACAATAATTCCCACTACCACGCCCCAGCCTCTGGTAACCACTGTTCTACTTCATGAGTCTGACTACTCTAGGTACCTCACATAAGTGGAATCATACAATATTTGTCCTCTATGTCTAGTTTTTTAGCATAATGTCTTCAAAGTTCATTCATGTTATAGCATATGTCAGAATTTCATTTCTTTTGAAGGCTGAATTCATTGTATGTATATACCACCCGTCAACGGCCATTTGAATTGTTTTCATCTTTTGGCTATTGTGAATAATGTCGCTATGAACATGGGTATACAAATACCTGTTCAGGCCCTTGCTTTCGGTTCTTTGGGGTATATACCCAGAAGTGAAATTGCTGGATCATATGGTAATTCTATGTTTAATTTTGGAGTTTTTTGAACTACCATACCATTTTCCACAGTGCCTGCACCATTTTACATTCCACCAGCAAAGCACAAGTGTTCCAGTTTTGTTATCTTTTGTTTTTCTCTTAATAACCACCTTAATGGGTGTGAAGTGGTGTCACATTATGGTTTTGATTTGCATTTTATTACTGATTAGTGATGTTGAGCATCTTTTCATGTGCTTTTTGGCCATTTGTATATCTTCTTTGGAGAAATGTCTATTCAAGTTCTTTGTGCATTTTTTTAAACTTGGATATGTGGGGTCTTTTGTTGTTGAGTTGTAAGAGTTCTTTACAGATTATGGATATTAATAATATCCATAATTAATAATTATGGATATTAATCCCTTATCAGATATATGGTAAATATTTTCTCCCAATTTGTGGGTTGCCTTTTCACTCTGTTGATAGTGTCCTTTGACACACAACACTTTTTAATTTTGATGAAATTCAATTCATCTATTTTTCTTTTTTATTGCCTCTAGTTTTGGCATCATATTCAAGAAATCATTGCCAAATGAAGCTTTTCTATATGTTTTCTTCTAAGAGCTTTATAGTTTTAGCTCTTACACTTAGATCTTGGATCCATTTTGAGCTAATTTTTGCAGATGATGTAAGGAAAGGATCCAACTTCATTCTTTTGCATGTGGATTTCCCCAGCACCATTTGTTGAAAAGACTATCCTTTCCCCATTGAGTGGTCTTGGCACCCTTGTAGAAAATCATTTGACTACATCTGAGAAGGTTTATTTCTGGGTTCTCTATTCTATATAATATTTGCCTTTTAGGGTGACTAATAATAAAAACTAATAATAACAGTTGTGTTGAAGGAACAAAGATGGTGTACGCTACTCCAAAAGAGAAAGAAATTAAATTGCTTTTCTCAATAATTACAACGAATTTCCAGTGTGAGAAAATGCATTCCTTTAGATATTTATTTTTCTCTTCAGAAAATTTTTTTAACTAGTATAGGTTTACAGGAGGTTACAGAAATAGTACAGAAGTCCTGTGTACCCTTCACCCAGTTTCCCCCAATGGTACATCTTACCTATGTGTGGTGCAATATCGAAACAAAGAAACTGACATTAGTACAATCCCAGATCTTACTCAGATTTCATCAGTTTTACATGCATCTGTCTGTGTGTGTGTAGTTTTATGCACTTTTATCACATGTGTAGATTTCTGTAATCACCACTATAATCACTAATCGCTTCTCCATCTTGATGATTTTGCCATTTCAAAAATATTATATAAATGGAATCATACAGTATAAAATGCTTTGAAATTGTCTTTTTTCACTCAGCATTATTCCCTTGAGAGCCATCCCAGTTGTTGCATGGATCAATAGCGCTTTTTTTATCACTGAGTTGTATTCCATGGCATGGATGTTCCAGTATGTTTAAACATTCATCCATTGAAGACATTTAGGTTGTTTACAATTTTTGGTTATAATAAACAAAGCTAATATGAACATTTCTGTACATGTTTTTGTGTGAACATAAATTTTATTTTCTCTGAGATAAATGCCCAGGAGTGCACTGGCTGGATCATGTGGTATGTTTAGTTTTGTAAGAAACTCCTAAACTATTTTTCAGAATGGCTATACCATTTTACATTCCCATCAGTAATGTCTGAGAGATATCCAGTTTCTCTGCATCATCACCAGCATTTGATATTGTCACTGTTTTTTATTTTCAGTGTTCTAACAGGTGTGTAGTCATACCTCATTGTAATTTTTCAGGAATGATTTATAATTTGCTATATAGCAGTTCAACTACTTTGCATTGCTATCTTCCTCTTACTTTCATTTTTAATAGTGAAAACTCCTCTTACTTTCATTTTTAATAGTGAAAACTCCACATTCCCTTCCCTTTCCTTACTTCATTATTCCTCATGGGACTAAAGAAATGTCGAAAAGACTCCTCATTTTCTCTTGGATTATATTGTCCTAACGAAGCCTCAGGTTTTTTTTGTTTTTCTCTATTTTTAGTTTTTTTTTTTTTAACATCTTTATTGGAGTATAATTGCTTTACAATGGTGTCTTAGTTTCTGCTTTAAAGCAAAGTGAATCAGTTATACATATACATATGTTCCCATATCTCTTCCCTCTTGCGTCTTCCTCCCTCCCCCCCTCCCTATCCCACCCCTCCAGGCTGATCAGTTTTATCATCTTTCATTTGCTTTCAACATTGGCCTTGTAGTCAGCGGGGAATAAAAGAAGGAAGCAGCTGGCCAGAGGGCGAGGAGGCGGGGCCTGTTCTTTGTGCCTGTGTGTATTCATTTTCTAGTCACAGCTCAAGTTGTTTTGCTTTCCCCTGCTTGGGGAGAGAGGGAAATGGAAATGTACTCACTGTTGTTTAAGCCTCCTGGACAGTAAAACAAAGGCAGCCCTACTGCCTTTTTCCTAAATAATGTCACATAGCCCCTTTGAGAGAGCTTCAAAAATGATCTACATGTTTCAAAGACTTCTAACGTTAGAAATGGTCCTGGTCCTGGGCAAGTCTCTCAATAAACATTGATTATGTGCCTACTGTGTGCCCTGCTCTAGGAGAGGTCCTGGGTTAGAGATCTGCATCCTAATAAGCCAGGCTCTCCATCCTGTGTCAGCAGCTGTGAGTGAGGTGGGCGAAGTGCTTATGCAGAGAGGTGAGCAAGCAGCTGTAAGGGCCTGAAGCTCACTGCCTAGGAATCAGGGAACTTAGTGACCAACTCACCCGGAGCTTCTCAGGCCTGAGTGAGTCTGAGAGTCACGCGGTGTGGCTGCTAAAAATATAAGTTTCTGGATACTGCCCCAAACAGACCAAATCAGAACCTCTGGAGGAAAGACCCAGGAAGCTGTATTTTAAAACAAACTATCCATCTGTGCAATGGACTGAATTGTGTCCCCCCAACCCCCGCCAATTCATATGCTATTTGGAGGTGGGGCCTTTTGAAGGTGATGGGGTTTAGATGAGGTCATGGTGGGATTTGTGCCCTTATAAAAAGAGACACCAGACATGCACACACACAAATAAACAGCCATGTGAGGACAGAGAGAAGGTGGCTATCTGCAAGCCAAGCAGGGGGGCCTCAGAAGAAACCAAACCTGCTGACATCTTGATCTCAGACTTCTAGCCCCCAGAACTGACATAGCAAGAAGGCAGCTGTCTGCAAGCCAGGAAAAAGGTTCCCACCAGGAACTGAATCAGCCAACACCTTGATCTTGGACTTCCGGCCTCCAGAAGTGTGAGAAATAAATTTCTGTTGTTTAAGTCACTAAGTCTATGGTATTTTTTTACGGCAACCCAAGCAGACTAATACAATATAATTCTTGGAATCATCCCAATTGACAACCATTGACCCAATCCAGCCTTCTCATTTGACAGGTGAGGAAACTTTTTTTTTTTTTGAGTTTTAAAATGAACTTATGAAAGAATGATCTTAGGAAGGCAACAACATTTGATTTATTTTTAAAATTTTCTGTTTCTTCCTACTATACAATGAAGATAATGTAAGAGAGCACAGAGTTATAAGCTTCCTTCTACGAAATTCTCTGACAGTACAGCATAGTGTAGTCATTCTGCAATGCTAGAAAAACTTTTTAGAAAGTCTCTTCTAGGCTTCTCTTTAAAAAGCAATGAACAATTACAGAAGATGGCATAAAAAAGTCTTTTTTTTCCTATTTATTCTGTAGTATTGGAGTCAGTATTTTTACCATCACAGGCTACAATTTTCACTTTATCCACTTTAGTAGGTTCTGTCACCTCTCTGAATTGAACATCATTCAATACGGAAGTCCACCCATTATTTCAGAATCTGTACGTATTTAGTCAGGTTAAAATCCTCATATGGTGTCCCCACACCCAGTTAATGGCCCAGTCACGATTAAGTCCGGGTTTTCTAACTTTTAGACCAGTGCCCATTCCACCAACTCAAAGGTGACAAGTAACTTTATACATGTATCAACTCTGGTTGATTGCTGGTGGCTACCAAGAAGACTGTGTCAGGAAGGACTCTGAGCACAAGTCCAGGCTCAGCTGATGTGGCCACCATGTGGCAGGGAAAGCACATGAGGAGTAAGAAGAATCATAGTATTGGCGGGAAACCTGGACTTAGAGTCCAGCTACCCTGGTTGAATAAAGGCTCTTGTCACTTAAGCTCATTGAGAACAGTACAGCTCGAAGGTGTTGTCCATGACCAGTAGCATCAGCATCACCTGGGAGCTTGTTAGAGATGTAAATTCTTGGGTCCTATCCAGACGGATTAGATCAGGAGCTCCGGGGGCGGAGCCCCTGAGTCCATCCTGCTGCTTTTGCACACTACAGCTTCAGAAGCACTGCACTAGAATATAAGGACAATAATGTCCATGTCTCTGGGTGGTGACCGTGAGAAGATGTTATAAACTAAAACGCAGTTCACAAGCGCAAACTAATCTCCCTCTTCCTAGCAAGAGTCTTGTTTCCATGGGCTCCCTCTGCATGTCGGTGGAGGAGCGTCTGCCCTCCCCGATAGAAGTATTTACACGGCATCTCTCACATCCACTCCTCTGGTTGCGTGCGGAACAAATGGAATCCCTCAGAGACCTCCTGAGAATGTCAGGATGCTTCTTCCAGCCCTCATCCCTCATAACCAATGAAAAAATGCCAGGGCTGTGTATTTTTAGTTCAAGACGTCTGCATTTGCCATCTCCGAGCCCGCCTTTAACCGCGTGGCCAGCATTGTGCAACTACCACACTCCTTTATGACATTTTCTGTTAAGTAATGTGTTTGGAAGCTTGAGTGAATCAGAGACAGTAAGCATTTGATTGCTTACATTATTTTGGTTCAAACATGGCTCACGTCCCAGGACTAATTTACTTATTTTTGTATGGTACATTTCTATTTCACTTGGGAATTTGCCACCCCCCATTCTCTCTTCCAGCTGCTCTCCCTTCGCCCACCTACCCCTCCCCTTGCCACCCTGCTTCCTGGACCTGCCTCTCCTGTCTCCCATCGGGTAGAAATTTTGTGAAAGATGTCCCATCAGCAGCCTCCAAGCCAGAGACTCTGTTCTTTGCCACTGTGGTTCACTTGCACGTTCCCACCCACAGCCTCAGACCTGACAGGCAGAGACCACCTACTGCTGGCCCAACAAAGGCCCGCCTTTTCCACAAGCCAGCCAGCCTTCTCCCTTTGGGGGCACAGCTATAACCGTGTGGGTGTGGGTCTGGGCTCTTTTTTCCAGGAGGCACCAGACCTAGACACAAAGATTGTAGGTTTTTACTCAGAGCCACCCTGGGGAGGAAAGCCAGCAACCTGGACATGACAGAATCAGTATCCTATTACAGGTCCCCTGAACCAAGCTGTCCCCTGCCTACCCCACCCCCATCTGCAAAAACAGCCTGTTCTGCATATGGGATGGAAACTGTGTCCTGGCAAAACACAAAAAGTAAATATTTAAAGGGAAAAAAGCACACACAAGGAAACAAAATGCCTTGCGTTTATGTTTCCATGGGCTGTCGCCAAGTACCTCCCAGCCTCCTCCGGCTCGTGTTCAGCGTGCCATATGGTTTGAGACCAGTGGATTAAACCCTCCACGGTTGTGAAAAACATCAGTCCATTTGGTCTGGCCTTTCTCTCCCTGCATTTGTTGTTCATTTGCGAGTTTCTCACATCCCTTGGCCGACTGCTGTCAGTGTGTTTACAGGTTTTAGATTTCTGATGGAATCTAAAGCACCACACCACCCGGAGCCTGCCACAGACCATCTCCGGGAGGAAGGGAGGCAGCCCTGGGGCACCCAAATGGACGTTTGCAAACAGAGTCCTGGGCCATGTGTGACCCAAACAAAACTCACATTTTGATGCATCCGTGATGAATAATTTCCCCCCGAAACTCAGGCCAAAAGAAGAGTGATTCTGTGTTTTAGTTCCCACTTAGCATCCTCCTGGGACATTGCTAAACCAGAGGTGGAAGGGTGGGTCCTAACCAGGAGTGGGGTGGAAAACTGGCCAGCAGTGGAGTGAAAGGTGGGCGCACCAGGATCTGTTGGAACCAAGCCTCGCCCGTTTCTCACTTTGGGATGGGACTGGACCTCTAACTCTTCATGTGGAGGGTATGGTATTAAATAGTCATGAGAAATAAAATTAAAATAACCTATACAAGGTCTGACACTTCCCTACTGCAATTCTGGGAGTGGAAGCACAGCACTAATGTGATGATTGGGAAAGACAAGCAGATATAAGGGAATGCCTTTCCTATTAAAGAAGTTCAGATAAGAGCTGGAGTATGATATGCAAGTCTGAATCAAACTTCCAAGCCTTGTGCCCAAAACCTTTTCCTGCCATCCCTCATTTTTTTGCCTAGTGACATTTCTAGAGACAGAGCCATATGGAGAAAATTCCATTCTTATTTCTCACTCGGTTCTATCCAATTCACATTGGGGTTCTGTTTGATTCAGGCCCTGCAACACATTTAGCTGGTTGTGGGAGATTACTTAGCAGGATTCGCAGGCGACTTTCGGCTGTGGATATATGGGTGGGCTAAGAGGCCACCAGATGTGTGCTCATCTTTGAAGACAGAGGAAGACATAACATAAATTCATTGCATTTATTTTTTTGAAGCTTCTAGCCTAGGTTCATAGAGAGTCTGTCACTATCCTGATTTGGAAGTTTCCTGATTTGGAAGAATACGAACTACACTTCTTTACCGTAATCAATCATGCCTTGAAGTCGCATAATTATTGGAGCAAAGGGCTCTAGAGACCTTAAGAAGTCATTTTGCCCACCACCCCCGACTCCATCCTCACCTCTGCTCCTCTGAGTACTAACTTTCAGCCTGGACTTTTATAGGACCCCTTTTTGATAAAATGCCCCAGAGTTGTTCACATAATGAGTGCCGTTCATGAGACCAGAAGTGATTGGACATTAACCCTTGGGTACGTCCTGGTAGAGAGGCACAAACTCTTAGCAGGTAACGTTGTGAGCCAACACCGCCAACAGAGCTACATAAGGATAGACCAACGAGGCACAACATAAAGTAAGCCCCGTAATGGGCATGAGAGACAAAGAAAAATACTTTAAAAGAAGTGTCCCTGGGAAAGCCCCATTTTGATCAAAGTCAGGAAGTAGCCATCCTCCTGATGTCACAAAGAGACTAGCAATCTTAACTATGATACGTATAAAATAGAAATGGAGCACAATATTCTTTTGAAAAATCATTTGGAGACTACAGATTTTCCTCAGCATACAGGCCTGACCATAACTCATAGTTTTTGATAGGAAGTATTTTTCTTTTCCTTAATTTGTAGATAATTTGTCATTTTAAATTTGTCTTTTTTCATTTTAATAGGTACCACCAGATTATCTTCCCAAATTGTGTGCCAGTCCAGGCCCCACCAGCATCATAAAACGTGAGAGAGGAGTTTCCCACACCTTTACTGGCACTGAATATTATCACTCATTTTTGCCAACCTGATTGGCAAACTATTGGCTCTCTTTATTGTTATATAACATTCCCCCAACTACTAGTAATGTTGGGCATATTTTCAATTGTTTGATATTCATTTTCATTTCAACCTCATTGGATTGCTCACTTTCCTACTTTTTTTTCTACTTAATAATTTATAAGAGGTTATCGATATTAGGGAGATTAATACTCTATCATATGTGTTCCAAATATTTTCTCTAGTACCGTCATCTTTCTGTCAATATTTTTGTATTGTCTCTGGCAGTGCAAAAATATTTAATTTTTATGGAGTCAGAATCGTCAGATTTTTCCCTTAAGACTTTTTGGTTTCCTGTCCTGGTTAAAAAGGTCTCCTCTCTGAAAGGTTGAAAAACACTATCTTAAATTCCTGATTAGAATTGCATTAAATGAGGTATTGATTTAGGAAGTTTTATGTTTATGATATTGTCTTCCTCCATAGCAGGGGTCAGCCAACCACGGCCGGTGGGTCAGCTCCAGCCCGTTGTCAGCTTTCCTAAATAACATTGTATTGGAACCCAGCCACATTCATTAATTTACATATTGCCTGTACCTGCTTTTGCACTGCAATGGCAAAGTTCTGTAGCTGCAACAGAGAACCTAGAGCCCGCATAGCCTGAACTATTTGTTATCTGGTTCTTTATGGAAAACAACCTGCCAACCCTTGCATTCTAGGATCTTTGAATGTCTCTGCATTTCTTCAGACCCTATTTTACTTCTCTTAATAATGTTTTATAATTTTTCCTCATCTTTAAAAGGGTGCTAATGATAGGACCCATCTTATTGTTGTGGAGATTAAATTAACTAACATTAAATGCTTAGCACAGTGCCTGGTTCATAAAAAGCTCTTGAAAAATAACAGCCATTGTGTTAATGCTGAAACAAAGAGGTGCAATAGTAAGACATAATTCTTGCCATTCTGGATTACCTGTAGATTTTCTTTGTTTTAAAGGCATCTGCTGGCTTATTAGAATTATTTTTCCTGATTGTAAAATTAATATGAATTCATTCTAGAAATTAAAATTAAAATCTCCCCTGACCGTCTTACTCAGAGAAACTAGTGTCATTCTGTTGATATATACACAGTGTGGTTTTGCTTGTGTAGGTACATACTACCTGTCAAGTGTTAACAATTCCATGACATTTGAGTACTAGAGACATCACATTATTTTTTCTAAACCAAATCTCATTCTGGCTGAGCCTGGTGGGAAGGCCAATGACAGTCCTTTTGGGGCTCTATCCTATGCCTTATATTGGATCAATTAAGAACCCTGGGCTATTGTGCTTTTGGAGAAAGAGGCAGGCACAGTCCTTGCTGCAGGGTGGTCACTGCTGTTACTATGCACCATCAGCTAAATGCACTGCTGCCACTGGACAGCATTTCCTCACCATGGGTAGGCACATCTGCCCCAGATGGTACCAGGATGGTCCTCCCCACTGACCACTGCCTGAGCCCTGAAGGCCCTCGCTGCCGTTCCAAAGCCACGGCTTAGTGACCCACCCTCACAGGCACCCAGGCAGCCATGAAGAGTGTACCGAAAACTGTTTTCAGTAGATGAAGACAGAAGACTTTGTGACTTACTCAAGTGATTAGGTACAAATTTCCTTCCAGTAAACATAATATTAAAAAGCTCTTTTTCCTGAATTATATTTTGCTGCGTGCACAAAGTGTAATGGTGCTATCAAACACGCTACTTTTGTACGTTTACAACAGTTTGACAGCATGGTGGATTAATGGTGACGTCAAGTGCGCTTCATCTTTATTTCGGTGCCAAGAGGCTATGGTTTTTCCCAGCATAGTGAATCTGATTGAAGAAATATTTATGAAACGAAAAGTCCATCAAGAAAAGTGTTGGGCAATTGTCTCTGACAACGTAACAAACACAGTGACGGCTATGAGTGATTCAAGGATCACAAACATTCCACGTTGTTCACACTCCTCAGCTGCATATTGAGAAAGCTATTATGGCACAGAGCTGCTGCCTGTAGTCAACAGGGATGCACCCCTTTTCATCATTCTTTTTCATCCAAAGATAAACTACGTGACATAGAAGAGATTTTGGAACTGCCTTATGTAATTTTACAAAACGTTTCAACAAACTAGAACAGCAGCCATTACATGTTCAAAGGCTGCTTGTACCAAAAAAGCCTTTAAATTGTACCATGCAGAAAATAATGCCAATTCAGCAGGGGTACTAACAACCAAATGTTGCTTGCCGAGAAAGTAGTTCATTTGTGAAACATGCTGACGAAGTGAATCACCTAATGGATTTTGAGAAGGCAACTATTTCATTCTTAAATTTGCTTTAAGGTCCTCCTATGTTCCACTGCTGAAAAGGTGCTGGACTTGGCATGCATGCAAGGGAAGCTGAGGAACAGGTGGAAATTCCCAGATAATAGTGTTATCTTAAAAGCCAATTACAGGTTCTTACAGGTCCCCCACCCCATCCAAAAGTAGAGCATTCCTATGAAACCTTTCTAGACTGAAGATAAGAAGCAGTTATCTCAGGACACATCTTGCTAACGGAGGCACAGAATAAATAGAGATAAAGCACAGATACAACACAGCTCAAAGCTATAGCAACTTGAGGCTGAGATGCTGAGTGCAGTTCCCTGGGGAGGAGCTTGGAGTGCCTCTCTCACCGTGGCTTGGGGTGTGTGCTGACTCTATAACAGCTCACTGCAAAACAAACTCTGATGCTAGTTTGAATTTTTACCTTTTCCTGTAAAACTGAAAATCCTCTTCAGATTCCTTTCTGTGAGCCAAAGCAGGTGCTAATGTAGGTCTTTTATAAAAGCAAAGTGGTGAAAAGTGAACTTTGGAAGAGCCGAGGATGCCTATACATTGTTCAAGTTTTTGATCAAACATTTAAGGACAAAATTTTCCTAGAGTCCATGCAAAAATATAGAAATAAAGATGACCAAGGGAAGGCAATGATCTGAGTTCTGCTTCTGAAATATTAAGAAAGCCTTTCCAAGCAGTACATACAGCTTTGGTTTGAGTGTTGCTTCAGCTCCATAGACCCAATCTTCAAGCGCAGGAGATGAAGAGGAGAAAAAACTTGACTTTAGTTGGTTATTAATGTTTAGAGCAGGGTTTCTCAACATCTACACTCTTGACATTTTGAGTCAGTAACGCTTTGTTGTGAGCAGCTGGCTGTCCTGTGCACTGCAGGTTGTTTAGCAGCGTCCCTGGCCTCTACTCAGTAGATGTCAGTAACGTGTCTCCCCCAGTTAGGACAACCAAAAATGTCTCCAGACATTCTCTAATGTCCCCTAGGGGGCAAAATCAGAAATCACCCTGAGAACCACTCGTTTACAGGAAGGAAATCTTAACAGTACAGGCGTTTCTAATGGCATGTGATAACCCTTGGTAAAGATGCTGCCATTAACCCTGTTCAGCCCCTAGCATCTTCTTCGGAACCCAACACTGACAAAGAGGCCACACACACCACACTTCCCACGAATTCCAGTTGGAAATAGGCTTCAGTTTCGCTCACAGGTATAAGCACAGCATCCAGGGGCCCTCTGCCGGTCGATGGTGCTGAGACATCCTTGTTACAGTATACAATCAAACTTTAAAAATTTAACTACTAAAGTTCGTAAGTGAACATTGAAATGTTACCTACATTTTTAAATAAAATTTCAGATGTATCCATGTAACCCAGAAGTTCTAAGATGGCAATATGTGACTTTGACAGAATATCAGTGTACAAATGTGTGCATTCAACATGGGGTCAAACTTCACATTCAGAGCACATGTCTGAGAAGAAGCTTCCTGAAGCAGGACCAAGGCCAGAGGCAGTGGGCACCGCAGTGGGGTGTTCAACAAATGATTCTCTTGGCCAGTCCTACGTGGGTGAGCATTGAAGTCGTTCGCAATATTTTGGTCTTATACATGAATTTGTGATGAACTTTCTTAATTAGAAAGCAGTGAGGTCTTATTTAATTATCCCCTTCAAAAACATTTCTAGAAGTGAAAGTATGGCATCAAAAGGCCTGAACAGTTTTATGCTTTTTTATACCTATTATTGTGTCCTCCTTCATACTATCAGCAATGAGTGTCTTGGTGGACCCTAGGTGTTATAAAATTTTCAAAGATCTTTATTAATATGATAGGGGGACATCATATCTTCTTTTTATTATTTCACAATTCTTTGGTTTAAGAAAAACAACAAAAATTGCAGAGTGTCAAAACGACCATCAATCACTGTTCTTTAGTAGAGCCCCTGATGACACAGTTGGATTGCAGTAAGGGCGCATGAGGTATGAAATGTACACAGCTTTAAACTCTAGATTGACCCTTGGCCTGGTGAGATGCTCACACTGACGGGGATGAGGAAACAGAGCTTTGTCAGGGAGCAGCAGATACTTACCCCCAAATATAAGTTCATTGAGTGGAAGAGTGAATATACTCAGGAGATTTTCAAGCTGCCTTGTTTGAACAAGGTATTTAAACAAGCTGGAACTACCCACATATTTAACTTTGTGTCTTCCCAACTCTTTCCTTGCCAAGTGTGAGTAGTTGAATTTGCAAAGCTTTAACTCGTGTGTGATATCACTGATCTGTAATACTTACTGAGTTGCTGCCATGTCTCATGGATGTCAAATGATCCCATTCATTCTCTGAAATGGTCTTGCCAGGAAGGTAACATCTCTATATTGTGAATAAGGGACTTGAGATTTTAAAATTGGACCTGAGGTCCAAGGCCATTGAGTGGCAGAGCTGGAATTCACATCCAGTTCTGCCTGATTCCAAAATCCCTACTCTTTTATTTCCCATACCATATGGTGTACCAATATCAGTCTCAAATATTCATGTTCCCTCATGACTCCTCCCTCCCCTTGAGAATGAAAAGCCCCTGGTTCTCTCCAACTTGAGTTCAAAGAAAGCTACTGAAATTATTTAATTATTTTGATGACTATTGAACATCTGGTTCTCTTTTTTCTCCTGTTTTATGGTAGGGAAAAACAGGTGGGAATAAAAGGGGAATTGGATTTCCTAGTGCAAGGAATCACAGCACATTATGACAGGAAACACTTGGTCACTCGTTCTTCTCTTAAAACCCCTCTTGTTTTCAGCTTTGTGTTACAGCGACATGACGTGGGCAGAGCCTGGCCCAGGCTGTCTTTTCATGTCCCCACTTGAAAACATTTGAAGGAGTGTAATCATTTGTTTCCTCGCCAGCAGGACTCTTCCTGGCTGAGGACACACTTGGCCTCCTGGGTGGTGCCTCTCTGATGCCATCATTCAGTTGTTATTTCCGTCCAGCCCTCATGGGCCCTTGCAACTAAAGTCACCATTATTAAAGACCCTGACATTCAAACTGAAAAACAGGCTGCCTCGCCGCCAGCTCTCCCTCGGAATTCCCAGTCTTCCTGGGGCAGGAAAGTGAGCAGCTCTCATCCAGTCTCCACTGAGTACCAAGAAGAGACAGGTGTTTGAGTTTCTGTACTTATTTCTTAAGTTGGATAGAAGGGAAGGACACCGAGCATCCAATGACATGCATTCTAATTCCAGAAAAGTCACTTTTACTCATGTGACCCTGAGGGATTTCCTTAACATTCCAGGCTGTCTATTCTTATGAAGATCACATAGAATATACATGTCTGGCACATGGAAATGATGAAGCCTCATGCAATCGTAAGGCAGATTAGAATTACTCATAATAGTACTTTTCACCATCTAACATACTCCATGTTTGACTTATTTTTGTTTCTTTTCTATCCTCACATTTTCCCAATTTCCCCCAGCCCCCAATTAGAATGTAAGACCCAGGAAGGCTGGGATTTGGGCACTTTATTAATGACTGTATCCCCAGAGCTCAGAAAAAGGCCAGGCACAGAGTGACCCCTTGATAAATATTTGTTGAATGAATTTATGATAATCCCTCTGGGGAATTACCAGTGTAACTTGTAATATTTTACTCCCTGGAAAACTTTAAGACAAGGGCAGGCAGCACCCTATCCAAACGAGTTAAGTGTTACTACTACTTGGAGGACAAGAGGATTATCCTAACAGTTACTTTGAACTCTTAACAGTTACTTTGAGTCCTGATTCTATGGCTTTATGGCTCTTTATCCAGTGTTGGTTCCACTGGGCCTGGCCACTCACCATGTTCAAGTCATGGTTCAAAGCCTTCCTTTAAAATGTGTAAAACTCTGGCTCAGAGAATCTTAAAAACTTGTTATAGACTGATCCCCCCCCGTCACTTATCCCAGGGAAAAAGTTGCACTTATTGATCATACATTTAGCTACTGGCCACTCCAATACTCAGGAGGCACTGAGTCTGCCCAGGACTTTCCTAAATAGCCTTCAACTTGACAGGCTGGCCAAGGTCTTTCCAGGATCCTAGTGACTAGCTGCCAGTGGAATCCAGGGCTGCAGTATTTAGTCAGCATTCAGCTTGTACATTCTGTCCCCTCCTTCTTCCCTCCAGGAAAACATATGGTGAGAACTGCTTTTTTTGGAGCAAACCCTTAAGGAAAACAAACTTTTCATCTTTAAAAAATAGTTCCAGTAAACCCTTCTTACTGATTTCTAAGGAAATCACTCCAGAGCTTAATTTTGCATTTCCCATCAGAGTAATCAGTTCTGTTACTGGAGAAAGTGCAACTGACGAGGGTTTTGAGACAGCAGCAGGTGGGCTTAAGTGCCCAGGTGCGGGTGTGTGCACGCATACGTGTGTATGCAAACCAATGTATATCGTACATTTATTGATCACTGAAATCAATGCTCGAGAATAGTCCATTTCCTTTTCCAAAAAAAATGGCCAAATCATAACATCGCTGACAGCTCAGCTGGGCATCATCTGATGAAGTTTTTGACACTGGAAATGCCAGGTGTTGAAGCTTCCAGCCTCCATGAGCGCCTCTGAATATGAAAGGGGCTAGTGTGTGTCTGGAGGGGCAGGAGCAGAAGGGAAGGCAAGGGTGGGTTCTATGGGTCTTTGCTTCCTCTGCTTCTAACAAAGGCAGGAGTCAAATGCCAAAGCCGGAGCTAGGGGCAGCCAAGCCTAACACCAGTCCTGAAGACAGGAATGCATTTGTAATTAGCGCAAATGTTAATTATGCTGAAAGAGAATCGGGCCTCAATTTTTCCCTGGGTATGTGGATCATGTCCCATAGGGAAACCCTGTTTCTCTTTTTGTTTGCAGTGTTTAGTGCTGGATTTTATTTTTCTCGAGAAATGGATGGAGGCTTAAATAACACTGTTTTCTTGTTCTTTCCCCAGATGTCTGCAACATTAGCTCCACTAATACGGGAGCTACCTCCTTTAACTTTTCTAAGAGCTAAGACCTCTCTGCATGGGTCCAGGTGTACCAGCTCTGAGAGGCTGCCCAGGTGTCATCCCTCAATAATTATCTGATGGGGAGCTCAGCCCTGGTTCTCTCTGGAACCCCTATCTGTTCAGAAATACAGCTCTTTTGGAAGGGAGAAGCATGTGTTGTTGAGCAGGTAGACCCTGTAAGGCCGTGTGTAGGAAGTGGTGTCGGGTACCTCAAACATCAGGAACTCGAGAGAAAGATCCATGTGGAGAATCTAGCAATGTGTCTCAGGAGCAAAAAAGAAGCACTCGGTATTTGACAGCTCCAATTTTTATCATAAGATATTATACATTTTGGCCTTTATCATCGTTCTCCCTGAGATAAAAACCTAGATGCTTTTCCAAATAAAAAACAGAGCCAGAAGTCAGAGAAAGGAAAGTGTGTGTGTGTGTGTGTGTGTGTGTGTGTGTGTGTGTGTGTGTCTGCGCGCACGCGCACGGGCGCCTGCGTGTGCAGGCAGCGTATGTCCTCAGCACAACTTTTGAGAAAACCCAGGAATGTCTTCAGGTCTCCACCTTTGACTCAGGCGACACACAGATATCATTTGCTCCTTTATCTCCCTGTCCACTAGGTAGCTGGTCTAGCAGGGAACTTCAGTGAGTCAAATTCAAAGCCACACACCTGTGGGGTACCTCCATGAGAATGAGAAAAACGTTCACCCTATGAGCAGACACAGCCCCTCCCCAGAGCACACAGCTTGGCAAACAGAGCAGACCGAATTCTAGCCCCTGCCCCTTTTGGGGGCCCTTTGTGTCGTGCTGAAATTGCACCCGTGGGTACAGCAGCACTCACCCATTTGAAGTTGAAGCTAAGAGAGGGAGAAGATATGACTTTTCTGTCAGCTTGGGATGCTACCAGCTCGGGCGGGATGTCCCCCTTCGAAGAATTCCAAAACCTGGAAAACTGGTCTTGTGCTACCACCACAGCTGTGGTCTTCTTCAGAGTTTCCTAGCTCAGTAATCAGACTCCATCTGGGTTTCTTTTTGCCTTCTACGCATTGCTTGTGACCCGTCTAACATTTAATGGAGCTCAGGTGTACAAAAGATGCTCCATAAATGTTTGGAGTTGGCTGAATGGCCTCGCGACCCCAGCACTCTCCGAGGATGTATGCATTTCCTTTGGCAAAGCTTTCCCACTCCTAGATTCATCGACCCCATTGTTTCAGAAGACTGCATGCAGGACAGGAATAAAGACGCAGACCTAGAGAATGGACTTGAGGACACGGGGAGGGGGAAGGGTAAGCTGGGATGAAGTGAGAGAGTGGCATGGACTTATAAATACTACCAAATGTAAAATAGATAGCTAGTGGGAAGCAGCCTCATAGCACAGAGAGATCAGCTCGGTGCTTTGTGACCACCTAGAGGGGTGGGATAGGGAGGGTGGGAGGGAGACACAAGAGGGAGGAGATATGGGGACATATGTATATGTATATCTGATTCACTTTGTTATAAAGTAGAAACTAACACACCATTGTAAAGCAATTACACTCCAATAAAGATATTAAAAAAAAAAAAGAAGACTGCATGCAGGGGGTGGCTCTCTGAGATGCATCCCGGTTTTCATGAAAATCCACAAATAACAGCAGATGAGGTCTTCACATAATTAGCACAACTCAGACCATCCACACTCGCAAAGAACAGGAAAAAAAAATTAAATTAAAGCAACAGGCCAGGAGCAATTCGAGTTTGTTTCACCCTGGCAGGACATCTTAAGATCACATTAGAAGAGAAATAAATGTCTCTAAGGCAAGAAGCGCTGGTGACCTCCCACTGGTCCTGGAGGTGATTCAATCACACCTCCACAAGAGCCCTTCCACCACCACTCCTAGCATCTGCCTCAAGAACCTTCAACACAATTGTACTAGGTATTTTTTGTGGTTTCCTCTGAAAAAAAATTAAGCTCAGATACGACAGGAGGAAACTGCAGAGACATTTATTGGTTACAGTGAATCTTTTCCTCTTCTGCTTAGAGCAACTTCTCTAATATTGGGTAGTTGATTATTAAATGTTAATTCACTTCAATAAATGTAGTTTTTTAAACATGACCAAATCTGGGAATATAAGCACAGACCTTGGTACCTGTGCCATATTAACCCCTGAGCCCCAGGTTTAAGCCACATTGAAATCCGGCTCATCACCTCAAGGTTATACAAAGTTATGAACATCGTTACGAATAGAGAAGCAACAAATCTATTCTTCCCTTGGGAACTAAACCTTATTTTCACCACATGTTTACGGCTTTAAGTGCTAAATAGGTTGATTTACTTTTTTTAGATAAAAGTAGTTATTCCAATAACCATCTCTTGATACACTGTCTAATTTCCCCCAACCTTGCCCTCTCTCTGGTGTTAGCATTGGCGGGTGAAGTTGCTCTCGCCAATAAGTCACCTGAGGGACTCTGAATAAATAGCTCCTATATGTCTTTTGAGGTAGAACTCTCCCAGAGAAACACAATTAGACTGATGACTCTGTAATAAAGACCATGGCCAAGAGGATGGGCAAACACCTCTGGATGTGAGAATCTTCATCATGGGGCATTGGAGAAAGAGGAGGGCCACAAATGATTTATATCCACAGAGCCCAGGCATGCTTCCAAGCAGAGATAGGAACTTGCTGAGATGTCCAGGATGGAGGGAAAACAAGATGAAGCAGGAAGAAGATGAAAGGAGGCCCACTTCTCAGGTGAGAACGTCTACCCTCAAGGACTTGTGACCACCAGTGAAAAAGAAGGGAGGGAAGGAAGAAAGGAAGGAGAGAAGGAGGGAGGGAAGGAAGGGAGACAAACAGTAAAGAAGAGATGAGTGATCCCTCTTTCTCTGTCTCATGTTATCTTTACACAACTTGCATTCCAAATGGTGATGTCTCTCTTTTTCCATCTTCTTATTTCTAATGGAGTTTTTAGACACACCTTTTTTGTGGTTCTTGAGCTAAAGCCTACATTGTTTGATCTAAGACCCCACCTACACAGAGTTGGGCAGATCCATTTTCAGGATAAGAATTAGAAGAAATCCAGGGGCACATCTAAGAAGGAAGTCAGAGAAGAAGATAAAATGAAAAGAAAAATTAGTCCTTATTGCACATAAGTGGAGGCCAGAAATCCTGCACAGAATCTTTATAGATTTATTAAGAACTTGTAATGTTCTCACTGTTTATTATTATTTTTTAATACCTGTCTATTCCCTATAGTTATAAGCAGTAACAAATCTTGAAACAAAGCAAAAATGGTAAAAGGGCTATGAGATTTATTTTGGAGAGCAAGAGAGATATATCTTATTTCATTGCTCTTCTGTACTATCAGGAAAAGAACCTTGAGAGAAAAGCAGATGAAAACAGATTAGAAAGAAAGGCAACCCCTTAAGTCCTCTGGGAGAAAAATAAACAGAGAAAGTGTAAATTCACCTTGGGGAGAACTGTCTCTAGGGAATTTACCTCCGTGATAGTCACTTCCCTCCTGACATCAAGTCATAGAAACTTCCCGATAGACTTCGTTGAGCGCTAAGCATATGTTGGATTATGCAGAGCTGAGCTACAGTAGTTTTCTGTCATACTTCAGGTTCTCAGGACAGCTTGTTAGTTATCACTGAAGTAACATCAACAATACCTGAATGCACCCAAATTAGAATTAATTCCCAGTGAGAATTTTCAGTGAAAGCTACAAATTTCTAACTGCCACTCTCAACCTTTTGTTCTACACCTGTCAATATTAGCTTGATAATCTATTGCAAGTTTCATCCTTATAAGATAATTATAAGTATGGTAATAATAGTAATAACGATAATATTAACCAATGTTTATTGAGCATTTAATATGGGCAAGGCAGTATTTTATGTGCTCTATATATACTAATTCATGCCTCACCACATCTCCTTAAAGAAGGAACTAGTCTTATTTTACCGATGAGGAAACTGAGGCTTAAAATCACTCAGCAAATTAGCCAGGGAGCCAGATGTGCTTACATGCAGCGACTCCAGAGCTCCTAACCTCATAAACACAGAACATCTAAACACTAAGCATGCTCCATCAGATACAGACTTTGGGCTGGGTTTGCTGTTCTCCCAGACCACCCACAGTCCTGTGGCTTTCAAAATGTTTAACCACATGGGCTCCTTTCTTCAAGTAAAACCTTGCACGGAAGCCCCAGATCTATATTCAATAGATAAAATTAAGGTTTAATCAGATGGAGAAGCAAAGACTCTTCCCTGTCCCACCTCCACTCAGCTCTTCCTGGTGCCTGAGAAGGTTCTGCAGAGCCTTGGAGCTTCTGTGAAACACAGTTAGAAAACGCTTAACGGTCTTTAGTTGATCTCTTTCCACCGATAAAGTTGCCAGCTCCAGAGATGTTTTCCAACTTGCTTCCAAAACTCCAACGTTTCTTGTTGCTTCTAGGATAAGTTTTGAAATTCTGCACTGGGAATTCCAGGTTTCCCAAATCCTGTCCATACCCCATGCACACAGGCCTTCCTTCCATAACCCCATTCCTTCCAGCTGGCCTGCCCTCCTTGTCATCCCCAAATAGGCATCATTCTTTGAACCATTTGAAGTGAGATCTGTTTTCTCCTCCTGCAAATTCTAGCATCAGAAACCAAGTCGAGTGTGAATTCTCCATAAAATCTCCTCTGACTGCTAACTCTGTCACCATGTGTAATGCTCACTCAGGTCCTGTCCCTTCCCATGGTAATTAGCAGATGGGTTCCACTGCCAGAACAGAGATTAAAGCAATGACTTAAGATACAAGTTTATTTCTCTTTCAAGAATTGTCTGAGCACATGCACCCTGGGCTGACACAACACCCCACAGTGTGGGACCCAGGCTCTTTCCATGTTGTTGCTCTGCCTCGCTCTCTATGATGGCTCACCACCACTGCATCCCCATCAGAATGGGGAAGGGGGAAGGGAGGACACATTCTTTCCTTTTAAAGGCTTCACCCTCTACTTTGAACATATCCCACTGGCAAGATGAGAATGGGTATTTGGAGAACTAGCAATCTCTTTCCACATTTAACTATTTCAAGGAGAAATTGGGGAGAATTTTCTCTCGTTTCTTTTACACTCCTGGAATAAAGGGACTTTGTCCCACACATTGTATTCCCCACAATGCCTATCTAACCTGGGTATCTCGAACGTACTCAATATTAAAATTAAAATATTAAAGAATTAATATATAGATATAGGTGTTAGTGAGTAAGAGAACATATGTGTGGACATTTTTAGAAGCCAAAAATAACCAAAGATAATGTTGAGTTTCTTGACGTCAACACTGAATTTAAAGTTTCCAATTACTGGGTCCTAAATCTAAAAGGGTTTTGTTACTAACTTTTAGAAAAGTTACCCTAAGAGATTATTTAAATGGATGAGACTTTTGCCAGCTATCTTTCTACACACACACACACACACACACACACACACACACACACACATCCATCTTATTCAAATACAGAATCTCAAGATAAGTAATGCAAAATTAGTGAAAGGTTTGGAAAACTAAACTTTAAAATATAAAAGTATAATGATAAACTTACCTTTTTAGGTACAATCTATGGTGATAACATCTTAAATAATTCACTGAGCCATTTACCAAGTGACAAAAATTTTGGCAACACTTTGATCCAGGTGATGTTACTATATTTAGGAGTAGGAGTTTTAGTGTACCTTCTTTTTCAAAGAGAATTTATTTTCAAGTACTTATTAAAGAAACTATCTTATTTTATTTTAGTCAATAGTTGGATTTATGTGTTGATTAATCCACCTCTACTTATATTAGATATAACAAATACTACCAAAATTTTAAGAAGCTTTAAGGCAGCTGTGGTTAAGGAACAGTAACTAACTACATGGACCCTATTGACCAGCTGCAAAAATATTGTATCAGTTCAGGCTTCCCCAGCCTTGAATGAATCCTGGGAAATAATAACAGCAATAATAAAAGCACCTTCCCTATTGTACCTACTCTGGACCAGATAATGTACTAACTGTGTCACTTGGATTCTTTCAATCCTCTAACAGTTCTGTAGATAAGAAATCCAAGGCTCAGAAAAATGAAATGATCATTAGAAGTCCTTCAGAACTGAGGTCAAATTGAGCACATTTATTTCCAAAGACCTTTGCTCTTTCAAATGCAGATACATCGAATTAATAGTTGTCACCTTGCTGCTCCATGTGGGCTTGGTAGTGAGTCCTACGCAACTATTCATAAGAAGGCGCCAACTCGTGTTGCCGGTGTTTGTGCTCATGTCTCATGGCAGGATTAAAGGGATTAGGTAGAGCGTGTCCACAGATGCCCCGCCAATGAGCTCGCACAGAAAAACCTCCTTGTTGGCTGGGAATCTCAGGAGACTCTGGATAGGGTGGGCAAGGCAGTCTAAAGATGCTGAGCCAGACTAGACATAGAAGAAGGCACCTCCCTCAGAGGAGGCCCCCCTGGTCTTTCTCTTGCTCATCTAGACCAGCCCTCCCTTTGGGAGGCATTCTCCCATCTGCCTTCCCCTTGAACTCTCCCCGCTGAATTCAGGTCTAGTGGCTGGAAGTCTGGGCCTCTGGAACAGCCTGAGTAAAGGCCAATCCACTTTCTCCCTGGCTATCACTGCAACACACCACTAGGGGCACTGACAGAGCTACTTTGTGCTTTGAATATGATGTTTCTGGCAAAGGAAGGACTGATCCTCAAGGCCTCTAGGTCCAGCCACACTCAGCAGGAGTCTGGCAGCGTTCCAGCTAAGGTATTCTTCCAGGTCCCTCAAGGAAGTAGTGGGGATTTTCACTTCCCTTCAGTACAGAAAATCATCCAATCTTCCTTCAAAAGACTTGGCTGGGAGAGACTGGCTCAGAATCACACATGCATGAAAATATTCTAGGATTTAGCTCTCCCCTGATGCTAAATTTGCAGAGTAGGACACAGGCCAGCACATATCAAGCAGACTCGGGTGGCTTGTGTCTGCAATGCTTTCCTCAGCGGAATGGAATCTCGCGCAGACCTCCTGCACCATTCTGGCTCTCCCACATGAACCTTATCTTCAAGTCTTTCTCAAGAAGCTTCTCTCTCTCCTTGTCTGGTCCAGGGTTGCTCAACAGCAGTACCATTGACATTTTAGGCTGGATAATTCTTTGTCATGCAGCTTTCCTGTGGACTGCAGGAAATCTAGCAACATCCCTGGCTTCTACCCGCTAGATGCCAGTAGCACCCGCCTCCCCATCTGTGACCAACAAGTGCATCTCCAGACGTTGCCCAATGTCCCCTGGGAAGCAAAATCATCCTGTTAGAGAACCACTGCCCTAGTCAGGTGAAGCTCAGCCAGTTCTGATGGCCTCGAGCTGCTTTTCCCCCAAGGCAGCAGGCATACCTCATCCCCCCGGGTCTGTCTCTCAACACAATCTTCAGATATTAAAACTCTTGCATGTCTGAAAACACCTGTAATACAGATGTCACTGAGCTTCCTAGCAATTCAAGTTTGCCCTTCCCCACTAATGCTCAAATTGTTGCAATCTGAGTGCCTTTCCTGAGGAATGACAAGAATATCTTTTCCTGGGCATTTCTGCAGATAGCAGCTCTCCCACTCTCCCCTAGCCCTCTTGTTACTGCCTTGCTGCTCCAGAATGTCACTCAGCCCAACCAGGCTCTTCTCTAAGCCATAATAGAAGGAGACGGTCACGCTTAATGATGTTAACTAGCAACCTTGAGAATTTACAAGGTAAAAGGAGGGATAGGCATTAGATATTAGCCCTCACAGCTCCCAAACACCAGTGACCGCGTTTTTGTATTGGACTATCTCCCCCTGGTCTCTCCTCAACCATCAGCCTAGCACATTCCTCCCTGCCACTGCCACTCCCCACCCCAGGAGTAATTCCTGCAGAGATGCACCCGCCCCAGTGAAGGCCAGCATTTGCCCTTCATTAAACAAAATACTGAACATTCTAGCCTGATGTGTGAACCAACTGCATTTGGACACTTCCTTGGGCAGGACTCCCACAAAGAGAGTGAGCAGGTGTTTCGGGTGCAACTTCCTGATCAAAGACCAAGTCTCATGAGCTGCATGAAGCAATGGTTACAAAGCCAGCGCGCCCTGTTCGGTCTTTCAGGTTTGTTCCTTCTCAGCATCGCACCGGCGACCAGAATCAAAGTTGATGCAGGCTGAAAACATGACTTCGCATTTTAATTACTTCAATGCTGGGGGGCTAAAAAGCCACGAAATTTCCAGTTTTGATCTTTGCCCCATAGAATCATCCTCGTGGGGTACACCAGTCGTATGAATAGCAGTTACTTATCACCATTCCAGGAACATCCTTACTCTGCCACTTTCAAAGAGCCAAGTTAGAGCCAGTGGTGGTTTTCAAACTTCTCATCGTCAAGACCCTTTCGTTGCACAAGTCTGGCTGAGGCCTCAGATGGAGCCACACAGGCTGATGCAGGCTGGACCTGGAGCCCCTGGACACACCTTAAGTACTGATGACCTGAGTTATAATCAGAATAATGAGGACCTCGGAATCTGGTATCTAGAAATCTGGTCTCAAAGGCTACAGAAAATGAGGCGTGAGTCCATGTCTCCATCTGCATAAGTCAGGTCAGATTTTATTGTCACAAACAAGGACAGGGAATGACAAGCAGAGGCGTCTGGCAGGCAGAGGAGGAGCCGGGCTGACTGGTGGACAAGAAGGCAGGAGGAGAGTCCCGCAGTCATGCTGAGTTGTTGTAGCTCCTCTGGTTTACCAGGCACTGGCTTGTTAGGAAGAGGATGCTGTGGGGAGAACACAAAGGGTCTCCCCAGGCCAGGGCTTCTCGGCCTCTCACTGTTGACATCTGGGGCTGGGTGATTCTGTGCTGGGGGCGGGGGCTGTCCCGTGCACCGTATGTTAGCACACAAGGTCCGGAAGATATATATATCTCTCTCCAGGTCCAGCCTGCATCAACCAGTGTGGCTCCATCTGAGGCCTCAGCCAGACTGGTGTGATGAAAGGTTCTTGACGATGAGAAGCTTGAGTACCCTGTGCCCCAGGATGTTAGCAGCATCCTGAACCTCCACCCGCTAGATGTCAGTAGGACCTTGCCCCCGATCTGTGCAAGTTGTAACAACCAAAAATGTCTCCAGACGTTGCCCCAGCAATATCGCCCAAGCTAGAACCACTGGTGTACACCAAGCTTACCGGGCTAAGAACTGCAGAAGAGAAAAAGCATGTAAGACGTTGTTCTTATCCTCCAGGAACTTAACATCCAGCTAGAAAGAAGTAAACATGCTAAATCAGTGAAATAGTTAAATAATAACAGATCAAGATAACAAGAGACGTCACAAGATGGTATGTAATTAAAAGGATCTTAAATAACACTTTCCTAACGCTTGTAACATTGTATTTTATTGAAATTATTTAATTATCTATGTTCCTTAATATGAAATGGAAATGCCATGAGCATAGGCTCTGACTCTGTTTTGTTGACCACAGACGTCTACCCCCAGGGTCTGACACACAGTAGGTGCTTAGTACTTATCAGGGGCAGCCTTGCATGGGATCAGACCCGGCAGGAGAAGGAGGACATTGAAGGGGATCCTGTCCAGGTGTCTTCAGGCACTAAGTGGTAATCAGGTGAACTGGGCCAACCTGAATGCTTGACTGTACATGGTCAGGGACTTTTGCAGTACTTTCAATTTAAAATATCTATATCTATCTGCTTTGAGACAGAGTGGAGGGGAGGCATGTCTGTGTGTGTGTAAGCTCAGCAATGTGAAGGAAATTTGTGGGGAGGGAAGATTTCGGAGGCAGTCCTGGAAGAGACGTTTTCTCTGTCCCACAGCCCTCCCATCCCTCCGTCCCTGAACGCGTCTGCGCTTAATCCCCTCAAAAAGACAAGTGGATGGCAAAACCCAATAACAAACCCTGGGCCCTCAACTGAGATAGATGGGCTGCGTGGGGCAGGGGCAGAGGTAAACTTGTGGGAAGGAAAAGAGGAAAACACCCATCCAAATCCATTAGCTGGGGCTTCCCTGGTGGCACAGTGGTTGAGAGTTCGCCTGCCGATGCAGGGGACACGGGTTCGTGCCCTGGTCCGGGACAATCCCACATTCCGCAGAGCGGCTGGGCCCGTGAGCCAGGGCCGCTGAGCCTGCGCGTCCGGAGCCTGTGCTCTGCAACGGAAGAGGCCACAACAGTGAGAGGCCCGCGTACCGCCAAAAAACACAAAAACAAATCCATTAGCTGGCCCAACCCCATGCATTACCTGTTCATCTGTAAAATGCGCACTGAGCACCTGTTCAAGGCTGGACAGCCTTCCAGGGCCTGGGGACCCAGCTGCACAGAACAGATAGAAGCCCTGCTCGGGGTCAGCCAGCAGCCAGGCTCCTTGCTTCACACGCTTGGGTGTGCATGGAATCACCTGGAGAAGTTGTAGAAAAGCCGGCTGCGCCCCCTTTCCGGAGTTTCTGATTCAGCAGGTACGGAGCAGGGCCTGAGAACTGCATTCCTGACAAGCTTCCAGCTGAGGCCGCGCTGCCGTCCCAGGACCACCCTTTGAGCCGCCCTGGATTCCCGCTTCCGCACAGAAGATGCTAACTGGCCGCTGGGAAGTGTCTGGGGCAGTAGATGGGCCAGGAAGAGGACCCAAGGGAACATCTGAAAACACAAGATGAACGGGCCCAAGTGCCTCCCTGTGGCACGGGACAAAGATAGACCTTCTCTGTTTACTGGAAAGTCCAGGGAAGGCCCGCGGTCCCGCCTGCGCGGTGGGTGGCGGCGGTGGCGGCTCCCGCCGGTGGCCCTTCCCGGTCAGGGCCGGCGAGGGAGGGTGGGGGCCCGGCCAGCCCGGCCTCCGACCAGTCTATTTACTTAAACAACACGCAGCCCGCCTTCCGCGGGGCCAGGCCCGGGGCAGTTCCTGAATGGGACGAGACGCTGCGTCTTCGCAGCAGCCCACCCACGTCGCCGGGAGGCTTTCACGGCCGGCCTCCGTCGGAGGAAACGACAAGCTGTGTTGGGGCGTCGCGGCGGCCCAGGAATGTGGGTGACGCCGAGCCGCTGCAGTGGCCCGAGGCAGGCTCCCTCCTCCGCGGCGCGCCTTTCTCTTCCCGGTTTTAAGTCTCCCTTTATTTTGCCTTCAGAGTTTTCATTCTTCTCGACGCTGATAAAGAAAAGCAAATAACATTTTTTTTAAAGAAGAAGAAAAAAATGTTAGGCTGTCTCCCGCAGAAGGGAAAAAGGGGGTTGAACAAACAGAATGTCACTGAAAAGACAACAAACAAGACTATTGCTCAAAGAACCAGATGGACTTGGAAATAGCCTTCGATTGCGGCCACAGGGCTGCATTGGCAGCAGCAGAGGGACGGGAGTGGGGGGAGGGCTGGGCCCGGGGCTGTGTGCAGGGGAGGGGGTGTGGACCGTCGGTAATTTAGATCAGGAGTCTAAACCCTACAGGTCTGCCTGTGAAAAAGTAGGCGGTTTTGGAAACCGTAAACCTCATTGAAACGGGATGAAATAAAACAAGCCTTTTATTATCTTCCCTTTTTTCTAGCATGTCCTATACGATTACTTTCTTTCTGACAGATCACCAATGCCTTGAATAAGAAATTGCTGACCAGATTTTTTCTTATTGCAAAGTTGAGGGAGGGTTGGGTGTTTGCTTTTCATTTTTCTAAAGCTTCCTCAACTTAGGTAAGTGGACATGTGCAGAGTTAGATGGGTCAGTCTGACTGGCCTTTTCTTCTCATCTATTTCACTTATCCTTTACCCACTAAATCAGCTATGTTTTTAAAAATGATATCTGATTGATATCCAGATTGCTCTAATAATTTCTCAACTGCAGGGTGATGTGTGCTACACAGACTGAAGGGGAAAAGGTTTGTCTTAAAAATCATGTTTCCATAAGCTAAAGATAAATTCAACTTATAAAATAGAATATTTTTCGAGCAGTTTCAGGTTCACAGCAAAACTGAGCAAAAGGTACAGAGATTTCTCATCTACCCCCTGTCCCCAGACATGCAGAGCCTGCCCCCACTAAAAACATCTCACACCAGAGTGGTACATTTGTTACAATGATGAACCTACAGTGACACACGATTATCACCCAAAGTCTGTACTTTACACTAGGGTTCACTCTGAATCTGTTACATTCTATGGGTTTTGACAGATGTCAAACCCAAAAAGGGTTATTTGATAGACATAACTGACATGTATCCATCATTATAGTATCATACAGATAATTTCACTGCCCTAAAAATTCTCTCTGTGCTCTACCTAGATAAATTCTATGTTTCAAAGAGAATCAAGTTCAGTATATGAAGTATCTCCTATTGGGCACTTATATGCCACTCATCTATTAGGAGAGAAATTTCTTTTTTGTCTAATCTTTAACTTTAAAAGGTTTGAAGAAGGGCAATAGCTACTTCAATTGCTAGAATAAGTGCAGTTGACATTTCCCAGAAGGCAAGCATGAGACACATGCTGCCCTCATCACTTGGACTGGAAGTTCAGGTCCCAGTCATTGGTGGAAGCTCAGGCACAAAGGCCCTGCTGGTCTACCAGGTCCACCCAATTCTAAGAAGGATGGCCTGGAGCCCCCAGTGCCCTATCTGACTACTGACACTTGAAATTCTACTACCAGAGCTTTCTTCCATGCCATGAATGTGTCAGGGCACACCTCCAGAGCCTCCTCTAGAAGCATATTTGATGCTGACTCTGCAGAGATGGAGTAGGAGGCAGCACCAAGAGGGTAAAGGGGTGGGGTCAGCAATAAACCTGGCTTACCTCAGAGTAGTCTTCAGACCCAGTTCTACTTGTATACAAATGAAAAGAAGCAAAATGTGAAGCTATGGTGTATCACATATGTTACCTAGTGGGCACACATGAGGTTAGAAGGCAGAAATTCTGGGCAATATATTGACGACAATTCCACTGCCATTTATCAGCTGGATCCTGGACAGGTCACTCTACCTCTCCAAACCTTGGTGTCCTACATGCAAAGGGGAATAGTCAGAAGGCACATCTTGTGAAGATGTAGAAAGCAAGTATCTATAAAGGTTCCTTCACTATGATGAATGTTTATACAACAAACTTATTCTTTATTGTTTCTTTTCTATAAAAGAAACAGGTATTTAGATGAGTGCTGGAGGATAGAGACATCTCAACAGATTTTAAATTGTTGATATAAAATAAAGGAAGGAAGGAAGGAAAGAAGGAAGGAAGGAAGAGAGGAAGAGAGGAAGAGAGGGAGGGAGGAAACCCAAAATGTAACTGGCCATCCTTTTTTAATAGCACTGATAGAAGAGTTTTTCAGCTATACCCTCAGTTTTTAGGTGGAGGCAGTGACAAGGAGTATTATTTTCTAGTATCAAAACTCCATTACAGGCTATGGTTAAGAACCATGGGAAAGAGGGAAAATCTTCATCAAGGCTCTTAAAGTTGTTCACAGCAAAACTGCAACATTACATCACAGCTAAACAATTCCAGAATTTCCTAATATGTGGCCTAGCTTCAGAGGAAATGGTGACATTTCACCAAAACATAAATTGTTTCTTCAATGTGGCCTCCTTTTCATTGGTTGGCAACCTTAAAAAATTTTTCTAAGCAGCAGTTTGTCAGGCACATTTTATGATCTTTACTACACAGGAACAAAGCCACCGAAGCCATGGCCAACAGTGTGGCTAGCTTGGGGATGTCCCACACCCAGAAAAGTCCTTCTCCATCTTTGGGGTTGCTCCAGAATCACCTGAAAGGCTTGTTAGGACACAGACACTGGGCACCACTCCCAGGGCTTCCTGTCCAGCAGGTCATGGGTGAGCCTGAGAGTTTGGGTTTCTCACAAGTTTCTGGGTAATGCTAATTCTGCTTGTCTGGAGACCACATTTGATATCCACTGGCATAGAATAAGACTTGGTGCATACCAGGTCCTCAATAAATATGTGCTGGTTTCATGAAAAGGCAGTGTCTTGGATTGTGTTTCTGACAGTGAAGGGTGGAGAAGGCTGAGTGCTTTGGGTTGCTTTGCAGAGTTTCTAGAACTTAGGAGGAATCTTAAAGGTCATTGGTCCAACCGCAGCCAAGGTAGACATTTCCATAGGGCCAGGTTTTATTTATCAAATCTATTCAGTGCCTAAAAGAAAAACAAGAGCATCAAGGATATCAGAAATCTGTTGTATTTCTTTACACTAACAATGAATTATCAGAAAGAAAATGTTAAAAAAAAAGAAAAATCCCATTTAAAATTGCATCCAAAAACAAACAAAAAAACCTAGGCGTAAACCTAACCAAGGAGGTGAAAGACCTATACACTGAGAATTATAAAACATTGATAAAGGAAACTGAAGATGATTCAAAGAAATGCAAAGATATTCCATGCTCTTGGATTGGGACAATTAATGTTGTTAAAATGGCCATACTACCCAAAGCAATCTATAGATTTAATGCAATTCCTATCAAATTCCCCATGACATTTTTCACAAAACTGGAACAAATAATCCTAAACTTTACATGGAACCACAAAAGACCCAGAATTGCCAAAGCAAGCTGGAAAAAGAATAAAGCTGGAGGCATAACCCCCCCAGACTTCAGACAATACTACAAAGCTCCAGTAATCTAAACAACATGTACTAGTACAAAAACAGACATATGGATCAATGGAACAGAATAGACAGCCCAGAAATAAACTCACGCACCTATGGTTAATTAATCTTTGACCAAAGAGGCAAGAATACACAATGGAGAAAGGACAGTCTCTTCAGCAAGTGGTGCTGGGAAAGCTGGACAGCTACATGTAAATCAATGAAATTAGAACATTCCCTCACACCATATTAAAAATAAACTCAAAATAGTTTAAAGACTTACGTATAAGATATGACCCCATAAAACTCCTAGAAGAGAACATAGGCAAAACATTCTCTGACATAAATCATAGCAATATTTTCTTAGATCAGTCTCCTAAGGCAAAAGAAATAAAAGCAAAAATAAGCAAATGGGACCTAATGCACAGCAAAGGAAACCATCGGCAAAATGAAAAGACAGCCTATGGAATAGGAGAAAATACGTGCAAACAATGCAACCGACAAGGGCTTAATTTCCAAAATATACAACAGCTCATACAACTCAATATCAAAAAAACAAACAACCTAATCAAAAAATGGGCAGAAGACCTCAATAGACATTTCTCCAAAGAAGACATACAGATAGCCAACAGACACGTGAAAAGATGCTCAGCATCTCTAATTATTAGAGAAATGCAAATCAAAACTACAATGAGGTATCACCTCACACCGGTCAGAATGGTTATCATGAAAAAGTCTACAAATAATAAATGCTGGAGAGGGTATGGAGAAAAGGGTACCCTGCTACACTGTTGGTGAGAATGTAAATTGGTGTAGTCACTATGGAAAACAGTATGGAGTTTCCTTAAAAAACTAAAAATAGGAGCTACCGTATGACCCAGCAATCCTGGGTATATATCCAGAATAAAAAGAAAACTCTAATTTGAAAAAATACATGCACCCCAATGTTCATAGCAGCACTATTTACAGTAGCCAAGAGATGGAAGCAAACTAAGTGTCCATCAACAGATAAATGGATAAAGATTTGGTGTATATATATATATATATATATATATATATATATATAACTCAGCCATAAGAAGAATGAAATATTGCCAATTGCAGCAACATGGATGGACCTAGAGAATATCATACTAAGGGAAGTAAGTCAGACAGCGAAAGACAAATATTATATGATATCACTTATATGTGGAATCTAAAAAATAATACAAATGAATTTATCTACAAGACAGAAACAGACTCACAGCCATAGAAAACAAACTTACGGTTACCAAAGGGGAAAGGGTGGGAGTGGGGAGGGATAAATTAGGAATATGAGATTAACAGATACACACCACTATATATAAAACAGATAATCAACAAGTATTTACTGTGTAGCACAGGGAACTATATTCAATATGCTGTAATAACCGGTAATGGAAAAGAATCTGAAAAAATATATATGCTTATATCTGAATCACTCTGCTGTAGACCTGAAATTAACACAATATTGCAAATCAACTATACTTCAATAAAAAAAAAAAGGAGGAGCATCCAGTAACTTTTCAATCCATCCTGCCTTTCCCTTTCCCAATGCTAGTTGACCCTGAGTACTTATCCAGAATTGTCATCCTACTGTTCTATTTCTACAACCAAGAACTAGTTCTATTACAAGGCCTTATGGGTCTTCACATACAACTTTGCATTCATTTCTGATTTTAGGCAAGTTTCCTTGGCTCCTCTATTCTAAGGATGAAGGGACTGAGGCAGTCAACTGAGATTTTGAGATTTATCCTAAGAACTGAACACTCACATGACTGTGGTAGGATTATCTGCCTCTCCATGACCAATAATCCTCCCAACAGTTGGCCTGATGCTCATTAATTACACAGAAGTTTGTTTACCTGATGAGTACAACTAGGCATCCTGTTTTTCTGATGAAACACAGGGTGCCGCATTCAGACCTATGGGTGGCAGAGATCCAACCATAATATTCTTCTGGGTAATAAGACAGAGATGCCATGTCTCCACCTGCCCCGGCAAGAAGAGAGATGCATCTCCCCTCAAGATATGTTTATATTAACCATATTGACCCCAATTATTGGGCTGAACCATTTCCAGTGATGAAATAGCACTGAGCTATTGATTTTCTAACCAGTTCAACCTAGGTTGAATCCAGTTGTGCCTTTCAAGGAGCAAATCTTTGACACTGAGCCTGAAAGTCTTTAATGACAAGAGGAGAGAATAAGTGCAAGTTTGATAGTAAGTCAAAGAATTGATCCTACACCAGGCCGAGGAAAAATACATGCAAGGGCTCGGAAGGATAAAAGGGGAAAGGAGAAAAAAATTGTATTAGATTAAGTCATAAAAAATTACCATTTTGGGGCTTCCCTGGTGGCGCAGTGGTTGAGAGTCCGACTGCCGATGCCGGGGACACGGGTTCGTGCCCTGGTCTGGGAAGATCCCACATGCCGCGGAGCGGCTGGGCCCGTGAGCCATGGCTGCTGAGCCTGCGTGTCCAGAGCCTGTGCTCCAACGGGAGAGGCCACAACAGTGAGAGGCCCGAGTACCGCAAAAAAAAAAAAAAATTACCATTTTTGTAGGTCAAAAGTGCTGTGGTTCAACTTAATAGGTAGGAGAAGCACTGACCCATCTGGTATATACAAATTCCCTTTCCCAGAATCTGGGCAGTTCTACTTCCAGCCACTTCCTTTAAGCCATGTGACCACTATTTCCTCAGTGGAACAAAAGCAAGAGATGTAATGGCCCTAGATCAGCTATCTCACAGATCATAGGTGAGAAACAATATGTCCTAACTCCAAGCTCCTTTTGTTTGCCCTTTTCCTTTGATCTGAAAAATCAACTGCTGTAAACAGGATACCTCTTTTGGTGAATGCTCAAATGGCTAGTCCATTAAGATAAACCAACTCAAAACCAGTCATGAGGGCTTCCCTGGTGGCGCAGTGGTTGAGAGTCTGCCTGCCGATGCAGGGGACACGGGTTCGTGCCCCGGTCCGGGAGGATCCCACATGCCGCGGAGCGGCTGGGCCCGTGAGCCGTGGCTGCTGAGCCTGCGCGTCCAGAGCCTGTGCTCCGCAACGGGAGAGGCCACAACAGTGAGAGGCCCGTGTACCGCCAAAAAAACAGTCATTGAGCTGAGCAGAAAAGTGTCCTTCATGGAATAAAACCTGAAACTTTCATATTTGGTAAACATATTGCATAGTGAAGTTAATATTCTACAACTATAACTGTAATAGAGTAACATGATAAGGAACCATAAAATATGGGATCGGAATATTGAGAGCATCATTCTTCTTATGTAGACCAAGAGGTAGGATCCTGCTTCATGACCAGCTGTGTGCCCTTGGGAATCCATTTCACCTGTCTGAGCCTCAGATCCCTTAGCAGTCAAAGGAGGGGATGGGATTCAGTTCATCTAAGGTTGTCCCTCCCCAACTGCAGTCTGTGACTTTCTGGAGCTATGTACACACCATGACTGTCCTGAAAGACAATATTAAATAGTGAGAAGGTACATGAGGGGGTGGGCAATAATGACGTAAATGACAACAAAATTCATCATTTAACTTACACTTTTTCAAAATAGTTAATTCCAGCCTTGATGAAGGAAACCTCCCAAACGTCTAGTTCAAGGTGCTTACCTAAGAGGAGCAAAGGCAAAAGGTAATCATCCCCATTGGGGTGACAAGTTTGCCTCCACCACACACATGCAGTGTTTGTCTGTTTGTTTTATGGATGGTTCAATATTGTGCAGCAGAAAATAACGGGTAAAGAGCAGAGACTGGGGACCTCAGCTGACAGGGTGAACTGACACCGATGATGAAGGTATATGTCATGAAAAATTTCCTGTCAAACTTTAATAACTTAGGGCTTGGCTGGGATGGCAACCACCTCTCACTGGCAAGTGAAAGCAAATGCATTATACCTCAAAGCTGTTTAACCATTGAAGTTAGAATGTGGTAGTGAGTGTCCAAGTTGTAGGCTCAGTCCCTGCGTGGCCACACGCTGTTGAGAGCACAGAGTAGGGCCTAGGACTGTCTGTTTTGTTCATCAGTGTGTAGTTAGTGCCTGCACAGAGCAGATCCTCAACATCTATTTGTTGAATGAATGCATTACCTATTTTTACAAAATTGTGCACAATGCACGTGACTCTCCAAAGCTTTAGAAATAGGATAAGTTGAGTGGCTAGCAGAGTGAAAAACTTCTGAACTATGAGAAGAAAAGTCAACCTATATTTAAACAATACCTACAGATTATTTCTATGCCATTTTCGGACTAAATTTTTACAATTTAAAAAATTGTGTAATAGCTCCAAGTAGACCCGATGTTTAAAATACACTTGTGAGTAGGTTCGAAAAGAATGACCAGCCTATACTTTCATTTTTACCACCTTGTCCCAAAGGATGCAAATAATAAAGTTAAGCATTAATGGGAAGAGAAAAATTTGGGCTCTGCTTTTAATATCATTTTACTATTTTGTTTAAATCTATTTTTAACATAGAGTACTGATAAGGTTGAGGTTTTCCTAATTTTAAGCTCTTTAACAGAAAACAGAAACCAGTTGAGAGCAGGAGGCTCTATTTGTCCTGCTTAGAAAACAATACTATAGAAGGAAACAGAGCGTATGTAACTAGGAAAGAAAAGGAACCCTTGTAATTCTTGGAATTTAGAGATAATTAATTAATTCTTTTCTAAAATTAGCAGCAAGCAGTCAAGGAAAGATTATCTAAGGACATTTGAAGATCCCGAGGGAACTTTAAGAGATGAAGAGCTGCAAGGTTTACAAATCTATTGCATTGAAAGTGAAAGAAGGAACTAAAAAGTCTTTATTTTAACCAACATAGGAAAGTGAAGGGGGAAAGTAGTAACTCTCAAATTTTAATTTGAGTTTTGCACCAAAGTACTTGTATTCCTTTAAATTTTGCTCTATAATACATTATACTTTAAAAGCCTTGAAAATTCTTTTAAGTACAAATATTAGTAAACATTGTGTTTTTGGTCTTAATAAGTTTCATTTTGATTAAGGAAAAAGGTTTCATTAAATAGGAAAACGCTCTGTATTCTAACATCTCAGTCAACCATGACTATGGGAAGTCGTCTCTTTGAATCACAGAGCTTAGTGCAGAAACACCCATTCACATGCATCAACACAGACAGGAAAATAAAAGTTTCCCGTGAGCACATCTCATAAAACTAGGAATGATAACCATCCTCTGTGCTATCAACATGGCTTTGAAATTTCCTATCTAAATTCCTAATCTTCCTGGTTAAACACACAAGTCACAATTCTGAAGGCAAGTATAAAATGTGATTCAAATAAACATGTACTGAGTTTCCAGTTTTAAATCTTACCAAATACTTACTGAATGTCTACTATATACAGGAGACTTGCTGAACATTTCCAGAGAAACAAAGATGACCAAGACATAGATCTTGATCTTCAGGGAAGTTACAAACTACCAGAGAAGAAAAATGTGTGCACAAATAATATCAAACACATAACTATTTTCTTTAAGGAAAAATTCTTATAACACATACATTTCCCTTAAAGAAAATACTTATGTGTTCAGAACCATCTATTTAGTGTTCAGAAGATGACTTTTAGATGGGCGGCTCAGGGATGAAACATGGAGAAGCTGTCATTTAAGCTGGATTTTGACAAGTAGGAGGGCGTTTAGAGAAAGGAACAATAACACAAAGCAATGGAGTTTATTGGTTAAAACTAGGTATTACAAACTGGCAGCCCATGGCCAAATTCAGCCAGCAGATGTGGGTTTTATTTTATTTTTTGACCTGAGCAATGTTTTGAATCTGTTGCCAGCATTTAAAAATTGAGATTTCAGGGACTTCCCTGGTGCCTGATCAGGAAACTAAGATCCCACATTCTGCGGGGCAACTAAACCCACGCTGAAACTACTGAGGCCACACACTCTGGAGCCCACGTGCCACAACTAGAGAGAAGCCCGCGCACAGAAACGAAGAGCCTGTGTGTCGCAATGAAATATCCCACATGCCGCAACTAAGACCCGACACAGTCAATAAATTAATTAATTAATTAATGAAAAAAATATATTTTTAAAAAATCATGCTAATAAATAAATAAATAAAATTGAGATTTCACGTAAAATCCTGGATTTTGCAGCTGCTTTTAAAGAAATCAGAAGATGTTAACACTGGGTCCACAGCCCACATAATATACCAAAAGCTTTGCAGCAGTTGCTCACTTTAGAAAGGTCACACAGCCCACACGGTGAGCCCACTCAGCCAACCTCATCCTTTATGTGTCCCGTGAGTCCCCTGTGGGAGATTACCTTGTGATTCCCAATTTAAAGTGTGAGCACGGGTCAGACCAGTGGTATGCTGGTAAATGTTTAACCACAGACTCTCTAAGGAAAAAAAAAGCCCCAATTGTAGTACTTGGCAATTTCTGTGGTATAAGTACTCTCACCATGGTCAATTTCAAGCTACTAAGGTTATGTCACTGAAAGTGGAGTTGGGAAGAGATACATACAAAGGGCTCTCACAGGTGGTACAAACCAGCCCCAGCATATTGCTGGATAAGACAGATCTGAGTTCAAAGACAGGCTCTCCTGATGAAGTTTCTTAACTCTTCCTGTGTTAACAAGGAAAAACAATCGCCTACCTTGAAGTGCTATTGTGAGGTTTAAATGATTTTCCCAGATCTGCCTTCTAATTTATTACCTCACAACTGAGATTGGCCTCCTGTTTAATCCTTATCCTTATATGAATACCACATTTTTTTCTTTCTGGAATTTTTATTTGGTTCTTTTTCTAAACGTTTCTGTTATTCTTAAATAAAAACATCAGTTTTGCCTTATTCAGGATCGCTACTGCTCTCATCTCCCTAAGCCAGGTACTCAAAATGTCCTACTATTTGCATTGTTAGGGTGTGAAATCTTTAGGTGTTACCCCTGTACACTATTTCATTGAGTGTTTGTTTCCTGCTGCAACTTGAAGTTTCTTGTGAGGGATCATCTTCAGAAGGAATTTTTCAGTAGGAGAACGACTGCCTCTGTTAAAAACATGATGCAGTTGTGCATGTCTAGCCTACATTTTATATTAACTTAGGGACTCAGGATTCCCACAGTGCACGAATAATGTGGACGCCCAAGAGGACAGGCAGGGGCAGACAGGAATTTAAATTTTTGCCAAAGGTTCTTTTTACTCCCCCATCTTGAATGAGCAACCTTTCCTTGTCACAGCCCTCAGCCAGGGAATAGAGTTTTTCTCTAGTGGTGGAGGACGGTCCTTAGAGATGTCTGGCTTGGTGCAGGGGGCTCACTTCCAGCTCCCAACCCTGCCTGGACCTAAGGCCCTCCCCACTATGGAGCATTCTTGGGTCCAGTCCTCTCATTGACCCAGAATTTAGGTCCTGCTCACCACTTTGGCTTTGCTTCTAGCACCTGGGATTTCCCTTTCTAAAGTTCTGAGCTCTCTATAAATTTTTGTGTTAAATTTGTTACATTTAGGCAGCAGGAGGGGACTGTGAACTGGATGTCTGTGAGGAATAAGTGAAATGGTGTAGGTGAGGTACCTAGGAGAGCTCCCGACACACACTAGGTGCTCCATAACTGGGGATTATCCTCATGGAGACAGGACAGGCTGCAGGACAGTTTGGTTTGCAGGAACACAGGGCCATAAAGGGGGGCCCAAGGATAAGACTGAAAAGAGGAATCTCATCCAGATCATAGGATATCAGAAGCCATGCTCAGGACTTCAGATGATAGTCTCAGACAAGAGAGCCCATGGAAGAGTTTTGAACAGGAAAAGGATTAGAGTTCTGCCTTTAGAATTTGACTCCGGAAGCAGAATCAAAAAAGTTAATTAGGAGGCTCTTGCCACAGTAAAAGGAAGAGGTCATGGGAATCTGAGTTAGGGGCCTAGGTGTGGGGACCAAAACAAGGGATGAGATGCAGAATCAATACATTCTGAAGCCTGATTGGCTGTGGATTATTAACAGGAGTACATGCATGTAGGAGGATACAAAAGTGAGGACCTTAAAATTGATTTATTTGGCTGAAGTCAGCTCTTCTTTATTCTGGGTAGGAAACAAAAGGGTGGTGGGAGGGAGCAGAGGCTGGTGAGGAAGCTAAAACAACCTTGAGTTCCCAGTGGACTTATAGATAGTAAGTGACAGGCCCGCTGGGCACAAGCCCTTCCATTGCGCCTCTTCCATTGGAGGCTGACCTGTGGCAACACAAGATTTAGAGTTCCTGTTGGGTTTGGGTAACGGGGAGCCCCAGAGGGGCTGGCAGGAGGGAAGAGAGTGAGCTTTGGCATATATTCTCCCCTCCCCACAATGGGGTTGCTTCAGGCTGTCTACTCCCCACAGCTGCAGCCTCCTGTCAGGAAGGGCCCCTCTTTAGCACTCTAGTTTCTTGTAACAGGTCCTATCCTCATACATCAGGTCTCCGTTACCAGGCTCAGGTCCTGCACTATGCCTTGTGGTTTCCCTACAGGGTGCCACATCTTTGTAAATAGCCCCTTTTAAACTTTTCAAGAGGAAAGAGCCACAGATTTTTTTTTTTTTCAGTACACGGGCCTCTCACTGCTGTGGCCCCTCCCGCCGCGGAGAACAGGCTCCGGACGCGCAGGCCCAGCGGCCACGGACCACGGGCCCAGCCGCTCCGCGGCACGTGGGATCCTCCGGGACCAGGGCACGAATCCGTGTCCCCTGCATCAGCAGGCGGACTCCCAACCACTGCGCCACCAGGGAAGCCCCACAGATATAATTTTGACCAGCTTCTGAACTTTATCAAAGAGGAAACTGGAGCTGACACAGTGACTTGCACAAAACAAGTTGATGGCAAAGGAGGAACTAAGTAGAACACAGGTGTCTTGTATCTCCATCCAGATTTCTCCATCCCACCCATGAGCCCTGGACTCCATAGTGATGGCATCTTTCTTCCAGAGCCATGGGTGAGGCCATTGTGTGTGTGCACCTACACACACATATGTACACACACAGACACACTCACAATTATAGGCAGTCAATCACGTGAATGAGGTCATAAAAAGCCTTCCAGGGAAAATAAAACTTAGGCGCATCCCAAGGGGTGTGTAGAAAAGGAGAGTAGACGCCGCACCGTTTGCCACACTGATATTGGAGAGGCTTATGGACTGACTGCAGCTCAGCCTCAGGCCTCTCCTTGTACCAGCTGGTGGTATCACCTCCTCCCATCACCTCCTCCCCTCACCATTTCCCAGAGTCACTGGGAGTGAGTTCAGGGTCCAGTGGTTATGATAACCATCTTTTCAAATCCCTAACTGGGAAACATGGTTCAACACAGACCCATGGGGTAACTTCCAGCTACAAGAGACAGGATGGGAGATGTGCTTTGAACACTGATTATTTTCAGACTTCTGGACATCTCAATGGTATACGAAGGAAAGAGGATAAAACATGGGATACTGGGATCAACCCCCAAAATTCAGAACCTGCTAGAGGCAGGGAAAAATTGGAGGAGGGGATTAAAACAAGGCTAGGAATTCCCTAGTGGCGCAGTTGTTGAGAGTCCGCCTGCCGATGCAGGGGACGCGGGTTCGTGCCCCGCTCCGCAATGGGAGAGGCCACAATAGTGACAGGCCCGCATACCGCAAAAAACAAAAAACAAAAAAAAAAAACAAGGCTAGGTGAGTGCTATATCTTTTTCTAACCTTAAAAATATATCTGGAGAACAGAGCTCGCTTTTCCACAGAGCTGGAACTCCCGGCTTGGGGTCTCTTCCCTCCGCCCTCACGGAACTGCCCTGGAGCCCGAGGGGAGGGCGGCCTCACTGAGGATGCCCCCCAGCGGCCGAAGCCGTGACAGTCCTGGGGACCGCGGGCCGGAATCTTGGTACCTGGGAGTTGAGGAGGATGGTGGAAGAGTAAGACAGGAGATTACCTTCCTCCCCACAAATACATCTCCATGTGGAACAACTCCTACAGAGCACCTAACTGAACGCTGGCAGAAGACCTCAGAGCTCCAAAAAGGCAAGAAACTCCCCACGTACCTGGGTAGGGCAAAAGAAAAAAGAATAAACAGAGACAAAAGAATAGGGACGGGACCTGCACCAGTGGGAGGGAGCTGTGAAGGAGGAAAGTTTCCACACACTAGAAGCCCCTTCGCGGGCGGAGACTGCGGGTGGCGGAGGGGGAAGATTCAGAGCCACGGAGGAGACTGCAGCCACAGGGGTGCGGAGGGCAAAGCAGAGAGATTCCCGCACAGAGGATTGGTGCCGACTAACACTCACCAGCCCGAGAGGCTTATCTACTCACCCGCCAGGGCGGTCGGGGCTGGGAGCTGAGGCTCGGGCTTCAGAGGTCAGATCGCAGGGAGAGGACTGGGGTTGGCTGCATGAACACAGCCTGAAGGGGGCTAGTGCGCCACAGCTAGCCGGGAGGGAGTACGGGAAAAAGTCTGGAGCTGCGCAAGAGGCAAGAGACTTTTTCTTGCCTCTTTGTTTCCTGGTGCGCGAGGAGAGGGGACTAAGAGCGCTGCTTAAAGGAGTTCCAGAGACGGGCGCGAGCCGCGGCTATCAGCACGGATCCCACAGATGGTCATGAGACGCTAAGGGTGCTGCTGCCACCACCAAGAAGCCTGTGTGCGAGCACAGGTCACTATCCCCTCCTCCCCTCCCGGGAGCCTGTGCAGCCCGCCAGTGCCAGTGTCCCGTGATCCAGGGACAACTTCCCCGGGAGAACACACAGCGCACCTCAGGCTGGTGCAACGTTACGCCAGCCGCTGCCGCCGCAGGCTCATCCCACACTCCGTACCCCTCCCTCCCCCCGGCCTGAGTGATCCAGAGCTCCTGAATCAGCTGCTCCTTTAACCCCGTCCTGTCTGAGCGAAGAACAGACGCCCTCAGGCGACCTACATGCAGAGGCGGGGCCAAATCCAAAGCTGAACCCCGGGAGCTGTGCGAACAAAGTAGACAAAGGGATATCCCTCCCAGCAGCCTCAGGAGCACTGGATTAAATGTTCACAATCAGGGCTTCCCTGGTGGCGCAGTGGTTGAGAGTTCGCCTGCTGATGCAGTGGACATGGGTTCGTGCCGCGGCCCGGGAAGATCTCACATGCTGCGGAGCGGCTAGGCCTGTGAGCCATGGCCGCTGAGCCTGCGCGTCCGGAGCCTGTGCTCCGCAACGGGAGAGGCCACAGCAGTGAGAGGCCCGCGTACCGCAAATAAATAAATAAATAAACCTCCACAATCAACTTGACGTACCCTGCATCTCTGGAATACCTGAATAGACAACAAACCATCCCAAAATTGAGGCAGTGTACTTTGGGAGCAACTGTAGACTTGGGGTTTGCTTTCTGCATCTAATTTGTGTCTGGTTTTATGTTTATCTTAGTTTAGTATATAGAGCTTATTATCATTGGTAGATTTGTTTATTGAATGGTTGCTCTCTTACTTTTTGTTTTCTTATATATAGATATTTTTTTCCTTTTTCTCTTTTTGTGAGTGTGTATGTGTACACTTCTTTGTGTGACTTTGTCTGTATAGCATTGCATTTACCATTTGTCCAAGGGATCTGTCTGTCCATTATATTTTTTGACTGTTGTTTTTGTTTTTTTGGTTTCTTTTTGTTTTCTTACTAAACTTTTTAGTGCTTGCTATCATTGGTGGATTTCTTTTTTGGTTTGGTTGCTCTCCTCTTTCTTTCTTTCTTTCTTTTATTTTATTAAATTTTAATTTTTTTATTTTTTACTTTAATGCCTTTATTTTATTTTATTTTATTTTTTCTTTCTTTCTTTCTTTTTCTCTCCCTATTCTTCTGAGCCGTGTGACTGACAGGGACTTGGTGCTCCAGCCGGGTGTCAGGCCTGTGCCTCTGAAGGGGGAGAGCCGAGTTCAGGACATTGCTCCACCAGAGACCTCCCAGCTCCATGTAATATCAAACTATGAAAGCTCCCTGGAGTATCCGTCTCAACTCTAAGAACCAGCTCCACTCAACGACCAGAAAGCTACAGTGCTGGACACCCTATTCCAAACAACTAGCAAGACAGGAACAAAACCCAACCCATTAGCATAAAGGCTGCCTAAAATCATAATAAGGTCACAGACACCCCAAAACCCACCACCGGACATGGTCCTGCCCAACAGAGAGACAAGATCCAGCCTCATCCACCAGAACACAGGACCTAGTCCCCTCCACCAGGAAGCCTACACAACCCACTGAACCAACCTTAGCTACTGGGGGCAGACACCAAAAACAAAGGGAACTACAAACCTGCAGCCTGTGAAAAGGGGAACCCAAACACAATAAGTTAAGCAAAATGAGAAGACAGAGAAACACAGCAGAAGAAGGAGGAAGGTAAAAACCCACCAGAACAAACAAATGAAGAGGAAATAGGCAGTCTACCTGAAAAAGAATTCAGAGTAATGATAGTAAAGATAATCCAAAATCTTGGAAATAGAATGCAGAAAACACAAGAAACGTTTAACAAGTACCGAGAAGAACTAAGGAGCAAGCAAACAGTGATGAACAACACAATAAATGAAATTAAAAATTCTTTAGAAGGAATCAATAGCAGAATAACTGAGGGAGAAGAACGGATAAATGACCTAGAAGATAAAATAGTGGAAATAACTACTACAGAGCAGAATAAAGAAAAAGGAATGAAAAGAATTGAGGACAGTGTCAGAGACCTCTGGGACAACATTAAATGCATCAACATTCGAACTACAGGGGTCCCAGAAGAAGAAGAGAAAAAAAAATGGGACTGAGAAAATAATTGAAAAGATTATAGTTGAAAACTTCCCTAATATGGGAAAGGAAGTAGTCAATCAAGTCCAGGAAGCACAGAGAGTACCATACAGGATAAATCCAAGGAGAAACACGCCAAAACACACACTAATCAAACTATCAAAAATTAAATACACAGAAAAAATATTAAAAGCAGCAAGGGAAAAACAACAAAATAACATACAAGAGAATCCCCATAAGGTTAACAGCAGAAACTCTGCAAGCCAGAAGGGAGTGGCAGGACATATTTAGAGTGATGAAAGGGAAAAACCTATAACGAAGATTACTCTACCCAGCAAGGATCTCATTCAGATTCGATGGAGAAATTAAAACATTTATAGACAAGAAAAAGCTAAGAGAATTCAGCACCACCAACCAGCTTTACAACAAATGATAAAGGAACTTCTCTAGGCAGGAAAGACAAGAGAAGGAAAAGGCCTACAATAACAAATCCAAAACAATTAAGACAATGGTAATAAGAACATACATATCTATATGTACCTTAAATGTAAATGGAGTAAATGCTCCAACCAAAAGATATAGACTGGCTGAATGGATACAAAAACAAGACCTGTATATATGCTGTCCACAAGAGACCCACTTCAGACCTAGGGACACATACAGACTGAAAGTAAGGGGATCAAAAAAGATATTCCATGCAAATGGAAATCAAAAGAAAGTTGGAGTAGCAATTCTTATATCAGAAAAAATAGACTTTAAAATAAAGAATATTATAATAGACAAAGAAGGACACTACATAATGATCAAGGGATAAATCCAAGAAGAAGATATAAAAAATGTAAATATTTATGCACCCAACATAGGAGCACCTCAATACTTAAGGCAAATACATGCTAACAGCCATAAAAGGGGAAATCAACAGTAACACAATTATAGTGGGGGACTTTAACACCCCACTTTCACCAATGGACAGATCATCCAAAATGAAAATAAATAAGCCCAAGATTTAAATGATACATTAAGCAAGATGGACTTAATTGATATTTATAGGACATTCCATCCAAAAACAACAGAATACACTTTCTTCTCAAGTGCTCATGGAATATTCTCCAGGATAGATCATATCTTGGGTCACAAATCAATTCTTGATAAATTTAAGAAAATTGAAATTGTATCAAGTATCATTTCTGACCACAACACTATGAGACTAGTATCAATTACAGGAAAAGATCTGTAAAAAATAAAACACATGGAGGTTAAACAATACACTACTGAATAACCAAGGGATCACTGAAGAAATCAAAGAGGAAATCAAAAAATACCTAGAAACAAATGACAATGAAAACACGATGACCCAAGACCTATGAGATGCAGCAAAAGCAGTTCTAAGAGGGAAGTTTATAGCAATACAATCCTCCCTCAAGAAACAAGAAACATCTCAAAGAAATAACCTAACCTTACACATAAAGCAATAAGAGAAAGAAAAACAAACAAAAAAAAAACCCCATGGTCAGCAGAAGGAAAGAAATCATAAAAATCAGATCAGAAATAAATGAAAAAGAAATGAAGGAAACGATAGCAAAGATCAATAAAACTAAACGCTGGCTCTTTGAGAAGATAAACAAAATTGATAAACCATCAGCCAGACTCATCAAGAAAAAAAGGGAGAAGACTCAAATCAATAGATTTAGAAATGAGAATGAAGTAACAACTGACACTGCAGAAATACAAAGGATCATGAGAGATTATCACAAGCAACTATATGCCAATAAAATGGACAACCTGGAAGAAATGGACAAATTCTTAGAAATGCATAACCTTCTGAGACCGAACCAGGAAGAAATAGAAAGTATAAACAGGGGCTTCCCTGGTGGCACAGTGGTTGAGAGTCTGCCTGCCGATGCAGGGGACACAGGTTCGTGCCCCAGTCTGGGAGGATCCCATATGCCATGGAGCGGCTGGGCCCATGAACCATGGCCGCTGAACCTGCGCGTCTGGAGCCTGTGCTCCGCAACGGGAGAGGCCACAACAGTGATAGGCTCACGTGCCGCAAAATAAATAAATAAATAAATAAGTATATATATATATATATATATATACAGACCAATCACAAGCACTGCAATGGAGACTATGATTAAAAATCTTCCAACAAACAAAAGCCCAGGACCAGATGGCTTCACAGGTGAGTTCCATCAAACATTTGGGGAAGAGCTAACACCTATCTTTCTCAAACTTTTCTAAAATATAGCAGAGGGAGGAACACTCCCAAACTCATTCTACAAGGCCACAATCACCCTGATACCAAAACCAGATAAAGATGTCATAAAGAAAGAAAACTACAGTCCAATATCACTGATGAACATAGATGCAAAAATCCTCAACAAAATACTAGAAAACAGGGCTTCCCTGGTGGCGCAGTGGTTGAGAGTCCGCCTGCCGATGCAGGGGACATGGGTTCGTGCCCCAGTTTGGGAAGATCCCACGTGCCGTGGAACGGCTGTGCCTGTGAGCCATGGCCGCTGAGCCTGCGCGTCCGGAGCCTGTGCTCCGCAACGGGAGAGGCCACAACAGTGAGAGGCCCGCGTACAGCAAAAAAAAAAAAAAAAAAAAAATACTAGAAAACAGAATCCAACAGCACATTAAAAGGATCATACACCATGATCACGTGGGGTTTATCACAGGAATGCAAGGATTCTTCAATATATTCAAATCAATCAATGTGATAAACCATACTAACAAATTGAAGGAGCAAAATCCTATGATCAACTCAATAAATAGATGCAGAAAAAGCTTTGGACAAAATTCAACACCCATTTATGAAAAAAACCCTCCAGAAAGTAGGCACAGAGAGAACTTTCCTCAATGTAGTAAAGGCTATATATGACAATCCCACAGACAACATCATTCTCAATTGTAAAAAACTGAAACCATTTCTTCTAAGACAGGAACAAGACAAGGTTGTCGACTCTCACCACTATTATTCAACATAGTTTTGGAAGTTTTAGTCACAGCAATCAGAGAAGAAAAAGAAATCAAAGGAATCCAAATTGGAAAAGAAGAAGTAAAGCTATCACTGTTTGCAGATGATATAATAATATACATAGAGAATCCTATAGATGCTACCAGAAAACTACCTGAGCTAATCAATGAATTTGGTAAAGTAGAAGGATACAAAATTAATGCACAGAAATCTCTTGCATTCCTACACACTAACAGCAAAAAATCTGAAAGAGAAATTAAGGAAACACTCCCATTTGCCATTGCAACAAAAAGAATAAAATACCTAGGGATAAACCTACCTAAGTAGACAAAAGACCCGTATGCAGAAAACTATAAGACTCTGGTGAAAGAAATTTAAGATAATACAAACAGATGGAGAGACATACCATGTTCTTGGATTGGAAGAATCAACATTGTGAAAATGACTATATTACCCAAAACAATCTACAGATTCAGTGCAATCCCTAACAAACTACCAATGGCATTTTTCACAGAACTAGAACAAAAAACTGCACAATTTGTACGGAAAAGCAAAAGACCACAAATAACCAAAGCAATCTTGAGAAGGAAAAACGGAGCTCCAGGAATCAGGCTCCTGGACTTCAGACTATACTACAAAGCTACAGTAATGGCTTTGGTGTGATTTCTGCAGCGTTTTATGCATAATGGCATGAGCTGATATTGCCATGGGTGACGATTTATGGGAACAGTTTCATTTTCACCCTACGGTTTCCTCTCTTTCCAATTATTCACAACATAGTAAACCACATTAAACTTAAATGTCACAAAATAGAAGGACGCATCTATGGCAGGGTTTTCCACCTGGACACTTGACATTTTCAGCCAGATAATTCTTTGTTGTGGAGGCTATCCTTTGAAGTATGGGATGTCGAGTTGCATCCCTGGCCAGTTCCAAGTTTCAGCAATCAAAAATGTCTCCAGACATTGCCAAATGTCCCCTAGGGGGTAAACTCGCTCCCCATTAAGAACCACTGCCCTGGGGGAGCTCCTTTCTGGAGGCAGCTATGGTCACCCAGCCAGGAGCATTAAGTTCAAGGGCAAAATACTGCTTGAGGGTCATGGGCGTGAGCTCCAGGGTCAGCCAGACCCAGGCTGGAGTCAGCAGCTGTGTACTTTGGGTGCATAGGTCCAGCTCCTCTTCTGTGTAGCGTGGGGATATTGCAGTTCCTACTTCATGGAGTGGTTGTAAAAATCACAGGAGATCAAATACAGGTAGGCCTCATCCAAAGGTAGTTATCAATATGATTAGCTAGTTTTCCTCACAATAAAACAGATATTTTTTTTAGATTGTGTGTCTCGGGAGAATATTTGCAGGGGCACGGGGAGTGTTTGCTTGTTTGTTTTTCCTTTTCTTTTTTAAATCGATTCCATGCTTTAGAAGAAAGAAAGCAAAGAAAACTTCTCTGAGGGTAATTTTTGTGTTTAGACCTCCTTGAGTTTCCCCTCTTCAAAGAGAGCCACTCCTTCTCGCCTAGAAGGGAGTGGCCAGTGGAGACAAAAGTCAAACGACCGTCAGGTTAGCTGAAAGCTTGGAGAGGCTGTGCTGGGACAGAGATGGTGGGCCGCCCTTCCGGAACCTGAGCTTCCCGCGCACACGCTCTCGGGGTGGCCGGCAGACTGGCGCTCCCCTGGGTTCTGTGGGTGGTCACCCCGCTGGTCGCGGGCTCTTTCTGTGTGGACTCTGCTGGGGATTCCTGGGGCTGCCTGTGACCTACATGGTCCTCATGCAAGAGAAGGGCCTTCAAGGTGGCGAATTTGCTTTGAATAACTAATCTTTCTTTCATACGAGTTTGCTCCAAAATGTCAACTTTAGCTTTGCTTCCCTCTCCCCGTTTTTTAAAAATTATGCTCTGTCAATCTCCACAACCCTCAACAAGACAGATGAAAATACCCAGTGGCACCAATCAGGAACTTTGGGGCTTTCCAAGATGACATGGAAATCTGGGAAACCGGACGTGGCGACCGCACTCTAATTTTATAACCCAACTTTATTGCCAGCACAGAGGCAATAAAGAGAAATAATAAACGAAACAACATGCGGCGCTCAGGAGGCAGCAGCCTGGCTGAATCTGTCCAAGACGTTTAACCTTTACGTGCAGCAGCTTCACCTGTCCAGGGAAGGGAATGCTGACCCTTCCCCAAAAGCGGGTTCCAGGTGGCTTCATAAAAAGGTACATCAAATACTGCATCTCTGGTGAGACTGTGTACAAGGTAGCGGCGTTGTGATGGAGCATCAGGAATGGGAAGGCAAATGAAAACAGGATGGATTCTCACAATTGTGACCCAGTGAGCCAAAATATTAAAACATGAAATGAAGGCAAATTACTCAGGATGTGTGTTAACTCACAGCACAACTGTTCTAAGTAAATTGATTTTCAAATACTTAGTATTTTTAATTTAAGTTTTTGTTTCATTAAGTTTTTGCAGGAAAGAGGAAAGATCCATTATCTCCTCATATAAAATCCTTAAAGAAGAACATTTTGTAAATTAGATTTCCATCTCTGAGTTTGGGTTTCTGATTCATGGAATTATATGAATCACAAGAAGACTAACAATTTAAGGTCTCAGTACATAAGAACAATTAGCATTCTGTTGATTTTTCTGTTTTTCAGTGTCCAGAATTATTCTTTTAACTAAGAGGTTCTGCCTACATTAAAACTATTTACATCCACACGTTGATAATAACTGTAATCCCCTAAGGGAGTATGATAAGTATGGACTCAAGAGATAGGAAACCCGTGTTATTAGTTTCATCTTTTTTAATTACAAAGAATCCTCATAGTGTAGACACTCGCTAACTATTAAATAAATGATTCCAAATTGGAATCAGTGAACAACAGAAAATTTAGACAAAAATTAGATAGGAATACATGCACATGTGTGTGTATATATATATGTGTGTGTGTGTGTGTGTGTGTGTATATATATATATATATATATATATATATATATATATGAATGTTCTTGAAAAGCTAATTTAATAGACATAACTGAAATACGTTCTCAAAAGTGTTCAACAGTAAGTAATAGTCTGCAAGAGAGAGTAAATGTCAAAAGACCAAAGTATAGTCAATGACTTCTGCAGAGTGGAAGTCTGCATTCCCATTGTTAATTTCTACCTGTTGGTACTACCTCATTCTTGTTAGAGATATGGTGGAGTGACCTACAGTGACTATGGAACTCAGGGTCTGAGACAGGCTGAATTATCTCCCGTGGTTCTTAACCAATTACCAGGGGAAGAACTGTGTGGACACTGTTTACCTCTGACTTTAAGTCAGTCATCCTGCCTTTGTCCTCAGGCTCCTCACCTTTGGAAAGGAGAATAAGGCCCCATGGCCAATAAGAACCATTTATAAAACATAAATGAAATAAAGAAAACCCAATTCACATTGCGACTAGGGATAGCCACATGGAATCCTCATAAGAAGTTTGCTCCAGAGCAAGAACGCTCCGTTCTCACTATCATTTTTCCAAAGAAGTTTTTCTCTTTTGTTTTGGGGTTTTCTTAAGCACTCATTTATAAACTCATTTTGTGACACACAGAAAAGAAGCCAAACCGGAGGTGACCCTACCAACCCAGAGACCTGAGACCAACACAGTTTTTCTTTTCAGAAACTTTAATTATGAAGAAAGCCCATGAATCTTGATTTCTTTTATTTAGAAACAACGCCCATATTTGTCTCAGAATGGAATCAGTTCTCAAAACCAAGATGACACAGAAGCCAGGACTGAGGTCTTTCAGCAGCTCTGGAGTTAGTAGTCTGCTGTTTTTGATTTGTGGCCTAAGGCATTAGCCTCCAAAGGTAGCTGAGGATTTTTTAAACACAGTGAGCTGTGTTTTCATGGCAAGTCCCTGAGGAAATGATCCTAAGAAAGATATGTCTGAGGTCCCTCCTGAATAGCCACTGGACACTGGGCACGTCTCTGGCCTCCCCTGGGGACTGGTAAAACCCTCATGTCAGCCATGGTTGAAGAACCCGGCCTTCTGCAGACAGAATGCCTGGCCCCCCAAGGTCTGGCTATTCTTTCTTGTCCTCATACGATCCTTAAACAACTACTGCTCCTTAACCAACTATCCCAAGTCTTAGTGGCTTACAACAACCGTTTTATTGCATCACATGATTTTATGGGTAAGGTTTTATTGCCAGGAATTTGTGCAGGGCTCAGAAGATCGATTCTTCAGTCTCATGAAGCAGCCACGAAGGTCACTCAATGGTATTCAGCTGGCAGACGGCTTTACTGTCGTGCCCTGCACCTTGGCAGGGATGGTTGGAAGGCTGTGCTCACCTGGGACTGTCACCCCTATGGCCCCTGTGGGCTGGAACTAAAGAAAGCTGGACTCCCTGCATGGCAGCTCAGGCCTCCAAGAACGCTTTTTATGTATTGCTTTTTATGACCCAGCCTCAGAAGTCTCATAGCATCGCTCTACTACATTCTATTGGCCAAAAGAGTCACAAACATGCCGAGATTCAAGGGACGGGGACACAGATCCCACCTCTCTGTGTGAGGTATGCCCAAAACCTACAGGAGGCCTCTTCTGCTATTCCTGAGAGCTGCTTCCTCAGAATTCTGGTTTCTCTGGTCTTCTCAGTACCTAGAGAGTCTAGGACTACTCACCCTCTGTCCCACCTTAGAGGACGTCTTATGGGAGTGTGCTCACCTCCCACCCAAGCATTAACTGTAACAGCAGGTATGTGTCACCAGTGACATGGGCCAGGCTCTTCTTCAGAAGGGCAATTTGACAAAACTTGTTCAAACCACTCCAGACATATGTTAATGAAATGAGTCTTCTTTATTAACTTCAATGACTTCCCATCACACACAGAATAAAATTTAAACTCCTTACTGCGGACTCTAAAGGCCCTAGCTGGCCTGAACCTGCCACTTCTCCAAGCCTTCATTTCTCTTCAAGCTCTTCCTCAATTGTCTTCTCCAGTCACACTGGCCTTTCTTTTCTCCACCTCACCAGGCTCATTCTCCCCTCAGGGTCTTTGTACTTTCTGTTGCCTCTGCTGAGAATGTCTGCCTCCCACTCTTCATGTGGCTGTCCCCTTTGAATCTTTTAGGTCCATCCTACATGTCATGAATTCAGGCCTTTCCCCACCAGCTATTTTACTCCTCACTCATCACTCTAGTCTATTGACTTCACACAGACATCTAAGATTATCTCATTAATTAATGTTAATCTACATAAGACTGGATTGCCTATATTTGTTACACCCAGCTCAGTTCCTGACACTTGGACAGCACTTAACTAGTAGTGGTTGAGTGAATAAAGGAAAGAATAAATGAATTGTATTCCCCTGACTGACTTCTCAACTCCAATGGCAGGACACAGACTCCTTTGGGCTCAGTGTGAGATTCTGCACAAATGGATCAGAGCCCTCCACCTCCAAAATCACTTGTAGGGAATTGGTCATCCCATCTCACCCTTCCTGCGATGCCTGGACTCAGATATCCAAGCGATTTGGTAATGCCTTTCGGTGGTCCCACAGGAACAAGATGCAAATGCAGTCCCAGGAAAAGTCTGGGCATCCAATAGCACTCCCAGGTGAATATGCACCGTAATCTAATAGTGAATCTGGTCTTTGCTGAGAACCTGTGCACCAAATTTGTCAATGGGTCCCTATCGCCAAGAGGGCTGGTTAAACTGCTCAGTGGTAACAAGAGGCAGTAGAGCAGAGCTGGCTTCTGTTCACACCTGCTCCTCAAACTTACTCCAACTAGGAAAGTCATTTAACTTCCCTGTTTTTCAGTTTTCTCAGCTATACATTGGTGTTGACAATAACAATAATAATAATAGGAGAATTAAAACACATGTAAAAGTCTTAGAACATTTTGTGGCACCTGGGATGTGATCAATAAGTATCAACTGATTATTAACCTGATTTTCAAAGCCCTTCACAACCAAGCCCCTATCCTACACTGATAAAAATCTTCTCTCCTTCGCTCAATTTAGCTGACACTTTGCCCAAACTAGACTGGTCTTCTCGCTGCCTGAGAAGGCCCCATGTGGGTCCCAACATCTATGCTTTTGCCCCTGCTGGGAATATGCCTCCTGCATACCTAGGGCTGACTCCTCTGGCCATTCCACATTTCCAAATCCCACCTTTGTTTTCTCCCTGAACTAGCTCAAACTCCAACCCCTCAGGACGGGAAAGGGTTCTGTCCTTCCTGCAAAGCATGATATGTACAAGTCTTTGTTTGATTAATCACGTGGCACGCGTTGGTTTCAAATTATTTAAATCTTTTATTGCCATTCAGATTTTTAGATGATGAGGTCCCACCTCCTTGGCTAGACTAAGTCTCCTTGAGAACATTGCTACTGGACCCGCTAGAGGGTGGACACTTGGACCATCATCCTGGAATTGCCACGATTGCTACCTGGGATTAGTCCAGTAGGTTTTAGGCACAACTGGACTAATAGCTTTAGTAAAACTTAAGGTCGATTAAAAATTTCAAGTCCAATCAGAAGAGATTGTCTTCGAATAACAGGTTCATGTTGACAGCTCCAAAGACCCCAAAATCTATCTTTAAATAGCCAGCCTCCCAGAATTCATCCTCAGAGTGGGGAATATATATTATATTTACTGTCAATTTCTTGACTCAAGGATTTCCACTTATCTGATTTTAAAAATTAAAGCTAAAAGGGTTCATGTGATTTGATGAAGCAAAGAATTCATACCACCCAACAGTCTGAGCCTATAAAAAGAAATACTTATAATCCCCAAGTGAAGATTCAACAGCTGGACAGCCAGCTGCCAACTCAAGAAAGAAGTGCTAACTTGGGGAATGACTGGGAGACCACAGCCATGCAGAGGCTTCTCTGTTGAGGGAGTATTCTCTGTGTCTTGAGGACACAGAGGCTTAATAGGTAACAGGAGTGTGGTTGGAATATTCTGAGGCAAAACGTGGTTGGTGGAATTGGGCAACTGCCTTAGCATATAACTGGTGGTGTTTTTTGTTTTTTGATTTTCATAAATGTTTTTAAGATTTTAGAACTGCTGCTAAACTCAGTGCCCTCTTCCTTTGAGCATCACTTGCCCAGCAGCACAACTTACTCTAAGGCATCCCTGGAAGATGCTGGGAGCCGTGTTGTGTAGATACCCTGCACATCAAATTCATCAAAACTTTCTGAATACCCATGGATAATTAGGACAGTCTTCTGTTCTTATACTTAAGTATCTTTCAGGGCCTCTAATATACTTCTTTTTCAATACCTTTAGGTAAGGATTAAAATTATTTTGAAAATGTCAGTGTCTGAGCTTCTGCCTCCATCATCAGCAAGTTTTTAATTCTGTAGTGGATATCTGCAATTTTTTCCAATCCAAAAATGCTAATGGGCACATACAAAAACAATCTGCAAGTCTTGTCTTTAGTCAAAGGACCAGAAAAGGGGCAGCCCACAAAGACAGAACTTTTAGACAACAATGGCTCTCCTCCAGCCAACACCACAGAAAAAACTGAGACCCCCTAACACCTCTGCCAGCAAAGGCTGAATAGCCTAGACTTCCATCCCCACCAAACTGTAACAAGGTGTCCAACTTTGTCACCAGGGGGGTGTCAGAGAAGGCCAAGAGGGGAGCCCAGACTTTCAACCTACTGGGCTGTAACAAGCCCCTCTCCTACACCCCCATACCACCTACCCCGTCAGTGGAGGGAGCCTGGACTTCAGCCCCCACCAGCAGTAACCCTCCTCACTGGGGTGGTATCTGGAGGCCCAATGGAGAGTCAGGGCTTTCACCACCGCTCAGCAGTTACAACGTCATGGCCCCAACGGTCAGTGGAGGCTATGTGGGGAGCAGTAACAAGGCAACACTCCCCAGCTAGGGTGGTATCAGTGGAAGCCTAGTGGGGAGCCTAAAGTTTGAAATTTAAATATAGTTCATCCTGCCAGAGACTCCGTGGCCTCTGCTGGTGAGCACATAGGCCTGATGATGGGGGAGCGTAGGTGATAGCCTTACTACTAGGCCATAGGACTATTTTCTCAGTGTGAGCCTGTCCCATTGTCTTACAAGATCTCATTCATGTGGCTGGAACAGCCCTAAACTATAGCCACAACTTCAAAAACAACTCCAATTGTAACCTGGATTTTAAGACCTATCCCTTCTGGGGAGGTGATTATCAGGGTCTCAGTCTCCTACTTCTCCTGCTGAGTCATCTATTTACCAAATCCAAAACCAATGCCTATTCATGCCCATGGAGTTGGGATTTTATTTTGTGTGATGGAAACCACTGGAGGGTTTTAAGTGGAGGCTGTTAAATATGATTTATGGTTTTTAAATTTCTCCCTTTTAAGAGCACTGTGGATAATGGATTTGGGAGAAGGAAGAGAGATAAGCAAGAGCAGTAATCAGGTGATAGACAAGGGAGGCTTGAACAAGGGTGACAGAAACAGTGGGGAGGGATCAGATGTGAGGCATGTTTGTATGGTAGAGCCAGAAGGACTTGCTGCTGGATTGAATAAGGGGTGTGAGTGAGAGTGAGGAAACAAGTGTTTCTAGTCAAAGCAGCTGGGTGGATGGTGGTACTGTTAACTAAGCTGAGAAAGGTTGAGGTAGGAGAGGGACTGGAGGTGAGGAAGGAATTGTGTTTTAAGCATATTAGGGCTGAAATTTCTATTAAACATGGATCCTTTCACAGAAATTAAACAGATGAGTTGGGAGCACTCTCACCTTCCCACCATCTAATCTAGAATCCAGAAGCATCTGTACACACCTCCCTGTCACTTCCCATGGCCATGGAGGAAGCTCCAGATGTCAAAGGCCAATCCCTCCATTTCCATTCTTTCCCTTATCTCTTTTCACCTACTCGGGACTCGCCTTGTGAAAAAGCTCTCGTCTCTCCATCTTTAGAACACTACCCTCTCTTAGTTTTACTCTAACCCCCGTGGCCATCTTTCTCAGTCTATTTTGTTGACCTCCTCTACTGGATCTCTAAATGTCGGAGAGCTGGACTCCCTTCTCTTACCCATGCATACCCTCATCTGGTGATATCATCCAGTTTTGTAATTTCAAATGTCACTTATACCCTGATGACTCTCGAGTCTTTATCTCTATCCCCAACCCTTCCTCTAAACTCCAGACTCATACATCCAGCTGCCTCTTTGACATCTCTCCTCTGATGATTTGGGGAAGAAGAAGGAAGTGGAAGAGATTTGAAGCAAGACGGAATATATGAAACTGATGACTCTGGGAGAGACAAGCTCACTAGAGCTTGGGAGCACGGTGAAACATGGTGTCCATTTGATGTTTCAAGTGAAGCCAATCATCCCTACTTTGTAATTTTCTCCAGTGGCTCAGGTATAGGAACACAGGAGGCATATGATTGGGTTCAACCAAGCCTGCGGTTTTCAAGCTTGTTATGATTACTGCATGAAAAATCTTGCAAAGCCTAGTAGCTTAAAAGGACAATGATTTTTTTGTGTTTCACAGTCAGGAATTCAAGCAGGGCTCAGACGGATGATTCTTCTGCTCCTCAGGGCATGACAGAGGTCATGGTACTCAGCTGGCAAATAGGTTGGTCTGGAGCATCCATGACCACTTCACTCACATGTCTGGCACCTTGGTGGGGGTATCTGGAAGGCTGGGTCTACAGGGACTGCTGATTCAAGAGCCATAGGTGGTCTTTCCAGCATGGAAGTTTTAGGGTAATTGGACTCCTTATTTGGTTGGCTGGCTTCCTCAGAGTGAGGATCCCAAAAGAACCATGGGGCAGCTGCATGGCCATTTCTAAGCTACTTTTGGAATTTACTCAGTATTTCTACTGCATCCTTTTAGTTACAATCAAGTCATGAGCCAGTCTAGATTCAAGGGCAAGGGATTAGATTCCAGCTCTCAACTGGCAATCACAAGGTCACATTACAGGAGAGCATGTGGAAGGGCTATTTGGATTGAAAAATACAATCTGCCTCTCAGAGCATTCCAAAGAGATGCTCTCACAGAGCAAGGGAATGACTACACATCTAACCATGAAATCTAAGTGGGTAGTGAGTTAAGTAAAGCCTGTGGGCAGACTTTAGGTAGAAGGTATATGGTGTGATGGATTAGAAGTCTTGTGAGAAGGAGGTATGTTAGCAGCAAGAAGACTAGAACAATAGGGAATGCTTGTCAGAGAACGGGATGTTTGAAAATGAGATTTGGACAAAACAGCTTCTGCAAAGGACAAGACCCAGGGTGTGACCTTGGGAGTGGATGGTTAAAGTGGAGGTAAAGAAAGGCTCATTAGCAGTGAAGTGTCAAGGACAAATGGTCAGATGAGTCATCTATGTGGATATTGAAGTCCCTGAGAAAGAGCATGAGCTGAGGTGAAAGAGAAGATTATGGGCCCCCATCGGTACGCAGGAGGAACCAACCAGAAGGCCAGTACCAGGAATCCCAACATCACTGTAAGGAGGAACCAGAGGAGACATAACTGCAAGGCTTGATCTTCAAAGCAGCAGGGATTTTGGCAGGAAGAGGGACAGAGACATCCGAGAGGCAGAAACAGGGAATAAGGAGGCCACAAGCTCCATCTCTTGCCCCGAGGGCCCAGAATATAGGAGAAAAGCTGCCCCAGCACAGCAAGTATGACACCCAGCACTCTGTGGCAAGCAGGCACCCCCAAAGGCCAGATGCCAGGACAGCATTCGGAGGTGACTGGGGATGTGAGGGGGATCAGATCATCCCAGACCAAGAGTCCCCCAGAGTGTCGGGGAGAGAAGGCTTGGGGCCTTGGAGGCTGAGCATGACTGAGGAGGCTGCGGTGCCCGAGGTAAACAGAATATGAGGCCTGTCGTGGGTCTGGGAGGAAGATGAGAAAATCAAACTTGTGACCCAGAACGCTTTCCTCTGAGGAACTGCTCTCAAGAAGGCTTTTGCCCAAGGCCACACAGGAGTGGTGAGTACAGTGGGTGTGATCAGGTGGGGGTCGCCCCCTTAGGCTTCACTCCTGGGAGGAAGGCAGAGCTTCTGAGCTGTTCCCCACTCCCTGCCCCATTCTCTCTTCTTCCCTGAGAAGAGTCATCCCTCCCTTACGGTGAGGAAGTCCCAGGACTCGGGGCACCTCGGATACAGCTCTGGGTAGGGGAACAAGCCCAGGGGAACAGCCAGCAGCTTCCATTCAGTTGCAGCTGGTTTGCTCTCAAAACATCCAAAAGCAAACATGTCATGCTTCAGGGAGGATTGATTTCATTCTTAAGATGCTCCTTTCTAATCTGTACTAGAGATTCATGCTCCTTCATTAATGTGATGTTGGCCATATTTCTTACATCATAATAAGCCTGGCATAATTTTGCTAGGGGAATATGCCATCCCTGCCCTGGTTATATCGCAAAGTGTCCTCATATTAACTGTCTGTTCATTCATTCAACAAATGCTTAATGAGTACCTGCTCTGTGCGGGCCATGTCCTGAGCACTAGGGGTGCTGCAGTGAACAAAATGGGAATTAGAAAAAAAAAAAAAAAGACTAAAAGTTTTGCCCTGGTGGAGTTTATATTCTAATGGGGGAAGATGAAAAGTTCTACAAAATACAACAAAATAGCAAGGAAAATAGCATGTTAGCAGGTAACAAGTGCTAAGGAGAAAAACAATGCTGAGTGGGTGACTGGGTCAGGAATATTGGTGTGGGGAGCAGGGTGGTTAGGGGAGACCTTAGAGAGGAGGAGACCTTTGAGCAAAGCCTGAAGGATAGGCCCAAACCACTTCTGTGGAACCCCTTGGTTTCTCTCCTGGCTACACCCAAGGGGAGAAGAAGCATCCACATCCACCCAGCACCTCTTGCCTCCTGGAAGGTCGTGAGTAGAGCAGCAAGTACAGTGCCCTGCCTTCAATATTATGGAATCACCCCCTCCGACTTTCCTCCCACCCCAGGGTCCTGCTTCTCCCACTTGCGCCACTTTCCACCAGCCAGCCTCCTCCACTTGTCCACGTCATTCTCCACCCCTGGGCCCACGACGCGGCACTTATAACTGATGTCTGAACGCAGGGTCTATGCAAGGACAGAGAGGGGCAATCCTTCCTCCTCAAGGCCTAAACGTGGAGTGTGCTGAGTCCTCTCCATTTGCAGCGACCTCCTCCTGCTTGCTGGACCTTCCTGCAGAAGTTCCTTCTATTACTAGCATCCATTTTCTCATGTTTTTTCAGTGTCTCTCATCTTCCCTGCTTTTCCCTCCTCTATTTGCTTTTCCCTTCTCTCTGTCTCTCTGTCTCTCACAGACAATTGCTTCTTGTTGGCATAAGGGGGACAGGATGGTGACAAATACTGATCTCAATCGCTAACTCCCTTTCTGACATGCTGGCTAAGTCATTTCAACCTCCTTCCGCTCCACACAGCTGGAAAGATGCAAGGATGAGCAACCCTTCACTACACAGCAGAAGTAACATCAGTTCCAAGCAGAACCCTCTTGGATTAATATATTTTACCAAAAGGAAAGACCTTCAGTTGCCAAAAAGAGCATCTTGTGTCAATCACTGCCATGAAGGGGCTGCCTCATGCAAAGCTGGACTAAATCTTTAGGGAGAAGGAAGATCACCAGACAGAAATGAGAACATGTCAGAGGGAGCAGGAACAGCTTTTAGGGGGCCGAGCTGAAATAAAGATAGAGTGTATGCAAGAGGGAAAGAGGGAGAAGCAAAATAGCCATGGGAGCAAAAAGAAGGAAAGATGAGAGACATTGAAAAACACAAGAAAATGGAAGGTAATAACAGACAGAAGCTGACGAAAAAAGCTAAAAGAAAGTTGGGAAATATGCACATAACAGTTCTTTGTCTTCAGCAACTGAAATATGTAACATGCAGAGCAAACCACGCCCTTACTAGCTGCTACCAGTAACGTAGTTCACAGAAGAGAGTTTCCTAGTTGGGCTCATTTATTTAGTAGTTCAATTTCAATCCCAAAGAAATATGTTTAGGTAAACAATGAAAAGTGCAGAACAGAGGCTATAGCATGCTACCAGCTACAATCTTTAGCACATATAAAGACACATATATTCACACACACACGCACATATGTCTGTGTGGGAGTCATCTCTTGGAGGAGATAAAAGCAACTGATAACGGAGGTTGGTTAGGGGACAGGGTTAGGAGAGCTTTTCATTGTATACCCTTTTAAACAGTGCATTTTTTATAGTATACTAATTACCTATTAAATCAATTATACTTCAATTTAAAAAATAGAGATAGAGGAAAAGTATAGATAAAATATTTTAAGCCCTTGAAAAAACTCATGAATATTTTCTGAGCTTCATACAAAGATTAAAATGTGTGTGTGTGTGTGTGTGTGTGTGTGTGTGTGTGTGTGTTGGGGGGGGTGGAATCTACAAAGTAAATCTCATTCAAAAGCCTACATCCCTCACATTATCTCCACATCTCAACAGAACGAGCCACAAGATGAGAGAGTATGATACCACAAATGGATCAACCCCAGCCTCCTTCCTTTGATCTTCTTGGGGGCAAATCTTGGCTTGCATTCTATAAAATAAAATGATCTGCTCAAATGTGAATTTACTCAGGGTTTGGGCATGTCCTCTGGAATAATAACTCATTCACTGTCTACAAAAATTATCTGTAGAAAGTACCACTGTGCCTAGTTTTTTCATAGTAACTAATTGTGGTTTCTTTTCATGTCTAAGCATCGTAAGAGTTAAAATGCCCTAAACTCTGCATTTCTATAACCATTTAAGTGGATTATGATCCAGACAGTGGCCAGTGACTCCTTGTCCATCCCTATATCTCTATTTCTTGCTAGAGGCCTTAGGTCTATTCCTCAAAACTAGCATTTTCTTTTCATTCCCCACTAAACATGGCTTTGCATGCTCAGGAGTGAATGGAGAATTATAATGTAGTGAAACTCTCTCCTTAGTAGATTGATTCAAGCTAAGGGAGAAAATAAGTAAGACTTTTGCCTCTGCACTAACCTGGAGTAGCTTGTTACTCATCCAGACGGTGGACAAACCACGGACACAAAGGGCAGGCGACGCACTGAGTTGAGACAAGCCTTTACAATGAGGAAAATCACTAAATGCAAAATTGTGTCAATCAACAACATGGAAACAGACTTTAAATACATGGTGTGCAAAAGCACACAAAGGAGGGCTGGTCCTTGCTTTAGGTTTTCTTCCCACCATTACTATTTTTGGTAAGCAATGATTCACATGATTTCTGGAAGGTTTTTACTTGGCTGAAGTGTCAGACAGATGGTCCCAGGATGTTTCACCAAGGGTGCCCCTGGGAACACAGGCTCCCTGAATCGTCCAGTGGGTGTCCCAGACAATATTCATGGGAATCTTGCAGCCCTTCCTTGGAGGGGACTTGGCCACTTTCCACCCTTGAAGATTCCTTTTCTTCAAGCACATGTGCAAGACACCAGAGTTGCTTAACTTAAGCAATGGTAATTTACCCCAAATCCCAGGCAAGGCAGTCCGTGTAGCCAAGAACCATAGATGCAAAATGATCCCTTAGCATCATATAAATGGGAAATGCCAGCCACCCCACGGCCCCCAGGGTGAGTGTTCAGTGAGGGATTCAGAAAAGAAAACCAATTAGTACAAGAGTTTCCCTTTACCTCAGACACAGGTTCTCAGATAATTTTGTGTCAGCAATCACAGATGGACCAATACCCACCACCTACCCGCTATTAGTCCCCTGTTACTCTGCTGAAGTTAGGCCACCTCCCCAGTCAGGCTCTTTTTAAACTCTCACCTGGATTATTGCATCACCGTTCAAACTGGTCCACTGGCCTGGACTATGTCTGCAATCTAACATGCTCTCCAAATACTTAATAGGGCCACTTTAGCCAGGTCACCCCCAGTATGCAGCCTTTCTATAAATCCTTCCCTGGCACTTAGCCTCCAATCACCCTTTCCAGAGTCATCTCTACATCTCCCTCAAGATACAAACTTTTTTTTTTTTTAAATGACCTCTCTCCTCTTTGACCCCTGACCATTTATTGTATGTGCCATTTATCTGGTAACTAATCCAATATTACCTTGTGCCAGCTTTTATATTTTTTATTAGCCATTTTAAAAATTGAAGTAGAGTTAATTTACAGTGTTGGGTTGGTTTTAAGTGTTCAACAAAGTGATTCATTTATACATATATAAGTATCTATTCTTTTTCAGATTATTTTCCATTATAGGTTATTACAAGATATCAAATATAGTCCCCTGTGCTATACAATATATGTCCTTGTTGGTTATCTATTTCATATATAGTAGTGTGTATATGTTAATCCCAAATTCCTAATTTATCTCCCTCCCCCCGACTATCCACTTTGGTAACCATAAGTTTGTTTTCTATGCCTGTGAGTCTATTTCTGTTTTGTAAATAAGTTCAATCGTTTCATTTTATTTAGATTCCACATATAAGTGATATCATATGGTATTTGTTTTTGTCTGACTTCACTTAGTATGATATTCTCTAGGTCCATCCATGTTGCTGCAGATGGCAATATTTCATTCTTTTTATGGCTAATATTCCATTGTAGATATATATACCACATATTTATCTATTCATCTGCCGATGGACATTTAGGCTGCTTCCATGTCTTGGCTATTATAACTTGTGCTGCTATGAACATAGGGGTACGTGTATCTTTTCAAATTAGAGTTTTCTACAGATATATGCCCCCAGGAGTTGGATTACAGGATCATATGGTAATTCTATTTTTAGCTTTTTTTAAAAAACCCATACTGTTCTCCATAGTGGTTGTACAAATTTACATTCCCACCAACAGTGTAGGAGGATTCCCTTTTCTCCACACCCTCTCCAGCATTTATTATTTGTAGACATTTTATTGATGGCCATTCTGACTAGTGTGAGGTGATACCTCATTGTAGTTTTGGTTTGCATTTTTCTAGTAATTAGCAATATTGAAAATCTTTCCATGAGCCTGTTGGCAATCTGTATGTCTTCTTTGGAGAAATATCTATTTAGGTGTTCTGCCCATTTTCTGATTAGGTTGTTTGTTTTTTTATATTAAGCTGTATGAGCTGTTTGTATATTTTGGAAATTAATCTCTTGTTTGTAGCATCATTTGCAAATGTTTTCCCATAGATTATCTTTTTGTTTTGTTTATGGTTTCCTTTGCAGTGCAAAATCTTTTAAGTTTAATTAGGTCCCATTTCTTTATTTTTATTTCTACTACTTTAGGAGACAGGTCCAAAAAAGTATTTCTGCAATTTATGTCAAAAAGTGTACTGCCTATGTTTTCCTCTAGGAGTTTTACAGTATCCGGTCTTACACTAAGGTCTTTAATCCATTTTGAGTTTATTTTTGTATACGCTGTTAGAGAAATTCTAATTTTATTCTTTTACATGTAGCTATTCAGTTTTCCCAGCACCACTTACTGAAGAAACTGTCTTTTTTCCATTGTATATTCTTGCCTCCTTTGTCATAGATTAATTGACCGTAAGTGCATGAGTTTATTTCTGGGCTTTCTATCTTGTTCCATTGATCTACATATCTGTTTTTGTGCCAGAACCATACTGTTTTGATTATTGTAGCTTTGTAGTAAAGTCTGAAGTCAGGGAGCATGATTCCTCCGGCTCTGTTCCTCTTTCTCAAGGTTGTCTTGGCGACTTGGAGTCTTTTGTATTTCCATACAAATTTTAAGATGTTTTATTCTAGTTCTGTGGAAAATGCCATTTGATAGGGATTGCATTGAATCTGTAGATTGTCTTGCATAGTATGGTCATTTTAACAATATTGATTCTTCCAGTCCAAGAACACATATATCTTTCCATCTGTTTGTGTCGTCTTCAATTTCTTTCATCAGTGTCATAGTTTTCAGAGTACAGGTCTTTTGCCTCCTTAGGTAGGTTTATTCTGAGGTATTTTATTCTTTTTGATGTAACGGTAAACAGGATTGTTTCCTTAATTTCTCTTTCTGATATTTTGTTGTTAGTGTACAGAAATACAACAGATTTCTGTATATTAATTTTGTATCCAGCAACTTTACTGAATTCATTGATGAGATCTAATAGTTTTCTGGTAATGTCTTTAGGATTTTCTGTATATAGAATCATGTCATCTGCAAATAGTGACAGTTTTACTTCTTCTTTTCCAATTTGGATTCCTTTTATTTCTTTTTCTTCTCTGATTCCTGTGACTAGGATTTCCAAAACTATGTTGAATAAAAGTGTTGAGAGTGGGCATACTTGTCTTATTCCTGATCTTAGAGGAAATGCTTTCAGCTTTTCACCATTGAGTGTTATGTTAGCTGTGGGTTTGTCATATATGGTCTTTATTATGTTCAGGTATTTTCTCTCTATGATGTCCACTTTCTGAAGAGTTTTTATCATAAATGGATGTTGAACTTCATCAAAAGCTTTTTCTCCATCTATTGAGATGATCATATGGTTTTTGTTCTTCAATTTTTTAATGTAGTGTATCGCATTGATTGATTTGTAGATATTTTTGTGACATCTTTGACTGGTTTTGGTATGAGGTGATGGTGGCCTCATAGAATGAGTTCCTCTGCAATTTTTTGGAATAGTTTCAGAAGGATAGGTATTAACTCTTCTCTAAATGTTTGGTAGAATTCACCTGTGTAGTCATCTGGTCCTGGACTTTTGTTTGTTGGGTGTTTTTAAATTACTGATTCGGGCTTCCCTGGTGGTGCAGTGGTTGAGAGTCTGCCTGCCAATGCAGGGGACACGGGTTCATGCCCCGGTCTGGGAAGATCCCACATGCCACAGAGCGGCTGGGCCCGTGAGCAATGGCCGCTGAGCCTGCACATCTGGAGCCTGTGCTCCACAACGGGAGAGGCCACAACAGTGGCGTACCACAAAAAAAAAAAAAAATTACTGATTCAATTTCAGTACTGGTAATTGATCTGTTTACATTTTCTATTTCTTCCTGGTTCAGTCTTGGGAGATTGTACCTCTCTAAGAATTTGTCCATTTCTTCTAGGTTGTCCATTTTATTGGCGTGTAGTTGATCATAGTAGCCTCTTATGATCCTTTTTATTTCTGTGGTGTCAGTTGTAACTTCTGTTTCATTTCAAAGTTTATTGATTTGGGCACTCTCTCTTTTTTCTTGATGAGTCTGGCTAAAGGTTTATCAGTTTGGTTTACCTTTTCAAAGAACCAGCTTTTTAGTTTCATTGATCTTTTCTATTTTTTTTTCATTTCTATTTCATTTATTTCTGCTCTGATCTTTATGATTTCTTTCCTTCTACTAACTTTGGGTTTTGTTAGATCTTCTTTCTCTAGTTGCTTTAGGTGTAAGGTAGGGTTGTTTATTTGAGATTTTTTTTGCTTCCTGAAGTAAGCTTGTATCGCTATAAACTTCCCTCTTAGAACTGCTTTTGCTGCATCCCATAAGTTTTGGATCGTCATGTTTTCATTTGTCTCTAGGTATTTTTTGATTTCCTCTTTGATTTCTTCAGTGATCCATTGGTTGTTTAGTAGAATATTGTTTAACCTCCACATGTTTGTGGATTTGCAGTTTTTTCCTTGTAATTGATTTCTAGTCTCATAGCACTGAGGTCAGTAAAGATGCTTCATATGATTTCAGTTTTCTTAAATTTACCAAGGCTTGCTTTGTGGCCCAGCATGTGATCTATCCTGGAGAATGTTCCATGTGCACTTGACAAGAATGTGTATTCTGCTGCTTTTGGATGGAATGCTCTGTAAATATCAATTAAGTCCATCTGGTCCAATGTGTCATTTAAGGCCTGTGTTTCCTTATTGATTTCCTGTCTGGATGATCTGCCTATTAATGTAAGTGGGGTGTTAAAGTCCCCCACTATTATTGTGTTACTGTCCATTTCTCCTTTTATGTCTGTTAACATTTGCCTTGTATATTGAGTTGCTCCTATGTTGGGCACATACACATATACAATTTTTATATTGTCTTCTTGGATTGATCTTTTGATCATTATGTAGTGTCCTTCTTTGTCTCCTGTAACAGTCTTTATTTTAAAGTCTATTTTATCTGATATGAGTATTGCTACTCCAGCTTTCTTTTGATTTCCATTTGTGTGGAATAACTTTTTCCATCCCCTCACTTTCAGTCTGTTTGTGTCTCTATATCTGAAATGAGTCTCTTGTAGGCAGCATACATACAGGTCTTATTTTTGTATCCATTCAGCCAGTCTATGTCTTTTGGTTGGAGCATTTATTCTATTTACATTTAAGGTAATTATCGATATGTATGTTCTTATTGCCATTTTATTAATTGTTTTACACTTTTTTTTGTAGGTCTTTTTCCCCTCTTTCTTCTTTTATTCTCTTCCCTTGTGACTTGATGACTATCTTTAGTGTTATGTTTGGATTCCTTTTTATTTTTTGTGTGTATATCTATCACAGAATTTTGGTTTGCAGTTACCATGAGGTTTTTGTATAGCAGTCCCTCTCTCTCTCTCTCTCTCTCTCTCTCTCTCTCTCTCTCTCTCTCTATATATATATATATATATATATATATATATATATATATATATATATGCTTGTTTTAAGATGCTAATCTCTTAATATTAAATGCATTTCAGAAACCCTGCATTTGTACTCTCCTAACCTCATGACTACTGTTTTTCATATCATATTTTACATCTAAATGTTTTGTGTATCCCTTAACTGCTTATTGTGGATACAAATTATTTTACTGCTTTTGTCTTTTAGCCTCCCTACTAGCTTAGTGTGTGGATGATTTCCTACCTTTATTGTATGTTTGCCTTTACCAGTGAGCTTTTTCATTTTGTAATTTTCTTGTTTCTAGTTGTGGCCTTTTCTCTTCCACCTATAGAAGCTCCTTTAGCATTTGTTGTAAACCTGGTTTGGAGGTGCTGAATTCTTTTAGCTTTTTTTTTTTTTTTTTTTCTTGTTTGTAAAGCTTTTGATTTCTCCATCAAATCTGAACAAGAGCCTCACTGGGTAGAGTATTCTTGGTTACAGGTTTTTCTCTTTCTGTTGAAGTAGGCATAAGTGTTTGTGCACAGCATCCACAAAGGCTCCCACATGTTCTGGGTCCCTGTCAGGGTAAAGTCCATGGCCCAGGTTGGCAATGTAGCACTATGGCCCAAAGTCATTCAGCATCTGCTACACCAACCGCCCAAAATCCTCCTCACTTTAAATATATCTTGCCACTCCCTTCTGGCCTGCAGAGTTTCTGCTAAAAAAAGCATGTGATAGTCATTTGGGAGTTCCCTTGTATGTTAATTTTTGCTTTTCCCTTGTTGAGTTAATATTCTCTGTTTATCTTTAACTCTCTTTTTTATCTTTAATTTTTGTCATTTTGATTGCAATATGTCTCAGTGTGTTCCCCTTTGGGTTAATCTTGTATGGGACTCTGCACTTCCTGGACTTGGGTGACTGCTTCCTTTCCCAGGTTAGCAAACTTTTCAGCTATTATCTCCTCAAATATTTTCTCAGGCCCTTTCTCTCTATCTTTTCCTCCTGGGACCCCTACAATGCAAATATTGGTGTGCTCAATGGTGTCCCAGAGGTCTCTTAAACTGTCCTCATTTCTTCTCATTCTTTTTTCTTTTTTCTGTTCGGCAACAGTGATTTCCACTACTCTGTCTTCCAGCTCACTGATTCATTCTTCTGCCTCACTTAGTCTATTATTGATTCCTTGTAGTGTATTTCATAGTTGTTGTATTCTTCAACTTGGTTTGATTGTTCTTTATATTTGCTAATTCATTGTTTAAAATTTCTAATTTCTCCGTCTGTGCATTCATTCTCCTCCCGAGTTCTTTGATCATCTTTATGATCATTACTCTGAACTCCTTCTCATGTAGATTGCCTATCTCCACATCACTTATTTCTTCTTCTAGGGTTTTATCTTGTTCCTTCATCTGAAACATATTCCTCTGTTGCCTCATTTGGTCTAAATTGTTATTTGTATTTTTACATATCAGGTGGGTTAGTTACATTTCTCAACCTTGGAGGATTGGCCTTCTGTAGGAGATGTCCTATGTGTCCCAGCAGTGCACTCCCCTCTCATCACCCAAGAGCCAGGAGCCAGCTGATCCCAGGGTAGTGTCTGGCCTGCCTTTGCAGACTCAGTCTGCAGACTGTGGGACTGTGGTTTTCTTGCTTCTGGTGTCTGCCACCTGGTGGGTGAGACTGGTCTAGAGGCTTTTGCAGGCATCCTGGTAGGGGGAGCCAATGCCTTCCCCTGGTGGGTGGAGCTGGGTCTTGGCCCTCTGATGGGCAAGGCCATGTCTAGGGGCATGTCTAGAGGTGGCTGTGAGCTCAGGAAATCTTTAGGCAGCCTGTCTGCTGATGGGTAGTGCTGTGTCCCTGCCCAATTTGTTGTTTGGCATCCCAGTACTGGAGCCTACAGGTCTTGGTGTCAAGATGTCAGCCTCCAGGAGAGCTCACACAGATGAAAGCTCCCTGATATATAAGTCATCAGTGTCTATGTCCCCAGAGTGAGCCAGAGCCACTCCCCACCTCCCCAGGAAATGCTCCAAGACTAGTAGCTATGTCTGGCTCAAGCTCCTATCAAATTACTGCTTTTTGTCCTTGGTCTTAGTGCATGTGAGATTTTGTATGCAGCCTTTAAGAGTGGAGTCTCTATTTTCCCCAGTCCTTTGGAGCTCCTGCAATCAATTCTACTGGCCCTCAAAGCCAAATGCTCTGGGGTATCCTCTTCCTGATGCTGTACTCCCAGGCTGGGGGGAGCCTGACGTGGGTCTCAGAACTCTCACTCCTTTGGGAGAAACTCTAATATATTTATTCCCCAGTTTGTGGGTCACCCACTTGGGGGAGTATGGGATTTCATTATATCATGAGTCCACGCCGCCTACCAGTCTTGTTGTGGTTCCTTCTTCATGTCTTTAGTTGTAGAAGATCTTTTCTGGTAGGTTTCAGTCTTTTTAACGATGGTTGTTCTGCAGATTGTGAGTTTGGTGTGCTCTTGAGATGAGGTGAGCTTAGGGTCCTTCTACTCTGTCATCTTGGCTGCCTCTCCCAAGCTACAAACTTTTGAGCTAAGACCTAAATGGCCAAAAAGAGTTGATCAAGTGGAGAGCCAGCAAGAGCATTCCAGGCACTAGAGAAAGTGTGTGCAAAGTCGCTGGGGCCAGACAGAGTTTGGGCAAAAGCAACAAACTGCAAGAAGCCAGTATTGTTGGAAAGTTATATAAAAAAGGAGCGGGGGGGGTGGGCTTCCCCGGTGGTGCAGTGGTTGAGAGTCCGCCTGCCGATGCAGGGGACGCGGGTTCGTGCCCCGGTCCAGGAAGATCCTACATGCCGCGGAGTGGCTGGGCCCCTGAGCCATGGCCGCTGAGCCTGCGCGTCCGGATTCTGTGCTCCGCAATGGGAGAGGCCACAACAGTGAGTGGCCCGCATACCGCCAAAAAAAAAAGGGGGGGAAGGGGTGCAGCAGCTCAACATGGGGTGGAGTTGAGAGCCAAGGACCAGCTTGTGCATGCCACAGAGAAGGGTTGCCTCTTCAGTCATTCTAAGGCCTCCTACACCAATGCTGAAATGGCCTAGTTCATGTTGGAAGATCCCAATGGCTACTGCATGGAAAATAAACCTGGACAGGGTGGGGATGGGACAAGAGCAGAAGTGAGGGCTATTGTAATGGTCTGAGGTGAAGGGATGGAGGCTCACATGACTGGCAACCATGAAGGTAAAGAGAAGTGAACAGACTCAAGATATATCTTGGAGGCAGATTGGAAAGCATTCACTGGTGGAACAGATGTGTGAAGGGTAAGGTAGGTTGAGGAGAGAAAAGGATGAAACCAAGACTGACTCTCAGGTTTCAGCCTTGAGCAGAGGAGGAAGGTGGCAAGCTTTACTGAGATCATGAATACCGGTGGAGAAACGAGTTTCAAGATAAAAATCATGACTTTGGTTTTCAACATGGGAAGTGTGAGATGCTCGTGAGACATCCAAATGGAGACATCCTGAAGGCAGTTAGCCACGCAAGAGTGGAGCTGGAGTTCTGTGGAAACGTCTGACCTGGAGATAGTTACCTAGAAGGTGCTAGTGCAGATGGTCCTTCTGGCCCTGGGAATGAGTGGGAACAGCTTGGGGGCTCAGATGCTAGGACCTTATCCAGACGCCCTGCCCACAACTGCTCTACTGCCCTACTGAACAGGCTCACAGAAATCCCCCTCTCTCTCACCCAATCATTGAGAAATTGTACAAGCTGTCTTTTCCAACATGCTCGAAGCTTCTTAAAAGGATGTGAAAAAAGATTGATTTTGAAATCCAAAGTACAAGAAAAGCCTAGTGATAATGGGAAGGGTCTGATCTTACAAACCCAAAATGGTTCCCAGTTGCTGGCATGATTTCCAGGCCCTTCTGCCCACACAGGAGCTGTTACGGTGGCCAATCAGCAGAGAACCAGCCAGATCTGGCCAGAGGAAAATCTGATTATCTACCTAACAGTATCCGATAGCAGCACCCAAACTTCCTACCCCTCCTCCAAAAAACCTCTCCACCCTCCTGCCCCACCCCACCCCCCAGCCCTCAGAAGAGACTCTGCATTACAATCGTGAGCTAGCTAGAAAGAGGCTTTGGCTGAAAGGATGTGCTGAAAGCCAGCAGAGAGAGATTGATGTGGAGAGCTGGGCTGCCCGAGGCATGTGTTCCCCATCTGTCAGGCAGAGGGAACCCTGCCAGCCCTACATGGTAATTCAGTACTAAAAGAATATTCTTGAGTTTGACAGACACCCTGGGCAGTCTCGGCCAAGACGGTTGTGCTCTGGGGTCCAGATGGGATGGAGGGGCCCTGCTCTCCTGAGGGAGGTACCTCCAGAGGGCTGGGCCACCCAGGGTATACAGGCAGGCTCTCCAGGGCTGGGAGGAGAGTGTGGTTTGGCCCAGGCTGAGGAGGCCCAGGCCTGAGCTGGGACTTTTCTGAGTGGCTCAGCTTCAACGACAACGGTGGAACTGAAAGAAAATGTTCTTCACGATTACCCCTGCTCCAAATGATCCTTCAGGGAACAGGAACGTCAGGCTTGCAGGGCGCCTCCTGCAATGGAATAATCAACTTCAGGCTTTTCCTGAAAATGTGTATACCTAGATACACAGTAATTTCAGGCCTCAGACCAAGAACGGACAGAAAGCCCCTTTTCAGTACCAGCCCCTGCTGACTCCATGGAGTATTCTGGTTTCCCCCTACGGTGACCCTCCTCCAGGAAGAGTTAGGTATTCCCTTCCCGTAGAATGCAGGAATGGCCAAGTGACCCGCTTTGGTCAATGAAATGCAGGCAGAAATGAAATGTGCTGGCTCCAGGCAGAAGCATTCTAAGCCATATGTGGTTGATTGTATCTCTCCTTCTGCCACACTGGCAAGCTCCAGGCACAGATGATCCTTAAGCCTGAATCCCAGAGCGCAGCTAACATGGAGCCGAGTGGCAGCCAACCCATAATAACGCTATGATGTGGGGGGGGGGGGGGTTAAATGAATTTATTTGTTTATTTATGGCTATGTTGGGTCTTCATTTCTGTGCGAGGGCTTTCTCTTAGTTGCGGCAAGCGGGGGCCACTATTCATCGCGGTGCGCCGGTCTCTCACTGTCGCTGCCTCTCTTGTTGTGGAGCACAGGCTCCAGATGCGCAGGCTCAGTAGTTGTGGCTCACGGGCCCAGTTGCTCCGCGGCATGTGGGATCTTCCCAGACCAGGGCTCGAACCCGTGTCCCCTGCATTGGCAGGCAGATTCTCAACCACTGCACTACCAGGGAAGCCCTATGATGTGGATTTTTTAAACCACTGAGAGTTGGGGTCTGTTTGTACAGCAAAACCTAGTGTATCCTGACTGATACGCTCTCCAGCCCACACCACCACCATGCCCTTCACACACCTGTGAGGTATCAGAAGTTTCAATTGGAAGTAGGAAAAATTCCTTTGCAGCAACAAAATTTAGAGGGAAAACTGAAGGAGGAGGTTTAATTAAAGCCAATTGCACATTAGGTTTTCACAACTTAGAAGAGCACCAGGCCTGGAACCACAAGAAGGTTGCTTAAGAAGCATTGTGTTTGTGACAGAAATAAATAAAAGTTGTAGACCCAGACAAAAAAGTCTCAAATCTCCCCACAAATGATATCGTGGTGTAAGGGTATGAGATGGCGATTTAGGGCAAGGAGAGGGGGTTGGACAAAATGTCCTAGTGGGTTATTTAAGCATCTCTCTGCCTTACACACCTGCGAGCTTTTTTTGTCATCTGGCTATATCTCCAAAACTTTCATCTTGGTGTGTAATCTAATCTTTCTGGCAATGGATTGGTAAAAATCAAACTTTAACAGTAGTGCCTATTTTGGTTAATGAAGAAAACAGAATTCTGCTCCTCTCAATCAGTTCCAAGCTTATCGGCGTGTCTTTCTGGTATGAGGATTACCTGCATACCCCAGAGCCCTGGCTGAGAACATAGAGACCTGCCTGCGGCCAGGATGCTTCCCATTTGATTATCAGGACATTTCCAGTTCGGCTGCTAAAAAGCCAAACATCTTTCTCATGAGCTGTTCCCTTGAGATGCCCGAGTTGGCTCTCAGAACTGAACTTCACGTTTTCCGTTGTGTTGTCAGTTAACAAAAGAGTGGGCTCACCCCCATCTCAAAGAGGCTCTGAAAAACCTGCATCTGATTTAGTGTTCAGCTAACAACTGTGCACTTCTCACAGGTGAAAGTAACATGAATTGGGGGCACTCGTGCTGTTTACACAAACATATATGGTTACGTGTGTCAAATGGCAACACTCCCTCTGCCACAAGGACAGGGTTCTTACAATGTGTTTCAGATGCCAGCCCAGGATACCTAGGATGTCTCCACCCCCAATGACAGCATTGTGTGGCAGAGGCAAGGATGGCCCATACGAGTGGCAAATGGCTCTGGAGTAGGGAAATGCTTGCCTTGCCACAAAACTATCATCTGCCAGCACAATCTTTTACTTCTTTCTTGTTTTTTGCTTTTTTTCTCTCTTTTTCCTTTCCTCCCCTCCCAGTATCGGCATCTGAGGCCATCGTCTGCCCTCCCACTCCCATCCTCACCCCAGACACAACCCCACACCCCCTCCTGCCTCCTCAACTTGGAACTGCTCCCGTGGTCTTGTTATTTTGCCCATGAATAAGCCTCAATTTTATAGCAGAAAAAAAATGTACTGATATCAAAATCTAATGCTGTCTTTGAAATGAGTTAATAAGCATATAAAAAGGAATATATTGTAAAGAAAAAGTGTGCACTGTCACCGCACTCTGAAACACCTTGGACTGAAGCACAAATAAATGAAGGGAAAGAGAAGGAAGGAACTTCTGAAATACTCAGGGCAAGTACCAGAACAGGTACAGACAGGTTTTAAAAAGTCGAAGCCTCCCACAAGGCTTGCTGTATTGCTGTATCCCACATTAAGATGCCACAGCTGGGGCCTTCTTTGTAGATTTTACTGGAAGGGGTCTCAGGCCTTAATTCTTCCCTCTGCACCCTTGGTAGTGAAAGCAGTGAGGTTTTGTGAGTTTAAAGCAGGAGTCATCATTTCTACCTCTCCCTCGGGGTCCCCACTCTCCCTCAGGGCCCTCAGTTGATTTGCTGTAGGACGGAACCACGAGTGGGGGCCAGCAGAAGGCACCCCTATGATGGGACCTGGTTTGGGGAGTCACTTGGATTAGGTACAACTTGTAGGTTGTCTCTTGAGGCCTTACTAGGGAAATCTTTCCTTAAATGGTCTAGAACTGCAAGTCTGACATTTTATCATGGGGAAGGGTCATTCCCCTGAGGTTTCTGCTTTTATTATTCTCTTATCCCCCTCACTAGGAAAACTTGTAATAAGTCAAAGGTCAAATCAAAGACACCCCCGCGGGGCTTCCCTGGTGGCGCAGTGGTTGGGAGTCCGCCTGCCGATGCAGGGGACACGGGTTCGTGCCCTGGTCCGGGAGGATCCCGCGTGCCGTGGAGCGGCTGGGCCCGTGAGTTATGGCCGCTGAGCCTGCGTGTCCGGAGCCTGTGCTCCGCGGCAGGAGAGGCCACAGCGGTGAGAGGCCCCCGTACCGCAAAAAAAAAAAAAGAAGACACCCCTCCACCTCCACCCCAAGACACAGCCTACAGGCAGCAGTTGAGTCCAATGGTTAGGGTAGAATATCCTAGAAGCAGAAGGCCTAGCTGTGTGACCTCGGGCAAGTTACTTGATTTTCCTTCTCTTTTAACGAAAATGAGCACAGAGAAACCAACTTCTTGGGCTTAGAATGACAGAAAAACAACACAAGGTGTATCACATGCTTATCAGCAGTGCCTGGCCCCTAGAGACGGTCGGGTGAGCCCTGAGCTCCTTTTATCCTTAAATGTGAAGCCTTTTATGAGAGGATGTAACTAAGCCAGGGAAAAGAGCTTTCACGCTTCCCTCTCCTGTGGCTGGTGTGGTCAGATGGGGCTAGGTAAATCAGCAGCCAGGAGGGGCCCTCACACTCAGAGGACCTCATATATTATCTTTATCCCTGGGGTTAGAGGAAATTATGCAATAAAACGTAGAGTGAGTGAGTGTTTTCTCACTCACTGAGCTGGGTGCCTAGTCTAGAGCAACACCATCTGATACAACTCGCCACAGTGATGGAAACCTGTACTGTCCAATAGGGCAGCTATTAGCCACACAGGGCCATTGACCACTCAGAATGTCGCCAGTGTGAAAGAGGAACAGAAATCCTAATTTCATTTCATTTCAATGACTTTTAATTTACTCAGCCTTGGTGGTTAACAGTAACCATATTGGACAGTGTAGCTCTAGAGATGCATCCATAAATTCTGATAAAATGTCTTTTTATTTCTTCTTTTTCAGGTTCCATCTTTGTATTTTTCATTTTTTTAACACCATGGATGGATCCTCCTAAGTTTCTTATATTTTATCTTCTTTTTTTCCACCTCTGTTTCTTTGTTCTTTCTTTGGGGACATTTATTTTCTAGTTTAACTTTTCTATTAATATTTTTGCTTTTTTGGTTAAGTTTCAGAAGTTCTTCTTATTGTCTGGTTTTTGTATTGTTTCTTTTAAAAAGAGTCCTATACTTGGTTTATGACATATTGTATTACTTTTTTCTTAGGATTTTTGGGGGGTTTTCTTCTTAAGTTTTCTTGTGTTCTGTGCATTTTCTCTCTTTCCTCTAGGTTCCTTGATTCTGCCTCTGTTATGTCAGCGATATTCCTTAAATGTCTGATGATCCAGGGCTATTTGCTTATATTTAAAACTTAGGTGTTAAAGTCTGACTGAAAGCTTTATGTGAGGCCAGTGCATCTCAACTGGTGGAGCTCCCTTTAGGTCATCAGGTGAGAAGCCCACTTTTTTTTGTTGTTTGTTTGTTTTGTTTTGTTTTGTTTTGTGGCACACGGACCTCTCACTGTCGTGGCCCCTCCCATTGCGGAGCACAGGCTCCGGACGCGCAGGCTCAGCGGCCACGGCCCACGGGCCCAGCCGCTCTGCGGCACGTGGGATCCTCCCCGACCGGGGCACGAACCCGTGTCCCCTGCATCGGCAGGCGGACTCTCAACCACTGCGCCACCAGGGAAGCCCAAGCCCACATTTTTGATGGCGATCCTTCATATCAGTATTGGGAGCTCTTTTGTCTGAGGCAATTTGGTTTCCTAAGAGAAGTTTCCTTTAGTCTCTTGCCTGTGATCGGCCAGGGCCAGTGGTGTGTGTCTGTTTTCTCATGTTCTGAGAACAAAGAAGGTTAAGAAATCTGGAGCTCCCACCTCTCCATATGATGACTTTCACCATATCCTCCCATTTTCAACCCACATCTGCCCCTTCTTCTCTTCTCTGCTGTGCCTAGTGTCTTCTACCCCAGATGATCTGGCTCAATGTCTCTACAAATAAGCCTCCATAACTGCTGGGTGTATGGGCAACTTCATCCAGACCTCTATCAACCCTTAGCTTTTGGCTTCTCACCTTCCACAGTTCCTGATGCCTTTGAGACCTGACAGGTTCTGGGTGATAAGTAAGCTCTCTTCTCACCTGTCTCCCCTCTGCTGACCCTTAGAATGGATAATTTGGGTCCTGCTCTGTCTGTTACTACTTCTCTCGCAGGTCTCTGTCTTTCAAAGATTCCCCCAAATCTCTCTTCTCCTCTTATGTTGGCCCTTGTAGGTTGTATTTCCTTTTTTTGTCACCTTGGTGAGTTTTTTGGAGGGATAGGAGATAAACACATATGGCCAAATTCACCATGTCTAATAAGACACCTTTGTTTTTAAAATCAAATTCAAGTTCTCTACACAGCTTTTATCCATCGACTGGCCCCACTTATATACCCACTCTTGTTTCCCACTATCTAGTCATACAGACTTTTAACTCTAAGCAAATGCCACACCCATTCCCAACTTCATTCTTTTGGTCACATTGCTTTCTTCACTTGGTATCACTTCCATATTTATTGAATTAACTTGACCTCAAATATCACTGTCCTCATGAAGTATTCAGTGACTGGTTCAGCTCATAATAACATTTGTTCTCAAATTCTTCTAACATCTATGTCTTGTACCATATATTCTAACCATATTTATTTCTTTATTTATGCAGTCATTCTTTAACTTGTTTCTAAAAGTTTTTTTAGGTGGTTTATGAGGGGGAATAAAATATAATTAACCATTATAATACAACTAACATTATAACTAACACACATTACAAGAGTATAGGAAAGAAAAGGGAAAAGCCAGAGGAGACATGTAAAGTGGAACCAGTGTAAGAGCGCATACTATCATGTATTGAGTCCTACATCCTTGGTGGGTGGACCTTAAAACTGGCTTGAGTTTTCTAGTAGTCAATACAAACGGGGAAACTAGTTCACTTATTCAAATATGAGCACCCAGACAGAATCTACCTTGAGAAATTTAAATTATCAGCCTCTGCCCATTGTCAGGAAAATAATGACCGCTCATGCATTGAGTTTTCACGGAGACCCCATGTAATGAACAGCATCCTCAACTACACCAACTCAGAAGAACCAAACATGGACTCCGTGAGACTACGGTGAAAGCGTCATTAAGCTTTCATGGCTAACGTGGCAGGAGAAAACGATCACATTCTTTCATCAAAGAATATTTGATATTCTTGTTAGAAATGACACTGGACTGCCGGGCTAACCCGGGATAGCATGTTCACTGGCACACCAGCAGTCTCTCTTGGGCAGTACTTAAAACTTGAGTTACAGGCCTGGGTGATCACTTGTCACATAAATCCCTGGTTTCCTCTGAATTTCAGTTTCCTTGCTTGTAAAATGGAGATACAGGTCCCTGCCCATCACTCAGGACTAATATGAGAATCGACTGAGTTAAAATCCAATACTTTTAAAATATTAAACAAATGCAATGTATTATTATCTTCTTATTGTCTATGAGTTTTCCTGAAGTCTAATGATCATTGTGAGAAGCTGTACTGCCAAACCTCACATGGTTTGAAGACGTTGTACCCATGCCACACTACAAGGCCTTATAACACACTGGGCTGATCTGTGTCCTGACGTATAAAACAATCTCCCACTCAGCTCTGAATGCCCTGAACCTAGAACAGAGAACCTAACACAGAAGATGCTTGGCACAGGCAGAAATACAGTCAGTCAAAATGGCAACAACATAGGGGAGAGAGCATCAGAGTCCTTCCACATACTCTATCTCATTATACCTACAACTACCCAGAGAAGTGTGTGTTATTCCTCTCAATTTACAGAAAAGCTAAGTGAACCATTCAAAATTCACTCAGTAATTAGTAGGGCACTTCTGAGTCCTGAATTTTGTTCATCATCTACCAAAGACTAAAGAATTTGTCTAACCAGGGACTATGGTGAGAAATCAGATGGACAGGGAAATTCTGAGTCTTCCATTATCTATAACAGACACACTCATGCACACACACAAACACACAAAACATAAAGGACCCATCATCACCCAATGGCTCCAGGAATAATTGTGACAGGCACAAAACAGTAATAATAAAATGAAATCCTCCTTTCTAGGGATGAGCTGAGCAAGTTCTTTAAATCTGGTTTAAAGTAAGATTGAGGAAAAGATGCTTTATGGAATCTTTGTTTAAAACCTTAGAGTATAAAGTCCTTTGTTTAGAGTCTGTCTCATGCCCCAGGAAAAGAACATTGTCTTTCTTGAGCTTTGTATAAAATCCCTAGAGTGGAAGCCCCTTGGGTGTCAAACAAGCCACTTACAACATCTCAGGGTTGGGGGTGGAGGGAAAAGAAAGCCGTTTCCCACAACTACCAGGCCCAACACATTGTTGCCCCAAACTACTGAGCACTTAGGAATCGCTCAGCTCATGGGTTACCGTGAAAGGCGTCAAGATGTGGAAGGTAGCAGGCGAAATCCATTTGGGGCAGCATAATTTTGCTTCATAGCCACTGCCCACACTACTGATAGAGGGCAAGACCCAGGGGTAAAAGGTGAACAGCATGAGGTCTCAAGGTGGAGTTGCTAAGACTTCTGGTACTGTGGTTAGCTAGTATTTAAACCACCCCCCCCACACACAGACGCCCTGAAAACATCCCAAAATGCTGATGACTGTTTTACCCTTTAAAAGCATCAAAGAATTGATCATTATCAGGCCAAATCTAAATGAAACCAGAAACCCAAGAGAGAGCTGTGATTTGAAGCTCTTGGTTTTGGGGGCATTTGCTGAACCTGGCACATTTGAGCTCCAATTTTTACAGCCCCAGGAAGCACTGGGGAAGAAGATGACACCTAGGAACCACCCAAGGTGGGAAGTCTAGTATAAAAGTGTGACCCATGAGGCTGCCCCATTCCTCTCCCAGGGAACATCAAAGAAAAGTTGCCTCTGTGCTGAGCAGAGCAGGGGGAGGGAGAACCATCATGGAGAAGTTGTACCAACAAGCCTGCCCTCAGCAGTGTTTGCAGCCAAACGCGCAAAACATCAAGCTGTGAATTTAGTTAAAAGTGCTCCAGGGACCTCCCTGGTGGCGCAGTGGTTAAGAATCCGCCTGCCAATACAGGGGACACGGGTTCAAGCCCTGGTCCGGAAAGATGCCACATGTCGCGGAGCAACTAAGCCAGTGTGCCACAACTACTGAGCCCATGTGCCACAGCTACTGAAGCCCACGTGCCTAGAGCCCGTGCTCCACAACAAGAGAAGCCACCACAATGAGAAGCCTGGGCACCGCAACAAAGAGTAGCCCCTGCTCGCTGCAGCTAAAGAAAGCCCGCACACAGCAACAAAGACCCAACACAGCCAAAAATTAATTAATTATTTTTTAAAAAGTGCTCCAGATGGACAGTGGCCTCAGATGGCAGAGAAAAGTACAGATGGTCTCTGAAGAAACTCCCTCATTCTAGGCCTCAAAGAATTCCCACAGATACTTTTCTAAGGGCAAAAAGTAACACAGTAAAAAATAACCAAGCACACCAGGACAAAGGCATCATGAGTGAGAGGCAGCAGAAACAAAGTCAAGGTGCCAGGCTTTCATTTAGAGCCTACAAGGTCTATTACAGAAGAGCCACGTGGACCACATCCAACCACACCAAGATCTGAGAACATCTGAGCCAAAAAAAGAACAGAGCATTAGACCAGGGAATTGTCCCCAACACACAGATTCACGCTGGTCGACTGGTAGCTTGATTCCCTGAAATTTAAAATTGCTGGAAAATTAAAGATGTGCTTTGGGGGGTTCTTCTGTCCCTTTCTTTGTTCCCCTGCTATTTTCACTCCCACCTAAATCATGAGAGAAGCTGCCACATTCCTTATATTTCCCACAGCCAGCATCCTCTGCTCCTCCGTGAATGCTCGACCCACCTCCTTTCTTTAAGTAACCTGCCAGAGCCTGCTCTTGGTGCCCCAAGACCTGGAAGGCTTCCCTCATTCATGACACCCTCAAGATTAATCTGGCCAAAGTTCATTCCACGGAAACTAATGCGTTTTCTGCTAATCTGACCAGCTTGGCTAATGGTGATCAAAACCCATCTTATCTACCTCAAGATACTGACAGTCTTTTCTGAATAACCATTTTCTCTTCGTGAGTTCTGGTCCATAGTCCCTCTATTTTCTCGACCCCGACAATTTTCACCAGCACTCAAGTCAACCACCCGTGGCACCACTAGCCCTCAACCTCTCAGAACCAAGCAGGGCTCCCTGGTCCCTTCCAGCCGTCCCCTTGCAGCTCAGGGCCCTTCTACCTCCCCACTGCTGAAGCGACTGCGTACTCCATACCCTGCCCCTTCACCTCTCTTTAGCTGATTTCTCTACCCAGCCTGAGCTCCTGGCCCATCACTGTAACACTGCCCCCCACTGGGGGAATCTATGCTAGGTTTGCTAACCTCTCAGCTGAGACCTGAACGCAAAAGTCTAAGGCAGGAGGACTCCAGGCAGAACAGTAAGCAGGTAAAAAGGCCCTGAGGTAGGGACAAGCTTAGGAGGTCCAAGAAACATAAAAGAGGCCAGTGCCCTGGATGGGGGTGAATGAGGGAGGTGTGGCAGGAGAACAAGAAGCAATATTAAATAGATGTATACATGTGAAAACACAGCTTAGGGATTGGCACTAGCACATGTTAGTAAACTTGTATTTCCTTTCCTTCTCTGTACAATGGTATCCAAACACTCCCAAGTTTCTTGCATTGAAAGTACAGTCAAATGTGGCAGATCACACAGGGACAAAAGACTAGGACAAAGCCTTGGACTTCACCTTGATCCCATGGAAAGCTGGCAGAGGGTTTCAAGCAAGGAAATAGCTAGTCTGAACCATATTCTTAGAAAATCATTTGGGGGGAATTCCCTGGTGGTCCAGTGGTTAGGATTCCGGCCTTTCACTGCCAGGGGCCTGTGTTTTTTTGTTTGTTTATGTTTATTTTTTATTTCTTTTTTTTTTCTTATTAGTCATCCATTTTATACATATTAGTGTATACATGTCGATGCCAATCTCCCAATTCATCACACCAGCACCACCACCCCTGCTGCTTCCTCCCCTTGGTGTCCATACGTTTGTTCTCTACTTCTGTGTCTCAATTTCTGCTCTGCAAACTGGTTCATCTGTACCATTTTCTAGGTTCCACATATATGCGTTAATATATGATATTTGTTTTTCTCTTTCTGACTTACTTCACTCTGTAGGACAGTCTCTAGAACCATCCATGTCTCTACAAGTGACCCAATTTCGTTCCTTTTTATGGCTGAGTAATATTCCATTGTATATGTGTACCACATCTTCTTTATCCATTCGTCTGTGGATGGGCATTTAGCTTGCTTCCATGACCTGGCTATTGTAAATAGTGCTGCAATGAACATTGGGGTGCATGTGTCTTTTTGAATTACGCTTTTCTCTGGGTATATGCCCAGTAGTGGAATTGCTGCGTCATATGGTAAGGGCCCGTGTTTGATCCCTGGCTGGGGAACTAAGATCCCACAATCTGTGCGGCACAGCCAAAGAAACAAACAAACAAACAAACAAAAACATTATTTTGGCTACTGTGTGGAGAATGATCCATGGGAGTGGGGCTCATTGAGAGATTACTGCAGGGACAGAGCCTTAGGCTAGGATAGTGGCCCTCATAGCAGTTGAACTAGAGAGAAATGAGTGGACAAGGATATACTTTGAACATAGAGCTCACTGGACTTGCTGATAAACAATATACATCTCACTGCCCCAGCCACATCCCTAGGGTCTCTGGCTTCCCACTGACAGTATCTGCATCTCTGGTCTTAGTCTTTTCCCCCAGAACCTTAGAAGTCACCCTGCCATGTGCCTACAGCAGGCAGGAAGGCCTGGAGAATTAATACAACCCTGCCACCTCCACTAATGATCCTAAGTTAGTTACTCTTACGTTTGACATGTCAGTCCCCTGGCTCCCTTGCACCCTGGGTTGGCTAATTCTGAAATGTGAGTGTCCCGAATTTCCCCATGGGACTGTGCTCCAACCTTCCACTGTGTTTAGTGCTCACCCGCTGTTGGCCACCTTCCCCTGGACACAAGGCCAACTCTAAGCCCTCTGTAGTCCTCAATTGATGAGGGCCCAGGTCGCCTGAGTGGCTGCCTTCATTCTGCACCTGGAGGGATGCCCCCGTTCTGCAGGAATAAAAAGCTTCACCTACTTAAAACATCTCTTCCTCCCACTGCCAGACCTAAAACTTCAATAGAATCGCACCTCTGTTTTAGGTAGTCTCTAAATGCCCACAGAGGAATGGGCCCAGGGTGCCGGGCCAGGGCACATGAGCTCGTCAGCCACAGGAATCCACCACTTCTGGCTGGATTAGAGGATTGGCAGCAGAGACACCAGTGAGAGCAAGAAGAGTAAACACTCAACATGAAAATAGTGGTGATCTCTGGGTGGGGGCCTGTGAGGGATGTTTCCCCCCTTCTCCTTTTCAAATTATCTAAAATGTACAATGTATATGAAAAACAGGATATCCCTAAGATACTTATTAATTAGGAAGGGGAAACCATAACTTTACAGTGGAGAAACCTGGCAGACACCCCTTAATCGCGTGATAAAGTAACTGCTCTAGTAATGGCACAAACAGACCTTATCTGCCTCCTGATGGGATGCCCTGGGTAGAGTCCTGTGGGATCCCACCCCGTCTAATCATGAAAGGATGTCAAGCAGCCCAAATTCAGGAACTTCCTACAAAATAACCGGGCTATATTCTTCAAAAATGTCTAGGTCATAAAAGATAAAGCCAGATTGAGGACCTATTCCAGATTAGAGGAAACTAGAGACCGAACAGCTAACCCAAGGTGTGATCCAGAAAAGGACATCAGTGGGGCAATGGGGAAATATGAATAAGGTCTGTAGATGAAATAATAGTACTGCATCAATGTTAACTTCTCGATTTGACCTTTAGATTGGTCATAATTTTAGGTAATACAGACTGAAGCATTGAGAGGTAAAGGGGCATCGTGTCTGCAACTCACTCTCAAATGCTATTATTGAGGGGGTCTGGGTGAAGGGAACACATTGTATAATTTTTCCACTTTTTTATAAGCCCAAACTTATTTCAAAATAGTAAGTTAAAAAACGAAATGCGCATTAACTTTAAAAAAAATTTTAAAGAACTTTTCAGAAAGAAAATGTGTCGATGTTCATAGCCTGTGCTATGAACCCATGGGATAGATTTCTGCTGTCAGCAAAGTTCCCAACAGCTGGGGAAGAACAAGAAACAAAAGCCCCACCCTGCTCTCCCGAGCTGTCAGAGTGCCAGACACACACAAAGCTGGCTCTGAGGGGCTTTACTGAGAGATAAGTGCTGATAAGGCCTGCAGGTCATCTTCGTCAGCCGCCGGCCGCCCAGCTAGCTGAGAGGAGGCCAGCCCTTCCAGAGCTCTGTCCGACATAAGCCAGAGCAGAGCAAGTTTCTTTCAAGTCAAAAGCTGCAGCTGGTGCTCCCCCCTGGGTACGAGCAGCCCTTCAGCGGGGTGCCCGCCAGAGTGGGGGCACTGCTGGCGCCCCTTCCCAGAGAGGCCAGGAGGTCACAGCCAGAGTCTCCTGATTTACAGGGATGGCATTCTGTTTGGATCTGTTCAGGAAACTGAACAAAATCGCCACATCACTTTTAGTAAAAAGATAAGCTACAAAAACTCACCAGTGGCCTAAACCTGCATCTCTCTCATCAAGTCCAGTGCAGAGTGGACCTGGGAGAACGTTTCCTTTGCCAGCCTTTGGGCAATGCCCACCAGGCCTGGGAGGATGCTGCAGCCAGCTCAGTGGCCACTGACCTCTGACGTTGCTTGCTATAGAACAGAGGACTGATTGCCTGGGGACCAAATTCTCCATATCAACCACGAATGGTTTTCCAGGCCAGGCTGACTACATTGTAGTTGTCCCAGGGAAGCGTTATATTGAAACACTGTCAAGTCTGTACCTGGTCCCGCTTTAAGCAGAGGCTGGAGCTTGGCATCTAGGTGGGACTCTGGACAGACAGACCCCAGCTGGATCAGTAAGAGCAAACAGATGCCGTGATCACAACAGACACAAGATGTTTCTCTCCCCCGCTTTAATTGGGGCCCCTCATTATGCAGCCCAGAGGTGTTTTGTTTTGTTTTGTTTTTAACTTCTGGAAGATGTACCAATGAATCCAACCCATTCCAATACCTTGCCATCATCCTGAGAAAGAACTGAATGAACGCTGAGGCTGAAGAAGTCTCTATTGCCAGTGAGCCGCCTCTGAGGGGCGGCCGCTGGGGCGCTAGCATGGAGACACAGTGCCCTCGTGCGGTGGCTCTGGGCACGACCCTCGGGGCCAGCACGCCCACCGTGGCCTCTCACTCCTTGCCTCAGCCTCGTAAAGGTATGGAAGTTAAACTGTAACCATAGCTTGCTTATATCACAACTAAGATTGGTGTATGGGCAACTGGTCAACCTGGAGCTGGGAAGAACATTCCAAATGGGGATTTAAAGCCATAGGCTTAAGGTCTGGCTCTAGAACTCTGGACAAGGTGCTGGAATTCTCTGTTCCCTGAAAAGGGAGGAAAATAAGTTAAAGCTGTGTTGTTTGCATCACAGTGTTGTTGTAAAGATTGCATAAGGTAATGTGTCTGGTATCGGCTTTACCACTCCCCACCAGGCATTTTCAACAAAACACTTCTCCAACTCCAGCTCTCAGGCTCACCAGGAATCTTTTGGCTGTAAGGAACAGAGGTCTCTCCACTCACCTCCATGAGGCTCCAGGACAGGGTGGGGGTTTGTGCTGTAGCACTGTAGTGGGCGCTGGTGAAATCCAAGGACAGACCCGGTCCTTCAACTGCAGTGGAGGCCTAGCCTCTGTTGAGTGTCCACTTCACTGGGGCCTGTACCACATCACGGCCTCTGCCAAGTGGCCCTCCTCCACCTGACTCACTGCTTTGTTGTGCTCCTGGCTTCTGGCTTATAGAAGCTGTGTCTCAGTTCAAAGTATCCTATCCTGTTCACATTCACACATAACAAAACACTGCCACTATCCTCAGCCTCTCCGTGTACAACCCCCACGCTCCCGAAAGAGAAATGTATTTAGCCCCTCTCATCTTTTAGAGCTGGGCCACTGGCCTCACTGACCAGCCTACAGATGCACCACATCTAGGACCAGAGAAATAGTGTGACCTTGCATAAAATATGCTTGTGCCTTTCTGCAGGACCATGAGTCAAACAGTGGGGTGATTTGGGCCAAGACTCAGGTAGAAGGTGCGGAGGGTGAAGGCCTCACCCCTCTCTTGGATGCTAACGTTGTAAGCTTTTTACTTTGATTTTCATTGAGTTCCAGGAGCTACAAAGGCACCCTGAGAGCAAAGCTTCATGACTGTGAAAGATGGGGCTCCGCTGCACCTCACGAAAGTTCTGTGAGCCTCGGAGAGACAGACACCTTCCTGGGAACAGAAGGCGCGGTGGGCAGCGGGGAAGCTTTGATAGCCGGGAGCGGGGCAGGCCTGCCTTCCGGCGCCCCCTAGAGGAGCAGCGCCTCGGAGAGCTCAGCCAGGTGTGTTCTCAGCCCCGCCAGGGAGGTGAGAGGACAGACCGAGCTTCTCAGCCCCCCAGAACCAGACCTGAACCCTCCGCCCCTTGCAGTTTGCATGCATTCACCACGGATAAAAGATTCTGATTCATCAAGATCTTTTTCTAAATCCCATTCTTTCCATATCGTTTCCGCTCACACACACACATAAAGAAAATCAGCAAGCTCTTCTGTGTCCAAACAGTGGCTGGCCTTTACTTCCAACTAGATATGAAAGAAGCACCTGGAGCAGAGGCCGGTGAGGCCACGACTGAGAGTGGGGACTCCTTACACTCTGTACCCTGGGTGCCTCACTTGCCTCGCTCTAGTCCCAGACATGCTTCTCAACCTCTTTGACTAGCAGAAATCTCCAGGAGGCTTTCACAGCACCGGGCCCTCTTCTCTGCGGTGCTTGTCATAGCTGTAATTCTACCTTAGTTTCTGTACTGATTTGGTTGTCTGTTTCCCCTATTGGACCATCAGCTCCAGAACAACTCACGCTGGATCTCCAGTGCCTTGCTTACTGCCAGGTATATATTAGACACAATAAATACTTGTTGATTGAACGAAAAAAAGAAAAGAAAATCTCAGCAAGATGACAAAGCCTCCGGAGTAGGGTCAGAGTCACGACACTGCAACTCCCAGGAGGGCAGACCCCATTCGGTGACTCTAATGGCCCCCAAACGAATGTTACCCAAAATGTCCTTTCCAAGAGAGAAAGATCGGCAGTTTCCTCAGATATATTCCTCCACCCAGCACATGTTTATGGAGCACATGCTGTGGAAACACAAAGTCTTGTGTATATAAAAAAGTTGAGTGGACTCAGTTTCTGCCCTTGAGGGGAAAAAAGCCAAGTGTATAAATGTCTAGAGTAGAAAAGAGGAAAGAGATGACATTTGTTGGCTGTCTGTGATGAGCCAGGTACTGGAGGCTTCACCTGGCTGCATTATTTCACAACAATCCAACTGCCACATCCTCTTATCTTCATTTTGCAGATAACTGAGCATGAGAAACTAAATACTATTTAAAATTCACACGTACCTACCTCTAAACCTTATATTTTTGTGTGTGGCATCATATAGAAGAGGTGTCAAGTGATAAGAAGGTTCTGAGTGAGAAGAGAGAATTTGAGATAGGCTTTGATGTTAGGATTCTACTGGCATAGATGTTAGGGATGTCTGACGAGAAAACAGCAGGGTCTTAGAGTAGCTTAAAGCTCGTGTGTAATGTGATGTTTCATCATGTCTCAGCCTGAGACACTTCATTCTATGTCGAAACCCTCCCCGCCTCCTCCCAGCTGATGGGGTCCCTAGAAACATTGCTTGGATCTGTAGTGGCCAAAGAACGGGTCTCGGGTGGTAGAGGGCCTGCTGCTTCACAATTGCTGGGGGAGGAAGGGGTTAGTAAAAAACTCAGATCCTGCAAGAATGTGAAGCGGCTGGCCTTTCACACATTGATGGTGGGAATATAAAATGGTGTAGCCACTTTGGAAAACAGTCTGGCAGTTTCTTAAAAAATTAAACACATACTTAACATATGATCCAGCCCCTCTACTCCTAGGCTACCCAAGCCTACCCAAGAGAAATGAAAATATATGTCCATACAGAGACTTGAACATAAATGGTCATAACACCTACATTTGTAATAGCCCCGAATTGGAAACAACCCAAATGCCCATCAACAGGTGAATGAATAAATAAAATGTTATACAGTTAATCCCTGGAATACTACTCAGCAGCAAAAACGAATGATCTATACACATAGCAACGTGGATGAATTTCAAAATAGTTGAGCGGAAGAAGCCAGACCGAAAAAAGAATATATACTGTATGATTCCTTCTATATAAATTTCTAGGAAATGCAAATTAATCTATAGTGACAAGGCAGATCAATGGTTTCCTGGGGTTGGGTGGGGCAGGAGGGGTGGATTACAAAGGGCACAAGGAAGTTTGAGGGGCCTAGTTTGTTAGAGCGGCCATAACAAAATACCACAGACTGGGGGGCCTAAACCAACAGTTTAACAGGTGGCAATCAATATTGTGGCGGTTGTAGTTGATTGTGGTGACAGTATCACTTTTAATATGAACAAGTTTATTGTACGTCAATGTTAACTCAATAAAGCTATTTTAAAGAACAGCAACAAATGTCATATCCCTGGACTGTTCCCCTTAGAGACAGGCTAATTCGGGCAGTCAGGAGTAGAGCCTGCAAATCTCACTTTTCCAACTTGTCCTAATGACTCTAGTGCAGAGTCAGGTTTGGAAACAAATGATTTAGGTGGACCAAAGAGGACAGGGCAGACCCCAATGTTGACACCCAGCACCGTGGTCCACACCCAGGAATTCTCTGAAATGTTTGGGGACAATCAACAGTCACATTCCCTGACAAGCAACACCAAACAGGGAAACAGTAGAAGGCAGTTTGGGAAAGTGAGCCTTTCAAAAACGCCATCTCTCCACATCCTGAACCACCCCAGGGACATACAATCTAAGTATAATGGCGCATCCAGTGCCTTTCTCTTAAATAGAAATTCTCAGCCACGAAGTCCTTTTTCCTCTTTAGGAATCAACTCATGCCTTGACCGCTGATTGACACTCCTACCCGTACTCACTGCACAGTGGTTCATGACCATGAGTCATCTAGGAAATAAAACATCCTTCCCCAGCTAGTTCATGTTGGGACCCTGCCCATATTATCTCTTAGTCTTGTTGAACATGCACCCATTGGCCCGCAGGGCCGGTAATGACGAGATCTCTACAGGTCCTTCTCAGCTATAGTAAACTTCCCAGCATGCACATGTGATACTACTGGGGGTGTTCAGTAAAGCACCTTCATATTCAAGACCATGCTGTAATAGTTCCGGTCTCGGTTCTAACACTTAGGGTAGAATGTTGGCCGTCTGCTTAACTTCTGTTGCTTCAGTTTTCTTATCTATAAATTTAATATGAGCTCTTTTGGGCTGGTTGCCCTAAAGTGCTGATGTTATTAGTGTAGCAGCTCCCTTTCCCTCAGCTACTCCTCCTACCTTCATAATATTGACATCTTCTATTGACATCTGTTGATATGCATCAGCGGGTTTGCTTCATTACTGTGGGAGTAGGCAGAAGTTTAGGTTCAGGTCATGCAAATCTGGCCCATTTCAGACACTACCAACCTGTCAAGCAGTAGAATTAGAATAAATTCCACACACCCTATACTATGCGCTAAGGAACAGGCTTTACTGGGTGTCTTAGTCTTCTCAGCTGCCATAACAAAATACCACCTACTGGGCAACTAAACAACAGCCATTTATTTCTCATAGTTCTGGAAGCTAGAAGTCCAAGATCAAGGTGTTAGCAGGTTTGTTTTCTACTGAGGCCTCTCTCCTTGGCTTGAAGATGGCCACCTTCTCCCTCTGTCCTCACATGGTCATTCCCTCTTTGTGAGTACCCCTGGGATCTCTGTGTGTCCAAATTTCCTCTTCCTATAAGGCCAGCAGACAGATTGGATTAAGACCTACCATAATGGCCTCATTTTAGTTTAATCACCTCTTTAAAGATTTTATCTCTAGTCACATTCTGAGTTCCTAGGGATTAAGACTTCCACATATGAAATGTGGGAGACACAACTGAGCCCATACCGCTGGGGAAACTCAATAGGAAAGAGCAGCATTGTTCCCATGAGGTGAGTTCCAGGGCCACGCTCTCTGCTGGAGACGTGGTGTAGGTTTGCATTCCAGGGGAAGGTCTCCCACCTCGTTGCCCTCTGTTATAGGGAAAGCATAAGAGGAACCAGCTCAACAAAGGGATGTGCAAACCACTTGGGCACCAGTATGGATTTGGGTGCCAGAGTTATATGGGAAAGCCAACTGCCCAACACCTAGGGACCTTGGGAAGTTGTAGCCATTCCAACCAGTAGAGGGGAAGAGGCTAAGGATCCCGTGGGAGACTAAGTTTGATGCAGCACCTCCTGCCAGGAGAGGAGAGATCCCAGAGAGCTCATTCTCCAGGCAAAGCAGAGCAGAGTCTTAGGGTCACTTTGAAAAATTCTGCAACTTGTGCCAGGTGGAAGAGGAGAGAAGAAGACCACGGAGATGCTTCAACTGTCTTATTTCCCTTAATTCTACAGTCTGTGTGGGGCAAATTCACTGCTTAACCTTACAAATGTCCTCATTCTCCTTATACAACAACATCCCCTAGACCTATCTGAAATAAAATAAATTAGAATTAAAAGAATAAGGACTATTAAACGTAAAAAGAATAAATAAAGTCTTCTAATCTAGTAGTCCACGCTTTAAGTCATTATCGAACAAGCAGGGAACAATCGGGCAAAAGAAAAAGAGGAAGATGTTGATGAGTCAATAGCAATAGAACAAGCTGAGTGTTATTAGCTAAGAATCATCTCCAAAAAACATATGCTGGCCCAGACAGTTTCAGAGGCAAGTTCTTTCAAACCTTCAAGGAATTGAAAATGCCTTTGGTTTTTAAACTGTCCTGTAGGATAAAAACAAATGAAAAATTTCCCGGTTCATTTTACTAAATGAACACAATCCTGATGCCATGGCTGGTGGGAGGATTAATTAGCAGACATGTGCTGGAGCAACCAGGGAGGTAAAAGAAAACTAGGGTGTGGTGTCATAAAGTCACATAAAGAAAGTGTTCCGAGAAGAGTATATGGGTGACCATCACAATAAGAAACTGAACACTGGATTAGCAACATAAGGGTCAATGCTGTCCTTGACAAGGATAGTCTCATTGGAGAGGTGAGAACAAAGGCTGATTGGAATGGGTTGAAGGGAAAATGTGAGGTGAGGAAGCGGAGACAGTGACAAAGGAAAACTCTTTTGAGAAGTTCTGTGAAAGGGGACAGAGAGAGGAGGCAGCAGCCAAAGGATGACATAGAGACAAGGAAGAAACATTTTTTAATGGCACATACTACAGCTTGTTTGTATACTGATGAGAGTGATCCAGGAGTGGGAGATTAACTGATGGTAAAGAAAGGAGTGGAGATAATTATAGGAAAGGTGGGAGGGAAACCAGAGGACCAGTGGTCTTGGATAAGAGCAGGGACCTTTCATCCATAGTAAAAGGAGGAAAATAGAGAGTGTGAACATTTAGGAGGGTGCAACTATGAAATGCATAAAGCTTTTGCAGTAAGAATATTTATTGAAATATTGTTTATAATAGCAAAAAATAAAAAACAAGCTAAATGCCAAAAGAAGCATTGGCTAAATGTACCAGAATGTTATGCAGACATTAGAAAAGATGTTATATACCCACAGCTAACATTTTACTTAATGATAAAGACTGAATTTTCCACCTAAGGTCAGAAACAAGGCAAGGATGTCTGCTTTCATCACTCCTATTCAGTATAGTATCAGAAGTCCTAGACAGTACAATAATGCAAGAAAAAGAAAGTCATACAGACTAGAAAAGAAGAAATAAAACTGTTATTTCCAAATGACATGACTGTCTTTGTAGAAAATACTGAAGAATCTACAAAAACATTATTAGTACCAATAAGTGGCTTTAGTAAATCTGCAGGATACAAGATCGGCACACAAAAATTAATTGCATTTCTCTATACTAGCAATGGATGATTGGAAACAAATTCAAACATAAGACCATTTATAATTGGTGGAGGAGAAAGAAGGAGAGAGTTAGGTATAAATCTAAAAACAAATGTACAGGATCTGTATGCTGAAAACTGCCCAACTGTAATGAAAGAAATCAAAGAGGATCTAAATAATTGGAAAGACATAACATGTTCATAGATTATTAAGACTCAACTCAGTAAAGATGTCAATTCTTAAACTGATCTACGAGTTTAACACAATTCCTATTTAAAAATCCTAACAGGATTCTTTGTAGATACAGACAAGCTAAATCTAAAATTTATATGAAGAGGCAAAGTAACTAAATCACTAAAATGATTTTTTTAAGTATTACCTGATTTTAAGACTTAATTGGGGACTTCCCTGGTAGTCCAGTGGTAAAAAATCTGCTTTCCAATACAGGGGATGTGGGTTTGATCCCTGGTCAGGGAACTAAGATCCCACATGCCTTGGGGCAACTAAGCCCGCACGCCACAACTACTGAGCTCGCGCGCCTCAAGGAGAGAGCCCATATGCTGCAAACTACAGAGCCCATGCACCCTGGAGCCTGCATGCCACATCTAGGGGGAGAAAAATCTGCAAGCCACAACTAGAGAGAAGCCTGCACACCACAGACAAAAAAAGAAAAGAAAAAAAAAAGACTTACTATGGCTATAGCAACAAAGATAATGTGGTATTGGCAGAGGCATAGACACATAAATCAATGAAACAGAATAAAATTTTCAGAAATAGATCCACAGAAGGATGGCAAACTGATTTTTGACAAAGATGCAATAGCAGCTCAATGGAAAAGGGTCTTTTCAACAAATGGTATTTGAACAATTGGACATTCATAGGCAAAAACATGAATTTCAACCTAAACTGCACACATCATACAAAAATTAACTGAAAATAGACCATAAATTGAGATGTAAAACTGCAAAACTTCTAAAGGAAAACAGGATAAAATGTTCGTGACCTAGGATTAGGCATAAAATTTTTAGATATGACACCAAAGGCACAATTCACAAAAGAAAGTTTTGATCCATTGGACTTCACCAAAATTAAAAATACTTGCTCTGCAAAAGACCCTGTTAAGAGGATTAAAAGACAAGACACAGACTTGGGGAACGGGGTTGCAAGTCACAGCTGCAAATATCAGACTTGCACGCAGACTACATAGAAAACTCTCTAGACTCTATAATAAGAAAAAAATCCAATTAGAAAATGGATAAAAGACTGGAACAGACACTTCACCAAAGAAGATATATAGATGGTCAAAAAAGTCCATAAAGAGGCGTTCAATATCATCTATTTGTAATGAACAAAAGTAACTCTACACTAGATCAAAAAACACGAAACTTAAAACAATGCCTATTCTACAAATTCACTGGGACACTGTTGAAACCCTAAGTTGCCAAGCAAGATCTCTGTGCTGTGAGGAAGCTCAAGCCACATGGGGAGGCTTCAACTTACAGCCCCAGCCGAGGTCCCAGCCAATTGCTAGACGCTGTCACTTCCATCCTTCAAACCGTCCAGGTGAGGCTTCATGCATCTTGAAGCAGATAAAAGTCTTTTCTGCTATATCCTGTCTGAATTCAAAACCTGCAAAATCCACGAGCATAATAGTTTTATGCTAAGTTGTGGGGTATTCATTACACAGCAATAGTAGTAACCAGAGCAAACGGGTACTCTTAGTTCTCTCTGAAAAACATACTGACTGCAAATCAGTGAGTATGCTTACTAAACATTTACTACCAAGTATAAAGCTCCTCTCTGTTAAGTACCCTTTCATTTCTCCCTACCAGTTGAGTTTAGTGCTTATGAAGACGCATTGTGTTGTTCCCAAACCTGTTTATGTCAGTTGTATTTATTATTATAATTATGCTATTGAATTAAAAATGATATAAACCAACAAAATCTTGGTATAAAAAGAAAGAATTATTACTATTATGAAACTAAGGTTAATGCTTTGAAAAGACTCAATAAGAGGAAATCAGTAAAAATTACTACAGTAGAATTCGTTGTGGATAACTGTAAAATATCGTTGGGGGGATTTTGAAACTCCAAAAGGATTCCGCATTCAGATTGCTTTTAAATATCAAGTTCTCATTTCCCTTTAAAGAAATAAAATATATATGCTGTAACTGACGCATTATATTGTGTGATTTATGTAAGAAAGTAAAGTTGCAATTCCAATCAGTGGACCCATATTTAAAAGAAAGGACTTGGCCCTACATCAAAAGATTGGCAAAGAAATACACTTTTATATGTTTTAAGTTAAAATAAAATGTTTAATACAGCAACCCTTTGACCCAATAAATTCACTCCTGGACATAAACCGAGGAGAAATGAAAACATATGTTCACAAAAGTACTTAGGCAAAGATGTTCATAGCAGCATTTGTCATGAGAACCCAAACTGGAAAACCAAATGCCCGTCAAGAGAAGAGTGGATAAACAAATTGTGATATGTTCCTACATGAAATAATACTCAAAAGTAAAAAGGAGTGAGTGAGATAACACGGGTGAACCTCACAGACATGATACTGAGTTAAAGAAGCCAGACACAAAGGAACCCAGAATGTATGATTTCACTTATATAAAATTCTAGCACGGACAAAACTAATCTATAGTGATGGAATTCAGGAAACTTTCTGGGGTAATGAAAATGTTTGATATCTTGATAAGATTGTGGATCACACACCTGCCATTTTCAAAATTGTACAGTTAAGATTTGTATATTTTAATTATGTAAATTTAACCTAAAGAAAATGGAATTTTAAAACTCAAGTAGGGGCTGGGAAGAAAATGAAGTTATAGATGAAGGAAGAAGAGCAAAATGTTGATAACTGTTGAAAAGTATAATGAGGGTGCCTTAAACTATTGTGATTGCTTTTGTGTGTGTTTGGAATTTTCCATAATAATTTTTTAAGTTAAAATGTTTAAGGTATGTGTTATCCTCCAGGATTCCCAGGTTTAACCAACTTTTTTGATGAGCTGCCCAACTCCCTGCCCCAGACAGGGGCCTCCGCTGCACAGATTCCTATGTGCTCTCTCCAAAGGCTGAGTCACAGCACCGGCATGAGGTTGGCACAGGGGAGCTTTTAAAACCACAGCCAGAACTGGGGGCCTACTGCTCTCTGACACATATTCTAACACTTTAAAAATATCTGCCTTGTTTTATAATTGATTCATGTCTTGATACATCATTAAAACTTTAAGTGAAAGGTGATATGATATAACAGAAAAAAAAAACATGAATTTTGTTATCAGACAGAGCTAGGGTCAAATCTCAGGTCTGACATTTATGTATGTCCCTGAGCTTCCATATCCTTACCTGTAAAAAGAGGGCAAAAACTGTGCACAGACTGCTGTTGTCTCTCCATTTCGGTTACCCTTTTTTCACAGTAATACAAGTCTTGAGATTTTCATGTGATGTCACAGAATGCCAGCCTCTCTTGTAGATAAGTGTGGCCCTGAAACTAAGGTCTGCCCATGAGAAAGAAAAGAATATATCATGTGACAGCTTCTAGGAATCTTCCTTAAAACAAAACGGGCATACACTTGTTCCTTTTTTGTCATCCCTTTCTTCCATTTTGCTACCTAAGTGTGGATGTGATGGCTGGAGATTCAGCCACCGTCTTGCACACCTTAGAAATAGAGTAGTAATAAGCTGGCAGGAACCTGGGTACATTGAGATAGACACCCTCATAAACCAAAGATCAGAGTTCCTCAGCATCAGCACTATTGACATTTGGGGCCAGGTAATTCTGTCTTGGGTGGAGGGAGGGGACTATACCGTGCACTGTTAGGATGCTTAGAAGCACCCCTGCCTTTTACTCATGAGATATAGCAGGGGTATCCTCCTTTCCTGACTTCAGGCAACCAAAAATGTCTCCAAATATTGCAAAAGGTCCCTGGGGTAGAAAATCACACCCACGGTTGAGAACCACTGCTAAAGATGAAGGTATAAATTTATACAACTTTTCTACAAACGACTTAGAAACAAGCATTAGGAGTTTTTTTTTTAATGTTTAGACCTTTTCCTCCAGAAACCCTACTTCAAAAAAATAATCAGTAAAGTTATACACACATGAATAAAAAAGACAACCTCATTTAAAAATGGGCAAACATAAAAGAAGCTTCAATATGACATAAGAGTAAGACGTGGAGATCACGTTCCTCCCCACAAATACACCAGAAATACATCTACACATGGAACAACTCCTACAGAACACCTACTGAACGCTGGCAGAAGACCTCAGACCTCCCAAAAGGTAAGAAACTCCCCACGTACCTGGGTAGGGCAAAAGAAAAAAAGAAGAAACAGAGACAAAACAATAGGGATGGGACCTGCACCAGTGGGAGGGAGCTGTGAAGGAGGAAAGGTTTCCACACAGTAGGAAGCCCCTTCACGGGCGGAGACTGGGGGTGGCGGAGGGGGAAGCTTCGGGGCCACGGAGGAGAGCGCAGCAACACGGCTGCAGAGGGCAAAGTGGAGAGATTCCCGCACAGAGGATCGGTGCCGACCAGCACTCACCAGCCCGGGGGGCTTGTCTGCTCATCCGCCCGGGGGGACGGGGTCTGGGAGCTGAGGCTCGTGCTTTGGTCGGATCCCAGGGAGAGGACTGGGGTTGGCTGCGTGGACACAGCCTGAAGGGGGCTAGTGTGCCACAGCTAGCCGGGAGGGAGTCCGGGAAAAGGTCTGGAACTGCCAAAGAGGCAAGAGACTTTTTCTTGCCTCTTTGTTTCCTGGTGTGCGAGGAGAGGGGATTAAGAGCGCCGCATAAAGGAGCTCCAGAGACTGGCGCAAGCCGCAGCTATCAGCGCGGACCCCAGAGACGGGCATGAGATGCTAAGGCTGCTGCTGCAGCCACCAAGAAGCCTGTGTGCAAGCACAGGACACTCTCCACACCTCCCCTCCCGGGAGCCTGTGCAGCCCGCCACTGCCAGGGTCCCGTGATCCAGGAACAACTTCTCTGGGAGAACGCACAGCGTTCCTCAGGCTGGTGCAATGTCATGCTGGCCTCTGCGGCCACAGGCTCACCCCGCATCCATACCCCTCCCTCCCCCCGGCCTGAGTGAGCCAAAGCCCCCGAATCAGCGGCTCCTTGAAAACCGTCCTGTCTGAGCGAAGAACATAGCGACCTCAGGCGACCTACATGCAGAGGCAGGGCCAAATCCAAAGCTGAACCCCAGGAGCTGTGCGAACAAAGAGAAAGGGAAATGTCTCCCAGCAGCCTCAGGAGCAGCGGATTAAATCCCCACAGTCAACTTGAGGTACCCTGCATCTTTGGAATACATGAATAGACAATGAATCATCCCAAATTGAGGAGGTGGACTCTGGGAACAACGATATATATATTTTCTTCCCTTTTTCTCTTTTTGTGAGTGTGTATGTGTATGCTTCTGTGTGTGATTTTGCCTGTATAGCTTTACTTTTACCATTTGTCCTAGGGTTCTGTCTGCCCATTTTTTTTTCTTTCTTTCTTTTTTTCTTAGTATAGTTTTTAGCACTTGTTATCATTGGTGGATTTCTTTTTTGGTTTCGTTGCTCTCTTCTTTCTTTCTTTTTCATTATTTTTAATTTTTTTTAATAATTTTTTTATTTTAATAACTTTACGTCATTCCATTTCATTTTATCTTTTTCATTCTTTCTTTCATTTTTTCTCCCTTTTATCTGAGCCATGTGGATGATAGGCTCTTGGTGCTCCACCCAGGTCTCAGGGCTGTGCCTCTGAGGTGGAAGAGCCAAGTTCAGGACATTGGTCCACCGAGACCTCCCAGCTACACGTAATATCAAACGGCGAAAATCTACAGGAGATCTCCATCTCAACACAAAGACCCAGCTCCATTCAACGACCAGCAAGCTGCAGTGCTGGACACCCTATGGCAAACAACTAGCAACACAGGAACACAACCCCACCCATTAGCAGAGAGGTTGCCTAAAATCATTATACAGTCACAGACACCCCGAAACACACCACAAGATGTGGACCTGCCCACCAGAAAGACAAGATCCAGCCTCATCCACCAGAACACAGGCACTAGTCCCCTCCACCAGGAAGCCAACACAACCCACTGAACCAACCTTACCCACTGAGGGTAGACACAAAAAATAACAGGAACTATGAACCTGGAGCCTGCGAAAGGAGACCCAAAACTCAGTGAGTTAAGCAAAATGAGAAGACAGAGAAACACACAGCAGATGAAGGAGCAAAGTAAAAACACACCAGACCTAACAAATGAAGAGGAAATAGGCAGTCTACCTGAAAAAGGATTCAGAATAATGAGAGTAAAGATGATCCAAATCTTGGAAACAGAATGGAAAAAATACAAGAAACGTTTAACAAGCACCTAGAAGAACTAAAGAGCAAACAAACAATGATGAACAATGCAATAAATGAAATTAAAAATTCTCTCGAAGGGATCAATAGCAGAATAGCTGAGGCAGAAGAACGGATAAGTGACCTGGAAGAAAAAATAGTGGAAATAACTACTGCAGGGCAGAATAAAGAACAAAGAAGGAAAAGAACTGAGGACAGTCTCAGAGACCTCTGGGACAACATTAAATGCACCAACATTCGAATGATAGGGGTCCCAGAAGAAGAAGAGAAAAAGAAAGGGAATGAGAAAATATTTGAAGAGATTATAGCTGAAAACTTCCCTAATATGGGAAAGGAAATAGTTAATCAATTCCAGGAAGCACAGAGAATCCCATACAGGATAAATCCAACAAGAAACATGACAAGACACATAGTAATCAAACTATCAAAAATTAAATACAAAGAAAACATATTAAAAGCAGCAAGGGAAAAACAACAAATAACATACAAGGGAATCCCCATAGGGTTAACAGCTGATATTTCAGCAGAAACTCTGCAGGCCAGAAGGGAGTGGCAGGACATATTTAAAGTTATGAAAGGGAAAAATCTACAACCAAGAATACTCTACCCAGCAAGGATCTCATTCAGATTTGATGGAGAAATTAAAACCTTTACAGACAAGCAAAAGCTAAGAGAATTCAGCACCACAAAAACACCTTTACAACAAATGCTAAAGGTACTTCTCTAGACAGGAAACACAAGAGAAGGAAAAGACCTACACAAAAAAATCCAAAACAGTTAAGAAAATGGTAATAGGAACATACATATCGATAATGACTGTAAATGTAAATGGATTAAATGCTCCAACCAAAAGATATAAACTGGCTGAATGGATACAAAAACAAGACCCATATATATGCTGTCTACAAGAGACCCATTTCAGACCTAGGAACACATACAAACTGAAAGTGAGGGGATGGAAAAAGATACTCCATGAAAATGGAAATCAAAAGAAACCTGGAGTAGCAATTCTCATATCAGACAAGATAGACTTTAAAACAAACACTATAAAAAGAGACAAAGAAGGACACTACATAATGATCAAGGGATCAATCCAAGAAGAATATATAACAATTGTAAATATTTATGCAACCAACATAGGAGCACCTCAATACATAAGGCAAATACTAACAGCCATAAAAGGGGAAATTGACAGTAACACAATCATAGTAGGGGAATTTAACACCCCACTTTCACCAATGGACAGATCATCCAAAATGAAAATAAATAAGGAAACACAAGCTTTAAATGATACATTAAACAATATGGGCTCAATTGATATTTATAGGACATTCCATCCAAAAACAACAGAATACACTTTCTTCTCAAGTGCTCATGGAACAATCTCCAGGATAGATCATATCTTGGTTCACAAATCAAGCCTTGGTAAATTTAAGAAAATTGAAATCGGATCAAGTATCTTTTCTGACCACAATTCTATGAGACTAGATATCAGTTGCAGGAAAAAAATCTGTAAAAAATACAAACACATGGAGACTAAACAATACACTACTTAATAACCAAGAGATTACTGAAGAAATCAAAGAGGAAATCAAAAAAAACCTAGAAACAAATGACAATGAAGACCCAATGACCCAAAACCTATGGGATGCAGCAAAAGCAGTTCTAAGAGGGAAGTTTACAGCAATACAATCCTTCCTTAAGAAACAGGAAGCATCTCAAATAAACAACCTAACCTTACACCTAAAGCAATTAGAGAGAGAAGAACAAAAAACCCCAAAGTTAGCAGAAGGAAAGAAATCATAAAGATCAGATCAGAAATAAATAAAAAAGAAATGAAGGAAACAATAGCAAAGATCAATAAAACTAAAAGCTGGTTCTTTGAGAAGAAAAACAAAATTGATAAACCATTAGCCAGACTCATCAAGAAAACAAAGGGAGAAGACTCAAATCAATACAATTAGAAATGAAAAAGGAGAAGTAACAACTGATACTGCAGAAATACAAAGGATCATGAGAGATTACAACAAGCAACTATATGCCACTAAATTGGACAACCTGGAAGAAATGGACAAATTCTTAGAAATGCACAACCTTCCGAGACTGACCCAGGATGAAATAGAAAATATGAAGAGACCAATCACAAGCACTGAAATTGAAACTGTGATTAAAAATCTTCCAACAAACAAAACCCCAAGACTAGATGCCTTCACAGGTGAATTCTATCAAACATTTAGAGAAGAGCTAACACCTCTTCTTCTCAAACTCTTCCAAAATAAAGCAGAGGGAGGAACACTCCCAAACTCATTCTACGGGGCCACCATCACCCTGATACCAAAACCAGACAAAGATGTCACAAGGAAAGAAAACTACAGGCCAATATCACTGATGAATATAGATGCAACAATCCTCAACAAAATACTAGCAAACAGAATCCAACAGCACATTAAAAGGATCATACACCATGATCAAGTTGGGTTTATCCCAGGAATGCACGGATTCTTCAAATACGCAAATCAATCAATGCGATACACTATATTAACAAACTGAAGGAGAAAAACCATATGATCATCTCAATAGATGCAGAGAAAGCTTTTGACAAAATTCATCACCCATTTGTGATTTAAAAAGTACCCTCCAGAAAGTGGGCAGAGAGGGAACTTACCTCAACATAATAAAGGCCATATATGACAAACCCACAGCCAACATCGTCCTCAGTGGTGAAAAATTGAAACCATTTCCACTAAGATCAAGAACAAGACAAGCTTGCCCACTCTCACCACTATTATTCAACATAGTTTTGGAAGTTTTAGCCACAGCAATCAGAGAAGAAAAAGAAATAAAAGGAATCCAAATCAGAAAAGAAGTAAAGCTTTCACTCTTTGCAGATGACATGATACTCTACATGGATAATCCTAAAGATGCTACCAGAAACCTACTAGAGCTAATCAATGAATTTAGTAAAGTAGCAGGATACAAAATTAATGCACAGAAATCTCTGGCATTCCTATACACTAATGATGAAAAATCTGAAAGTGAAATCAAGAAACCACTCCCATTTACTATTGCAACAAAAAGAATAAAATATCTAGGAATAAACCTACCTAGGTAGACAAAAGACCTGTATGCAGAAAACTATAAGACACTGATGAAAGAAATTAAACATACCAACAGATGGAGAGATATACCATGTTTTGGGATTGGAATAATCAACATTGTGAAAATGACTATACTACCCAAAGCAATCTACAGATTCAATGCAGTCCGTATCAAACTACCACTGGCATTTTGCACATAACTAGAACAAAAAATTTCACAATTTGTATGGAAACACAAAAGACCCCGAATAGCCAAAGCAATCTTGAGAAAGAAAAATGGAGCTGGAGGAATCAGGCTCCCTGACTTCAGGCTATACTACAAAGCTACAGTAATCAAGACAGTATGGTACTGGCACAAAAACAGAAATATAGATCAATGGAACAGGATAGAAATCCCAGAGATAAACCCATGCACATATGGTCAACTTATCTTTGATAATGGAGGCAAAATATACAATGGATAAAAGACAGCCTCTTTAATAAGTGGTGCTCTGAAAACTGGACAGCTACATGTAAAAGAATGAAATTAGAACACTGCCTAACACCATACACAAAAATAAACTCAAAATGGATTAAAGACCTAAATGTAAGGCCAGACGCTATCAAACGCTTAGAGGAAAACATAGACAGAACACTCTATGACATAAATCACTGCAAGATCCTTTTTGACCCACCTCCTAGAGAAGTGGAAATAAAAACACAAATAAACAAATGGGACCTAATGAAACTTAAAAGCTTTTGCACAGCAAAGGAAACCATAAACAAGACCAAAAGGAAACCCTCAGAATGGGAGAAAATATTTGCAAACAAAGCAACTGACCAAGGATTAATCTCCAAAATTTACAAGGAGCTCATGCAGCTCAATATCAAAAAAACAAACAACCCAATCCAAAAATAGGCAGAGACCTCAATAGACATTTCTCCAAAGAAGATATACAGATTGCCAACAAACACATGAAAGAATACTCAACATCATTAATCATTAGAGAAATGCAAATCAAAACTACAATGAGATATCATTTCACACCAGTCAGAATGGCCATCATCAAAAAATCTAGAAATAATAAATGCTGGAGAGGGTGTGGAGAAAAGGGAACACTCTTGCACTGTTGGTGGGAATGTAAATTGATACAGACACTATGGAGAACAGTATGGAGGTTCCTTAAAAAACTACAAATAGAACTACCATAAGACCCAGCAATCCTACTACTGGGCCTGTACCCTGAGAAACCCATAATTCAAAAAGAGTCATGTACCACAATGTTCATTGCAGGTCTATTTACCATAGCCAGGACATAGAAGCAACCTAGGTGTCCATCAACAGATGAATAGATAAAGAAGATGTGGCACATATATACAATGGAATATTACTCAGCCATAAAAAGAAATGAAATTTTATTTATTTGTAATGAGTTGGATGGACCTAGAGTCTGTCATACAGAGTGAAGTAAGTCAGGAAGAGAAAAACAAATACTGTATGCTAACACATATATATGGAATCTAAAAAAAAATGGTCATGAAGAACCTAGGGGCAAGATGGGAGTAAAGATGCAGACCTACTCGAGAATGAACTTGAGGACACAGGGAGGGGGAAGGGTAAGCTGGGACAGAGTGAGAGAGTGTCATGGACATATATACACTACCAAATGTAAAATAGATAGCTAGTGGGAAGCAGCCGCATAGCACAGGGAGATAAGCTCAGTGAACACCTAGAGGGGTCGAATAGGGAGTGTGGGAGGGAGGGAGATGCAAGAGGGAAGAGATATGGGGATATATGTATATATATAACTGATTCACTTTGTTATAAAGCAGAAACTAACACACCATTGTAAAGCAATTATACTCCAATAAAGTTGTTAAATTAAAAAAAAAATGGGCAAACAATCTGAGTGTATATTTCTCCAAAGAAAATGAAGGGTCAATAAGGACTTAAAAAGATTCTCAACATCATTAGCCACCAAGGAAATGAAAATCAAAACCACAGTGAGGTATCACTTCATATCCACTAGGATGGCTATAATTTAGAAGATAGACAATAACAAGTGCTGGTGAGGATGTAGAGGAATTGGAACCCTCACACACTGCTGGTGGTAATGTAAAAATGGTATCGCCACTTTGGAAAACAGTGTGGCAGTTCCTCAAAAGGTCAAACATAGAGTCACCGCACCACCCAGCAATTCCACTCCTAGGTATATACCCAAGAGAAATGAAAATATATGTCCACACAAAAATTTGTATGCAAGTGTTCATAGTAGCATTATTTATAATAGCTAAAAAGTAGAAATAACCTAAATGTCCATCAACTGATCAACTGACAAAATGTGATATTATTCATACAATAGAATATTATTCAGCATTAAAAAGTAATGAAGTACTGATATCTGCTACAACATGGATAAACCTTGAAAACATTATGCTAAGTGAAAGAAGCCAATAAAAAAACCCACATATCATATGACTCCAGTTATACTAAGAGTCCAAAATCCGTAGAGACAGAAAGTAGATTAGTGGTTGCGTGGGGCTGGGGAGGGGGCATGTGGAATGGGGAGTGACTGCTGATGGGCATGGTGTTCCTATGTGGGTGATGAAATGTAAAAAAGTTGTTCTAAAATTAATTGTGCCAATGGCTGCACAACTTTTTGAATATACTAAAAACAATCAAAGTGTATGCTTTAAATGGGTGAATTGTATAGTATGTGAATTAGTAAAGCCATTATAAAAATACTCAAAACATCAACATCAACAACTGTAAAAAAGATGCATAAAAAGGATGTATACTGGTGGGGCTTCCCTGGTGGTGCAGTGGTTGATAGTCTGCCTGCCGATGCAGGGGACACGGGTTCATGCCCCGGTCCAGGAAGATCCCACATGCTGCAACAGGAGAGGCCACAGCAGTGAGAAGCCTGCATACTGCAAAAAAAAAAAAAAAAAAAAAAAAAAAGGGTGCATATAGGTGTAAGTTATTTTTAAGATTTTAAAAGTAAGAAAATACCTAAATGCAAAGCAGAAAAAAAGATGGTAAAATAAACGATGTTGAGTCATTTAAGTAACCATTGTAAATCATTTTCTGAATACTGACTAACACAAATCTCATGCTATAATCTTAAGGGGAGAGGCAGAATATAAAATCTGCACTTAGACACACACACAGAGAAAATTTATAAAAGAAAATCCATAATCAATGAAGAATGGCTAATATTGGGTGGTGGGATAAATGGTGGTTTTTATTTTCTTCTCTTTCTTCTATAGTTTCTATATTTCCTATACTACATGTATTTTATAATCAGGAAAATTATTTTTTAAGGATTGAGAAAGAAAGTTTATTTGCAAAACTTACTTGAGATGCATAGACTATAAGAGCTGAATTGAAAATTATAGATCATGTGATAAAAACTTCTAACTTTACTGCTGAGGTAATTTTACTGAAGAGGCTAAGTGCCTTGGCCCATTGTCAGCCATCTTGTCAGAGTGTGTGAAACTGAAACAGTTTCTCTCCTCTTCTCTCCTCCTCTTTCTCTCTCTTGATGATGCCGTACACAGATACACAAACACACACACTCACAAAAGTAGCTCAAAAAAAGAAAGAATTGAAGGCTGGACCTTGAGGGCATTATACTAAGACAAACAAGTCAGACAGAAAAGACAAATACAGTATGATCTCCTGTATATGTGGAATCTTTTTTAAAAACCCAAATTCATAGATACAGAGAGCAGATTGATGGTTAGCAGAGGCATGGGGTGGGGGGGGGGGGTGAGGGTGGTCAAAAGGTTATGAAATAAGCAAGTCCTGGTGATATCATGTGCAGCATGGGGACTAAAGGTAACAATACTGTGTTGTATATTTGAAAGGGGTTAAGAGAGTAGACCTTAAAAGTTCTCATCACAAGAAAAAACTTTTGTAAACGTGTGATGATGGATGTTAACTAAACTTATTGTGCTGATCATTTTATATACATGTATCAAATTATGTTGTACACTTGAAACTAATATTATGTTATATGTCAAGTATACCTTAATTTAAAAAAAAAGAAGTAAAAATAATTTGAGAGATTTCTTTCCCCAAATTGAATTCTGTTCTAAACTCCTATAGGTTTATATATAAAAAAAAAAAACCCAACAATCTCTGTCCTAGACCATTAGAGGGCAGTCACAAGTTAAAACAGACTGCACCCTAAGCACAGTGGATAAACTACAATAAGAATAATCATCTTTTTTGGCATCGGAAGCAGACAAACATGATTAAAATCATGCTGACCTTGGGATGACCGTCTTCAGCTTTCTCTGGCAAGCTCTGGCTAAAAAAGTCTTTTTGAAGTGGGGCGTTCTGGTTCCCATCCCACAAGAACAAGAAATGGATGATGCCTCAGGGAACTGCCCCAGCAACAGCTCCCAACTTTTTCAGAGCAGCAGCCCATAATCACCTCATTTTTCTGATCCAAGTGTTGTCAGAGGGATTCTTCCGCCTTTGGCATCCAGGGAGGTAATACAGATGGAAGGCTGGAAGAATGACCAGCTGCTGATGCCGTTCCTCGGGCTCCCAAGACCTCCAAACAAAAAGAAAAGAATCAGGCAAGAAAGAAGAGCTCAGTACTCCTCAGCAGAAACAAAAGTTCTGTGAAGTTTGGCAAGCCTCGCTGTTCCCAAATGATTCCCAGGTGATGGCGAATTTGGAAAATGGTCAGTGTTGAAATCGAGACACGTGGGCCTGGTTGCAAAGCCCAATTCCTCCCCTCTCTCCAGGACATGTGAAAGTGAAAAATACAAAGTTGGGGGCAATAGTGTTCACCCCTTGCCCTTACTCCCAATTAAAGAACCTTATCCAGACAGTTAGGGCTATACTATAGTGCTTTAGCCTACAGATGCTGGAAGAGGACGCACGTTCATATCCCAGCTCTGTCACTCACTGGTCAGGTGAATCGGTATGAGTTACTCAACTTTTCTGTGCCTCAGTTTCCTCATCTGTAAAATGAAGGCAATAATAATATGATTTCCTACCTACTTCCTAAGTTATTATATAGGAAGGATTTACATAGTCCCTGACACATTATTAGTACTCAACAAATGTTAGTTATTATCTAGTGCTAGTGGTGATGGGAATAAAGATCTTAAAATACAGAATTTTTCTACCCTCATTTCATCCAGTCCAACATCTTAGGGCTTTTCCTATGAGGAAATGCTCTCTTAAAGACCCTCAAAAAGCTTGTTAGATAATCAATCATTCAAATCTACCCAGAATTAATACATTGGAAAAACCCCTATATCACACAACTAAAAATTTATCTCTAAATCTGCCCCAGGTTTTATTAGCTGAACTGCATTCCTTTTCTCACCTAAGCTGCTGGTTGTAGAAGTTCTTCCCCAAAGGCCAATTTACCAGAGATTGAAGTAAAGGTTTTGAAACACAGTATCTACACTTTTATAAGTTGCCCCATCAGTAGTTGAAATGCCAAGTAACTCTCCATAATTGATATAGGCCAGGACAAACAAGAATTAATTAGTGTGGCTCGTTGTGTTTTCCAGAGATGGTCACAACAATATTTCCTATTACATGTGATACTTCTCCCATCAAGAGGTGGCGTTTGTGTTCCCTCCCATTGAATCTGGGAGGGCTTTCAAATGATGCCATGTGACTTCCAAGGTTAAATCATATAAACAGTATGGCTTCCTCCTAGTTTTCTCTGGGATGCTCATTCTTGGAACCCAGCCACCATGCTGTGAGGAAAACCAAGCTGCATTTAGAGAAGCCATGCGTAGGTTTCCATCCTGCAGCCCCATCTGGGGTCCCAGGCAGCAACTCCCATCCATTGCCAGACACGTAACTAAGCAACCCTTCAGATGATTCTAGCTCCGGAAGCTGAATCATTTCCAGTCATTGAGTCTTCCCAGCTGAGCCCCCAGATATCATGGAGCAAAACAAACCTTCCCACTGTGCCCTTTCTGACGCACAAAATCTGTAAGCACAAGAAAATTGTTGTCATTTTATGCTACTAAGTTGGGCATCACTTATTACACAGCAATAATAACTGGTACAGCCAGCAACCATGATTGTCTCACGTTTAAGTAGATTAGCCTTTAATGTCTGTAAAATACCCCCCACTTTGCTGATATCATAAATTCCACAATGAGATACTTACTCTTTGGGCTTAAAGTTTTACCCCTTTTGAAACATAGAGTGAAGTGTAGTAAGAAAGAAGCCCAATGTCCCAATCCAGGTGCTACCAACTATTAATGGTACGACTTGGACAAATCACCTAATATGTGGGGCTTATGTTGCATCCCTTTTCTCCAGATCCAGCCTCTACCCTTCCCCCTCCCCACCCCAAACTTGGTATCTTAGGAGATTAACCTTATGATTTACATCAGTGAGCTTCCAGTTGGATGTGACCAATGGGAGGCACCAGCAGGAGGCCCAGAAGACAGCAGGAGAATGAAGTTTGGGTATCATTCCAGTAAAGGTAAAACAGCCCTGTTTTTCCACTCAACTCTCTGTCTACTCTCAAGTAATTCTGATCACCGACTATGCAGGGAGATTTTCCCACAGCAAGCAATTCTTGGACACCCGCTGGATGTCCTACAATTCAACTCAATTCTGACACTATCTACCTGAAGAGTGCATCAGATCCCACAGGTTAAGGGCTCAGTCCCTCAAGACTGCTCCCACTTCATATGTCAATTGCAAGTCCAGGCTGTTATCTGGGCTTCTGACCAACTGGCTGTAAATCAGAAGTTCCCACAACCCCTCCTCAGGTTTGATCATTTGCTAGAATGGCTCACAGAACTGAGGAAACCAGTTTACTTACTAGATTTCCAGTTTATGTATAAAGGAATACAACTCAGGAACAGCCAGAAGAAAGAGCTGCATAGGTTAAAGTATGTGGGAAGGGGTGTAGAGCTTCCATGCCCTCTGTGGGCACAACACCTTCCCAGCACCTCCACACGTTCACTAACCCGGAAGTTCTCTAAACCCCATGGTTATAGTTCATATTTTATGGAGGCTTCACGATAGGCATGATTGATTAACTCATTGGCCATTGGTGATTGAACTCAATCTCCACCCTTCTTCCCTCCCCAAAGGCTGAAGAGCGGGGCTAAAAGTTCCAACTCTAAGCACATGATTGGTTCCCCTGGCAACCAACTGTCATCTTTAGGGGCTTTCTAAAAGCCACCTCCTTAACTTAAACTCAAGTGCAGTTGAAAGGGGCTCATTATGAATAACAATTGACACATTTGTTGCTCTTATCACTTAGGAAATTCCAAAGAATGGGAATGAAAATGAAATATATATTTCTCATTCTAAACCACAGTATCGCAATTTCCCTCTGCCTCTCTATAGAGTGGCCACCACCTGGCAGCATCTCTCAGCCAAAGATTGCAGTTCCTCTGAGGCAGTGCTTCTTACACAGTTCCCTTTCTCTCTCTCTCTCTCTCCTAGTATTTGGTCCTTTCCCAGCCCCTTCAGGCCTTGGGGTAGAAAAAGCGCCCCTCCAGCACTAGCTCTGATGACTTACCTGCACCCTTCCCACACATTTGCAATTAATTCCTCGAATTGCTCAGACATATGTTTTGTTTCCTCTTGGGATACTGACTGATAAGGAGTTTTTGATTCTTCATTGTAAAATGGAGATTCCACCCATCCAGGCTGCTTCAGAGATCGAGCAAAATAATCAATGTGACAGACTATGTCAGGTCCAGGCTCAGTTACGTCCAGTCACAAAAAACAAAAACAAAACAAAAGCACACTGAGTATTTCAAACAGAGGGAATTTAAGAGAGGGAATTGGTAACACCAAAGTTGAAAGGCTGAAAGAGCAAAAAGAGCATACTAAGTAACCCAGATATCAGTAACTGCAGGGCTGGTGGAACAAAAAGGAGGAGGTGGTGCTTCTGGGAACTGGATGCTTAGAGGGGGACCCCTGCATGGTAATGCGCAGATACCTAAAGAGGGCTTTGTGGGGCTGGTGCTCAGATCCTTACAGGCTGCCTCTTGATTGGTGCTGAGTCTGGCTAAAGCTGTTCTCTCTGCAGAGTGATGGCAACAGAAGTACAAACACGAAGAAATTTCCCTAGCCCCTTCTACCTCCTTTTACTCTCCCAAATTTGCCTCCCCTAGGCAGAATCTAACCCAAAGCCAGCTAGTGTGAGTGTCTTAGGACTCGAGTTTGAAGCTTCCCCAGACCATCACCAAAGATCAGAGCATAAAAGGTGGAGCTTAGGACTGAAAGACACCAGGTTAATAATCAGTACATAAAAGCGTCCTGTATTATAGTTGTTACTGTTACCCATAACTGAGAAAATATAAGTAGATATCTATACTTTAAAATGGACAAATTTTCCCAGTCTTTTCCTCAGAGAAGGTCTAATAAGAGCTATGATATTATAGCCCACTTTCTAAGCTTACCAAGGTTTTAAATGTTCTATCCTCTGCTTTCCTCCAGAACATAAAAATGTCCCATAAATTCCAACCAAATATCCCAGAATCCTTTTAAAACTTGAGCAGCAGCACATAATCTTTGCTGCTAAATGCAATCTAAATGCAAATGACCTTCTCAGAAAAGATAAGTGCCACGAAGCATTGGCAGTGCCTAGAACATGATGATGTCTTGGGGAAGCACTCTTGACCAATGCCAGACAATGCAGGGTCACCAGCTGGCATGATCCTCCCCCAACTCCCTCAAGAGTTGAAGGACAGTAGTTCCCTAACACACCACCTCATATGCATTAACAATTAAAGCCCTCAGTCCAGCAACCCAAGGGCTGGAGGCCTGTAAAAACTCATTTCTACAGATACCAACTCCTGTATTAGAGCAATGGTTTTTTAAACTACTTTTAGCAACATATTTTCTGTTTTTATTTTTATAAACACAGTCTTCCATAGAACCCCAAATAAAATTGAAATCGAAAAATCTGGTGCTGCATTAGCTGAAATGAGGGGTGCCCAGAAACTGTCCTGATGTAGCTGTTGCCCCCACCCCTTCTCCTAGACAGTTTCCTGGGTCTCTGAGGAAGCCAGTTTGAGAACCAGTGAGTGCCCTAGGACTACAGCAGTCTTGATAAAGTTTAGTAATTTCAAACATTCTTTAATATAGCTATAAAAGTAGATTACTAGGTACAATTGTTCCCAATATTCAAAGAATCAGAGGCTTTCTTCTCACCACATTATATTATAATCCCATACAGAAAATTTTCCAGTTTTACCTGTAGACACCCTCACCTTCTCCAACTATTAAAACCCCATTGCACAACACATGTTTTTACATCACAGCTCTCCCAAAGATCTCCAGACTTGAGTAAAATTGCAAAACAAAGTTGAATTTTAAGTACTGGATCTGTGACATGGGCCCTCCAGCTTCAGGGAGGTGACAGGTACTGGTCTGTTCCTGGGTCCTCTGTGGCCAGTGCAGAACTTGGTGAAGAAAGCAATGCTGGGTGGCACATCAGCCCACCAGGACTATGTGATGTTGGCATTCTGCTTGAGGTAGTCCATGTAGCGAGTCAGGAGCATCTTCTGAAACACACTGCTGTAGAAGGCCCATGACGGGATCAGGCTCAGAATGCTTGCCTTTAAGAGACAAAAACATAAGTGTCTGGGAGAAAAGAAGAGCAAGGAAGTTGCAAGAAAACATCTCAATTTATATTCATCATCTTTAAAAATGTATATCTGATGACTGAAGTTAAGTCCCAAATCTTTTAAGTAGTTGTTAAGATAAATAGAGTTAACACTGTTGTATGTTATATATGGAAGTTGTTAAGAGAGTAAATCCTACGAGGTCTTATCAAATGAAAAAAATTTTTTTATTTCCTTAATTTTGTATCCATATGGGATGATGAATGTTCACTGAACTTACTGTGGTAATCATTTCATGTAAGTCAAATCATTTTGATGTACACCTTAAACTTATAGAAGGCTGTATGTCAATTATATCTCAATAAAACTGGAAGAAAAAAATTCTTTTAAAGAGTTAATGAATGGAAATGAGTCATAGCAAGGTGTAAATTATTATCATGGAGTATTTGCTTTGAAAAGGGGGGGAAGCCTCAAGTTGAGGCACAAATGCCTAATGCTTTTCAGGCAAGAGGCACAGGCCTTGGAAGGTTCTTGCCCTCAAATTACACTTGTGTCCTATAAGGCAGGTCCAGGCCCCCAGAAGTAATCATTTTGTCCACCGTGTGATTCAGTTAATCCAACATTCCTCAGTCTACCTACAAAACAACAGAAGTTCAACTAGAGGAAAACTTGAGCCTTGTAGGCAGCTTGAACCTTCAGATTTTTGCAATCCTCTGAGGTATCCCAAAGCAGGAAACTAAAGGTGGTTCCTGGGAACCAGAGTAGAGCTCTTCTTCCACTGGCCAAGTCTATGACTCAATGCAACATCTTCTTCAGGAACTTCATTTTTCTCCCAGACAGAGCTTTTTTTATTTCGCAGCAAAATCAAGCCCTTCCATTAGCTTTGTCTTGAACTAAATGTTTTGGCTTACTGAAGTCAGCCATAAATAAAATAAACTGAAATGCCAGGTCCCCAGAAAATGTTCTGAAAGGCCCCCTCTCCCATCCCCATCTTTATCTACCTTCTTCCAACCTGGAGACGCCATGTAGAAGGAAACAGAAAATGGACTTAAACCCTTGCATCACTTTTACCAGCCAGGTGGTCTTGGGCCATCTGATCCATCTAAGCTTCATCTGATCTGATCCAGCTCTGAGCTTTGGTTTCCTCAATGTAAAAGGGGAGCTGAATGTCCTGTCTCACAAGATGTTTAGGAGAATTAAATGAGGTAACTATGAAGCCCCAAGTTCCACACGGATTCTTAGGTAGAGGCTCCAGTCCCACCTCAACTGCTGCCCCAAAACTCCTTGAGGGCAGAGGGCATCCTGTCTTTGCCTCACCTCTTTGAAATAGAAGACTTGCTTGTTTACTGGTTGATTCCACTTGATTACCCATAACTTTAGATTCAACGATCTTTCTAAACCCTGGCACATTCAAAATTGGTTTTAATGGTTTTAATGATTGATGTGTTTTCCTTTGTTTTCTCTTTTGCTGCACCAGGCAGAAAGACTTTTTCTTACTGTTTTTGGCATCTGTTTACCAGTAGAGATTAGAATTTGTTACATAAGAAATCAAAGAGAAAAGTAAAAAAAAAAAATTCAACTTTTGACATCTAGAATTGGATTACAGTATGTACGTAGCAAGACAATAGTCTTGCAAGCCATGCTATTGTCTCAAGAAAACATTTTCTAAATGCTAATGGATTCCATTTAAAACATCAATATCCTGGAGGACTAAAAGTATAGAGTTCTGCTAAGGGGAGAAGAGGATGTCTTATCCACTGGAACTACCTAAATCCCTCTGAGATGAACAGGATGTGACCCTGGGAAAGCATACAAAAAGCCTGTACTTTTTCTGCCCTGGAGATGGTGGGAGGTACAAGAGAGAAAGAGGAAGACGTGGCCAGATGTGTGTCCTCTGATATGTGTGTCCTCTGAGCTTACGCTGGAGGGCTGGGGGCCTGGGGTGAAGGATAGGGAAGTGTGATAAATAAGTAATGGTAGCAAAGGAGGGTTTACTGCCTCCACTCTTCTGGAGTGCAGCCACAGAATATTATCTCAGCGTGGCGAGGTAAGTGCTGAGACTTGCTTTTCCAGCATCCCTCAGGTTCAAATTGGTGCTGATGCAGAGTAGAGAGCCAGAGGGCCTCTGTGAACCAAAGCTGCAGATGGACAGCTGGCCTCTGGCTGGATGAGGGAGGTAGCAGAGATTCAGGCATGTTCAGCCATCAGTAGCTGGGGAATGCATTGGCCTAGCCAAAAGGACAGAAGGAGTTATTCCCACACCCCCCACAGACATAAACCAGCAAGGTGAGCAACCATCAGATAGATTAGGGACACCAGCCACACACACTTAAGGACCAGCAGGAATTCATAGGAACTCTTTCCCCAGTGTCATTTTAGTGAAAGAGGCCAGAAGAAGGGACACTCAGGCAAGACCGAACATTTTTCTCTAAATAATGGACAGCCTATTTCCTAAATGGACAGTTTAGATGATCAGATCAAACTAAGTTTAAACTCATTAGACATTCCACTAATTTGTTTTCGTGCCATGCAGCAAGTAGTGGTCTGAAGGAAAACCAGATCGGCAATAGGCAAAATAAAGATCTTATATTCTTTCTGCTTGTCCACTTTGCACTGTGCGTTCAAACGGCGATTCTGCACGTTGTTGAGATTCTACAGTAAAAGTAGCAAGTAATCAGCTAAGACAATTCAGTATCTCTTGCCGGAGTCTCAGTACTGAGTCCCAGGAGACAGCTGAATGCTTTGGGAGGATTTAGTGCATTGACCCATGAATCTCTCTAGCATCAGAAAGAGAAAGAGAGAAATAAAGAAGCCTAATTCCCAAGGTAGAAAAACATATGAGGCAGAGGAGCAAGTTGACATATGAAGGGAAAGTAAAGATCTGTTAAAATTCTTTGGTGATGATGGAAACAGAACTACCCTGACACTGTTTGTTTGTTTTCAGTATTAGTGTGAAACTCAAGTCTACCTTTGTTTCCTGTTTGTGTTTTTTCCTAAAAGCAGCCCAGGGATGGTAAGAACTCCTCATGCCATAGACTTCAGACTTTATTTCCATGTTTGATGAAGTCCGTGGTGTACAGGAACCAGCTTATACTTTCTCACGAGAGCCAATCGTGAACTCTCCTCCTGAATTCATGTGCAGTGCCAACACACTGGTAACTTAACATCAGTCATGGAAATCAGCAAACGCTACAAATCAAGGTGTTTTGTTTTATTTTGGGGTTTTTCCCGGAGAGTTAAACATTTACTGGCACAGAGGGCCAAGGACATCGACAGCCCCTACAGGGAAGCACCCTGTGTTTTGGCCTGACCTTCACAAAGCTCTGGGAGCCGCCTTACTTTCTGAGGGCAGAGGTGAGGAGGCCAAGGGTGAGATTTGCCAACTTCAGAGTTATCTCTAGGCTGGGCACCCAGCGCTTCAGCTTCTCCTTCCCCTTGCTAGATACACCTTTTCACAGGCTGGACTACCCTCAGCAGTATACCTCTGGCGTCACTATCCTTGCATGACAGAGAATGGCTGAATGCTCCAACAGCAAGGGAGAGCTGGCTAAGCCCTGCTAGGGCCCCCTGCTTGTCTGTCCTCCCTTGCTTCAAGAAAGGAGAAGTTATCAATTACCAAGATTTCATGGGCGAGGCAGCCACAGGTTTCGTCTCCAATCGTGACATAATTCAGTGATTCTTTAACAAATTCATCAGCAGTCTTGGTTATCATGTTGGTATTTAGATACTTTGTCATCGGGGTTGAAACAGCATACGGGGTGAGCACCTACAATGGGAAATAAAGACCGTGACACAGGAGCAATCTGCCCAGCCCTGAGAAACTAATACCCATTTTACCATTCCTTCATGTTCCAGCTCTGTTCTCCCCCTAAAGTCTCAGGATACTATATGATAATAGAACAGTTAAAGGTATAGAACGAGCACAGAGCTGGGAATCAGAAAGGTCAGTTTCTGGCTTAACGTGGCAACTAACTCAAGATGAGGCCTTAGCCACACAACACCAAGTGGTTCAAATGCACACGGGGTGAATGAAGAGCTCTGTCTTACAGCACGGTTCCCCAACTTAGAAAGTGAAAATGCAGGACACCCAGTTATATTTGAAGACAAACAATGGAAAAATCTTTCAGTTTAATTATATCCCAAGTATTGCATGGGACACACTTATTCTCAAAAGATTATTTGTTATCTGAAATTCAAATTTAACTGGATGTCCTGTGTTTTACCTGGCAACCCTATCACAGAAATTTATTTCTAACACATATAACCAAATTGGAGCACTTTCAAGTATTTTAGATTCCCACTTTCACACTTCGGTTAGGAGCCAGGAGTGGCACACACCCCATAATCTTTCCTGTCATGGTAAGACAAATAAACAACAGCACACTGTACCCTGAAAACCCAATACCATGTTTCCACTGGTGGTCTCACCACCTTGTGGCCTGGCATGAGGTTTCATAATGGGGTTTCTTAATTTATTCCCAGACACAGAGACCTTGGCATCTTTAGGGGAAAAAAAAAAAAAATCCATGCTTGTTTTCTTTTTCTTCACATCACCTTTGAAATTTTTGTCACATCACATTTTTTTCCTCCTCATACTTGAAATTATGTTGTTTCATAATTTAATCCAATGTATGTCAGTCAATTCAATTCAATTGGTTCTCATGGAAATGAATGCAGTTATTAATTTGCATAACACTTTTCTTCCAAAGAGCTCAAAGTGTGTTCTTAGAAAAATATAAGAAGCTTGTATTTTCAAACCCAGTTTTCAGATAGGGAAATAATAAAAAGTGTTTCCATTCTTACAGTGAGTTTTGGTTGACAAAACACCTTTATGTATAAAACAAGGGCTCAATAAATATTGGTTAAATTTGTATACTTATTTATTCATTAGATCTTCACAGTAACCCAGAGAAGCAGCTATTATAATCCCCTTTTTACAAATGGGGAAACAAACTCACAGAGTTTAAGCAAGCTGTCCAAAACACTCAGATGATAGATGGCAGCACTGGGATTTGAAAATCAAACCCAAGAGTACAGTCCATACTTCCTCAGGAATTTTACAAATATTTATTGAGCACCAATTACATGCGTGTTTGGAGAGACCAGATGGTTTTCAGAATGTCACAGTGTCTCTTCCAGGACTTGGAGCAGCTCTGAGGCTTCTGCATGAGGGAAGGGGTTCCCTCCCCCTTCCTCACCTCCTCCCACACCTTCTGCCCCACAGAACCCACTAACTTAGCAGCTACAGCATCTCTGGCCCACAATTATCAAGATCGAGATGATGCTAAGACTTGATACTCAACACTAATATTTAGTGCTGTTCACCAAATATTTCTAGTTCTTCTTTCTTCCAGACGCATGATAGAATTGCACTTTCTGGGTCCCTGTGGTTGGGTGGGACCATGTGACCAGATCTGACCAATGAGTGTGAGCAAAAGTGACATGTGACTTTTTTTGGCTCTGTTAGGTCTTTGTTGCTGTGCACAGGCTTTCTCTAGTTGCAGCAAACAGGGACTATTCTTCATTGCAGTGCACAGGCTTCTCATTGCAGTGGCTTCTCTTTGTTGTGGAGCACGGGCTCTAGGTGCATGGGCTTCAGTAGTTGCAGCATGCAGGCTTCAGTAGTTGTGGCTCATGGGCTCTAAAGTACAGGTTCAGTAGTTGTCAGAACCTCTAATTATCAAAGCAAGTCTCTTGAACTCCTACCACTTTTTCTTTGACATGTCAACTGACAATATCCAAGATGGCGGCTGCTCCATCAGCCTGGGTCCCTGCGTCACTACAGTGAGCTAATTCCCTCTGACCGTTCACAGTGAATGTGTAGCACGAATGAGAAATATATCTTTGTGGTTTTAAGCCAATGAGATTTTAGGGATTATTTTTTACTGCAGAAAACTTAGCATATATAAGGTAGAGCTGTTGCAAAAGGAATCCGTCCTCAGCTGGGAGTTGGAGAACGGATAGAAGGGAAGAATCTCTTTTAGGTGAGACTTTAGTTCAGCAGGGCAGAGAATGGGACTGTAGTCTATTGACAAGTCTGTTACAATCACTCACTACAACTGGGAAGATGATGTTATTTACAAAGCTCCTGCTATTAACTCACATCTGCCAGTTGAATAAGCTTCATCCTATAGCTGATTAATTTATACTGAGATACTCTCACCTGGGTATTTTAATTGAAAATCAGTATGTGCAGCAGTAATTTTAAAAATATAACCGAGTGTGCCTTTTTCATCCCTAATAGTATGTCATAGAACTTCTTCCCAAACAGTTAACCAAAAACCTCTGTAAACTGTTTATTCCAGGTTCCAGAAACCACTTAGAGTTAACTGTGTTGCTGAAGGAAGCACGTCATATTGCTCAGCCTACAGACAGCAGTGACAACCCAGCTTTGTTTACAGTTAGGACAAGGTCAACTCCATGACCACTCTGTCATTGTAGGGGAAATGGAGAGCAGAGCACCTCTTCCCCAAGTGCTCAAGAACCAGGGTGTGGAGATCTCTGTGTTCCATCACAGATGAACAGCCCCCAGGCGAAGCACCCTCTCCCCTCTTCCAACATTGACCAAGTGCTCAGTTTTCTTTTGTTCCTTCTCCACAATTCCTCCCACATGAGCCTGTCTCCTCTATCTAGGTCGGAGAGTAAAGGATGCTTAGACAAGAACCTACTTCTGTCCTGATGCAGCATTGGGTAGCAAGTGTTTCTGAGCACTCACTCATCCCACCCCATTTCCTTCTCCAGCACCCAGGGCATGGTGAGGGCAGCAGCAGGCAGAACCACAGTGGCTCCACTGCCACCTCTATGGTCATAGGAATTCACATGGTGTCATCCAGACCCCCTCTCCTGGTCACACATGCACAGCCTGTCCTGCAGGAAGCAGTGGCCCAGGCACCATGGGGATCCAGAGTTCCCATTCCCAAGGACTCAGAACTGTTGACCTTACCTGGATAATGATTCCTTTCTCTTTATATTCTGCTTGCAGTGCCTTGGAAAATGTGCACACAAAAGCCTGGAGCAAGAAGGAGAAACACCTAAGGACTTGATTCTCTGTCAGAGCCAATTCACTCAGATTTCAAAGGACACCACAGGGAGCTTATCTTCTTCACCTTAAAATGCAGCAGTTTGTCTTGATGGGAGTTAGAACTTCATTTCTTGGTCTGGGAAGAGCTCCCGCAATGAGAAGGAACATAAGTTTTGTAATAAATACATACCTAGGGCCACTGCGTATAGATACCCTACCCGGGGGAAGCTCTGCCTTGTCTAGAGCACCCACAGTTCCAAAGATTTGTTTCATGGCTAGGGCAAGAGGACACCTGATGAGGCCTCTGGGATGGAGGGAAACTACAATGTTACTTGCTGGCCAGAGGAGCGCCGGGCTCCCAGGCAAGGAAGTGAGTGGGAGCCGGAATTCCATGGGGGCTGCGCCTGCCCGGCTGTGCTTCTGCAAGGCTTCATCAGCCCAGGGGCAGCATCTTTTTCTAATTTGCACCCAGATACTGGCTGACTCGCTCCTCCCTGTACCTAGAAGAGTGTCTCTAGGCAAATCAGTCCATCGCCTTGCCAGATGATCCAAAGGAAAATGCTAAATGGGAAAAACAAAAGGAAGAAGGAGAAGGAGGCTTGGACCACATCTGTCACTCACCTTGGAAGCCGAATATGTAGAGTACAGAGGCCAGGGAAAGAGGGCCGCCCCGGAAGATATGTTCAAGATGAGACCTTTCCGCCTAAAGGGCAAGAAACAAAGTTTCAATTGCTCTGCTGCCTGATGACACCTTGAGAAGGAAGAAAATAGAGGGGCTCATGGGAACGCTGGGAAACTTCCATCCTCTCTAGGTTTCCATGTGTGCTAAGTGTTCTGCTTCCAAGAACTGTGAGTGGAACTTCACCTCAGTCATGAACTACACCACACCGTGATGCCACTCGGCAGTCAGTGGACTTCAAGAGCTTGTGAATGGAAACAGGGGCTCTGCTACAGCAAAGGTCCACCACCAAAATGCAGAGAACCAACTCAGCTCAGACAAGACTCAAGGGGGAAGTGGTCCTTCTCTCTCAAATGTGACCACATGAGCTCAAGGTCCCTTCTGACTCATAAAGATGACCCACAACAGGACAGATGTCATATGCAGAATCCTGTCTTGGGTGGAATTTGACAGTCCATCATCTGCTCACACAGGCACTCCTACACAAGTCTCTGGGGTTCTTACTTACCCTTTTGAAATTCAATATCCTTAATCCTTCCCAACTAGATGGATTCAATCCAGAAAAATTAAGAAACTGCAAATTGGAATACAAGGCCAAGCCCCTTCTTTCTCTAGGTAAGATAAAACTATGGACCATTTGCTTTTAGTGAATACCACCTGAGGAAAACCAGCTCCCAAATGGGCATTGTAATAGGGTGATTTAAAACATGGAATAAATAGAGACACTGATGGGGTGGTGATTTTTACCCCAAAACTGGAGTATTCATTCTGACAAGAGCTGAAATACATAATAACAAAGAGATGGTCTTGGTCTCAGGCCAACTTCTGAAGTTTCTTTTATACTCACTGTGAGTTATTTTTTCGAACACAATGTCTGCTGAAACTGCTGTTCTCTTCCTCCCTCCAGTATATGCTACATTTGACCTGCAAATATGCTTATCTGCTTGCAAAGCTGGCCTGGCCCAACCATAATCTCCATGTCTTTTCATCATAGTTTTATCATTTGTTAAAGCAGCAGCAGATGAACACTATGCCCCTGGTCCCCAAGTCAGCTGATTGCCAGGCCAGGCAGACCATGGCTTTTCCAAGGAAAGACCTTACCTTGATTCCATGTGTTTCAGAATCAGCTGTGTCATCTATAAGAGAAGGGCAAAGCTAAGCCCTGACAAAGGAACTATGTAGCAATGTGCCGTGGGGACTTAGCAAGTAGGTGCTGGAGGAAACTGGAGAAACAGGTTCATCTTCTCAGATGGCCTTGAAAATCTGCTGACACTCATTGGAGGTAATTCTGACAACACTAGAGTCTAGCTGGAACCCATAAAAGACAACTTAGACAAATGGCAAACAGTTCAGAGGCCTCTGGTTTCTTCTTCATAAAACTGAAGTCTTCCTGGAAAATGAAGGGAGTGAAAAACTATGGAAATTGGCTTATGTCTGTGGGACCAACACTGAGGCTCCCCAGATACCCTTCATTCTGGGAGAGAGGCAAAAGTAGTTTGGCCATTACAAAACTCACACAGGAGTTAGAATTAGGGGGCTGTCAGGAAACCTAACAAGTGTCCATGTGTGTCTCACATACAAGGTATGAGATGGAGAAGGACATCTCTTCAGTTCAACAGCAGCCTCATTGGCGGCCTGCAGGTGGTCTGTGAAGTAGCTCCCTAGATACAACATGTCTGCTGGTCTGTTGGAATTACAACAGCGTTGAAAACTCCCTTCCCCACCCCAACCTACTGTCCCTGGAAGAAGTCTTCCCTGCCAGTTCTGGAGCTTAAATATTTCATTAAGCAAGCTTTTCATGTCATAATTTTAAGGCACCCATTTTAAGAATTAAGAAAGAGGCAAACCCATGGACTAAAATGTTCTTGAAAGTACAATTGAGTGGAATCAGGCCCTGTCTTGGGAGCAGGTTTGAGACAGAGAGCATCCAAACAGATGGGGAGAGGCAGAGAAATAGAGGACACTGGGGACCAGAAGACAAGTTTGCCTAATTTTTCATGCTGTCTAGGGCACTGCATTTCCTAGGAAGGCCCCTAAGCTCATCCCTGGGAGCCTCCAGATAATACTTTCACTGCTCTGGAGAAGCAGCAGGGGTGGGAGTGGTGAGGGCTTCCTAGGCTGGACTGCCTTCTGAAACCCTGGATTTTGAGGGAGGTGAGAGAAGCATGAGGAGTAGATCATGTCAACACCCTTTCCTTGCTTCTCCCAACTTCATTAAGGATATAGTTGGAGCATTGTTGAACAGCATTTCTCAGTCTCCCAAAAACCTGACTGGGTGAATGATCCCAATTAGAGATACAACACTGGACTTTGTGGGTCCCTGTCTCAAAGGTTCCAGTATTTAGTCTCTTATCCCACGTTCCCTTTGCCCTCAAACTCATTCTCCCATCTCTGTGCTTGATAGAGAACTCTAGTGTTTCCAGATGGTTCCTTTGGAATAATTAAGTGATACTAGTCATGCTTCCAACCAGCGTGGCCAATTTGGGCATTGCATACTTAGAAGCTAAACTTCAATTTGTTTTCTTTGTTACTTAAGGAAGTTAGTGTCTACCAAGATATAAAATAATTTTTTTGAAAATCAAAGCATTTCTCTGCTAAAAGAGTCAGAGGGTTGTCAAATACATTTGGGAAACCCTGTGATCAAATGAACCAAGACTGAAAGATCAATGTATCCATTAATGTGAAAGATTTTAGTGGTAAGGCTGCAGACAACAGTGGAACATATAAAACCTTCAATTACATCAGCTGGGGATTTTAAAAAGCCATTGATTGCTCAGCATAAAAAGAATGTATGTACCAATAAAAACTGAGCAGGAAACTATGAAATACCAGTATACTTACAAAAACAAAAAAAACAACCAATGGTGAAAATAATTTTTGTCAGCTCAACTCTAGCCACATGAAAAACATTTTTTTTTGGTCTGTTCAGCATCCATCCCCTGTTTTGATGTTGATAGGAACCTATTTTCCTCTGGGAAACCAGTTCTCCCCGCCAGTCCATGCTGTGAAGACGAGATAGCCTCCCGCTGCTCCCCAATAAGGGTCCCGGTTCCATGAAATCAGTCCTACCTGATTCATTGCTGACGTTCCATTGGACCATCCAGAGTGATTATGAGGGCTGCCAGGCACAGCTGTGAACTTTGTGTACCGAGCAAGGTGCCCAGCTGTGGGGGTGAGTGTGCGCTGAAAGCCCAGGGTTCACTCACAAGCCATTTAGAGGGCTCTCATCATCCAGAGGGAAGGGAAATACTGTGTTCACACAAAGGCATCATCTACCCACCACGCATGGGGCTATGCCCACTCTTAAGCAGCACCTTTCTCCAAATTGTCTGCACAGACAATTTGTCTCCCTTTTTCTTATTCACACAAAGACACAGCATAGGATAGCTTTGTGGTACTCATGCCTATAAACGCGTATGCAGTTAATTCTAATAAAAGGACCTGAGTGCTGAATGGCACCTGACACATCAATTAGTTCAATACTCTTTTAATAGCAGATGAAGAATCTGAAGTTCAAAGGGGCTAAACAGCAGGCCCAATGCTGTCCAGTAACTGATCTGGGATCAGAATACATATGAACTTGAACTTCACTTCAACAAAGTTGAAAGTTTTTGAACAACAAGAGTCTATAAAATCCAAGCCACACCCTCCGTCCTTTTTCCACACTGAGTGAGCTTTCCTCCGTTTACAAAGACTCAAATCACAAGAAGATACTATTTTTTTTTAAGTTGCTTTGGAATCCTGAATAAGTTTCATCATCATCAGGCCTAATATGTTCTGACATGTGACAAAACTGAATGCAGAAAAAGGATTCAGATGCCAGGGAGAGCAAAGCCACTGTATTTTCTTGATGAAAACAGACAAGACAATTAAAAGGCTACTACATGGTCTCTCATTTCAATTCTAAAGTACAGTTCAATTTTAAAGAATTCTGCATCTACAGGGAAGGGGCCAATTCTCCTGAGTTGCCAAATCCAACAGCTACTACATTTTAATGCACTGAGCACATACATTGATCACGTACCTTCACTACCGAGGTGATGTTACAGTGGACGAGGCTCTGTAATAAATAATCACAGTCATGAATCAGCCAGATCATTTGAGAACTTCTCTTGAAAAGTGTTCAGGGCCAAACAACCAGGAAGCGGGCAAAAGTGTGTGTCTGAGTGGTTGCCGCAGCCTGCAAATTAGGCTCCTAGTTGATATTCAGAATGCACTAGAACAGGGAAACATCTGACATCCACACTATGATTCTATAAGAATGTGATCTTGAATAGAAGTCAATTAAGAGTTTCCGGGCTTTCCTGGTGGTTCAGTGGTTGAGAGTCCGACTGCCGATGCCGGGGACACGGGTTCGTGCCCCGGTCCGGGAAGATCCCACATGCCGCGGAGCAGCTAGGCCCGTGAGCCATGGCTGCTGAGCCTGTGCGTCTGGAGCCTGTGCTCCGCAACGGGAGAGGCCACAACAGTGAGAGGCCCATGTACCGCAAAAACAAAAACAAAAACAAAAAAAATTGAGTTTCCTTGAAAAATTCAGCAGGAATACAGAAACAGTTTTTGAAAGGGAGATGGTTAATTTCCAGCTGAAGGAAGGGAGGTTAGTATATGTGATCTAGAAGACAATAGCATAGACATTAGAAAGGTGAATGGTTGTATAACACAAGGTATACAGGTTCCGGGCTACAGAGGGCAGTTAAAGAAACTGCTAGAATCACCCAAGACAGACAGAGGAAAAGAGGGTCAGACACATAGACAAGTACAAATGCAGACGTAAATAAAGAGAAGCAAGAACGGAACCCGCTTAATGGAGAGACACCAACTTGTGCCAGAAACAGGGACCGTGGAGTTAGACGTGTGGCCGGTGAGGATGTTCAGCAGGGTCCAAGGAATCTGGCATTATTTGTCCACACAGTAGACGTGGGGCCTACACAGAACCTTAGGAATACTTGCGGGATCAGGGAATAGAAGCATGCTAGCCTGTTCAGAATTGTTATAACCCCACTACTTCAAAGGTCAGGGCCTGAGGAAGTGTCGAAATATAGTGCCTTCGAAGACTGTTAAACGCGTAGTAAATTTGCTCATGGCCAGCAAGGGCAGTCATGGGTCCGAGTCAAGCTGGCTGAACTGACAACAACCCCAACCACATAGTCTGTGCAAGGGGCTTCTATCACACTGAAAGTGGAATGAATCTTATTACCTGGGAAGACAAAGAAAGCCATGAATACAAAGCTATGAATTTGTTAGGCAGAATTACCCCCTTAGAAAGCAAAGTGCAGATCCCCGAAAGACTGGCACAGGTAAATTTTGGTGTGTGGAGAAGAGGGAAGATGTCCTTATCCTAGAGATAGTCATGAACAGCAGTACCCTTGACCGTGTATCAAGTACTCAGGCGAAAAGAAAGGGAGACCTCCAGTCATCCACCTGGAATACAGAATACAATCCCATTACCCCCTCCCGGCCCTGGTGATTACCCAGCCAGGGTGCTCAGGACCACGTGAGAGGAAAACATCCACAGAAGAGTATAGGCCTACCTGGATGTCATCCGGCGTGTTAAGGAAATGACGCGGGAGAAGGTTTGGAAGCATGCCGACATTGTTGACTGACCAAAAGAGGCAAAATAAAAAGATGTCAGAAGAGCCCATGGCAAATGTCTATTGAAAGCCTTAAAAATTGTCATATTCAACCCAGGAATTCTTGGGAAGTTTTCCAAGGAAACGTGTACAAAAGATTTATATACAAGGTTGTTCGTTGCAACATCATTTGGTAACAGTGAGGAAACTGGAGAGAAAGAAATTGTGGTCCTATAATACAATGCACATAAAATGAATCATGGGGGTGGGATGCAATGGAGTCATTCAAAACTATGACTGCTCAGAGTTTTAAAAACCTGGGAGAACACTAGTGATGTATGACTTTTTTTAATGTTGCAAAACAGTACATACGTTTAATCCTGATTTTGAAAATATGTGTGTATGTATCTGGAAGGATATATACCAAGATGCTATCTCAGGCTGTCAGGATTTCAAGAAATTCATAGCTCTTTTACATGCTCATCTGTTCTTTCCAGTTTTCCTGCAACATGTTTTACACTTTTATCAGTAAAAATGTATTTATTCTAGAAATCAAAATCTTCTTTCTATGTACAATACAAGCGCTGTACTGTGATATGGTTACAAAACAGATTGTCTATAAATTATCTCAGAAAAAAATTGTATCTCATTTCCCAAATGAGAAAATCAGTCCTCAGATAACCACACTGACTCACTATTTCATGGATCAATTGCAGTGATGTTTGTTTGCTAAACTAATTCCTTTAGACCAAAGTTTCCGTCTTCCTGCCAAATGTCAATATCAGTTCAGTGAAAGAAAAATATTTTAATACTAGGAAATATGTTTGGGAAGATTGAAATATGTAGATTTGCTACATTCCAAAGTCATGTACAAATTTGTTAATCCAGTAATTCCTCTTGAAGAACTGAACTTTAATATTTGGTTTAATGCTACAGCTTATAGTCATGGGTTAAGTTTAAGCTACTATTGAATAATCAAGTATCACTAAGATAATTGTTTCACTGATTTATTACAACACGCTTTGCATTTTATAATTTACTTACCTAAAATTCCAATTTCTAAGTCTTTAAGTTTTTCTTTAATATACTCATAGATGTCATCTTTGGTAAAATCTGCTTGTATAATCTTCACTCTACTTCCTATCGTCCACTCTGCATTAGAGACAACACTTATTTTTTAATGAACAGGAGTCCAAATCCCCCTCTTGCCCATGTCCTCCCAATGCTCCTATACTACCTGAATAGACACTTAAGAGCACAAGCCCATCACCTTAATTAGAAACAAGAAATAGCCTCGGGGGCTTCCCTGGTGGCGCAGTGGTTGAGAGTCCGCCTGCCGATGCAGGGGCCGCAGGTTCGTGCCCCGGTCCAGGAAGATCCCACGTGCCGCGGAGCGGCTGGGCCCGTGAGCCATGGCCGCTGAGCCTGCGCGTCCGGAGCCTGCGCTCCGCAACGGGAGAGGCCACAACAGTGAGAGGCCCGCGTACCGCCAAAAAAAAAAAAAAAAAAAAAAAAAAAAAAGCCTC